>NC_088209.1:12615508-12961856 GCF_037126465.1 Ornithodoros turicata | reverse complement strand
CGTGTGTGGGAGATCCCCGTCTTCTCGCTCCCCATGCACAAACGCGCGATTTCTATACGCCTCAGCGATCATGGGTATAACGACGCGCACAAAATACCAGAGTAGTTACAAATGTAGTTAAACAACTACATCCTAGTAGTTGCAGAGTAGCGCTAGTGCGGCTGTGATGTAGTTACACTAGTAGTTAAACTGCAATTTGATGCAGTAGTTTAGTTAAATACTAAAAAGTAGTTACAGCACATGCATGTCTGCTCAATGCAAACAACAGCAGTGAGCTATTAGCCACGCATTTCCTCATAAAAACAGTTTTATGGGAGACATAAAATGGAAGCGTTGAACCGGTTCGGGGTTGCGAACCGGTTTGTGAACCGGTTCGATTTTTGGCCGAACCGGAAGTGAACCGGAACGAAATCCAAGCAACGCGAACCTGAACCCGTATTTTTTGCGGTTCGACACCCTGCAAAATAGTCTGCCGGAAATGTCGGTAAGCTGTGACGACATAGACGCAGACGACATTGACGGCCGCGTTGCCTAGCGATGGAGCGTGTTGGAAAGCGCAGGGACGAAATCGTCAGAGGAGCCGTATACGTCAAAAGTCCTTTGTTTCTCTGCTCCCGGGGAAGTTTAGCGTCTAAGGTAAATTCTACGTCAAACAACACCATTATCTATCCCCATTGTCTTTATGGAGAGAAGTCCATATTCGACACCCACGTCGCTTCAACCCCTGCGAAAAGTTATATCCCGTTGATAATTTCTCCTTGGTCTTCTTGTTCCTCGCCCATCATAGCATCACCAGCTGCTTGTTCTCGCGCTACTCCCGGAAGAAATTCCAGGCAAGAAAAATTATTTGTCGCAAAAATATCCGGCGTCGAATATGTATTCCAGCGGCTGCGGCTACAATGGTAGAGGTGCTGCCGTTCCAAAGTACCCGCTCCCCAGAATAGAATAGGATAGAAATAGAAAGAAAAAAAAAATATATGGAAACGTAGGTCGCGCTGGTGCGACCAGCTGTTCCATGACGCGTCTGGAACGAGCGTCCCGGATCGCAACCAGCGTGTGCTGCCTATCTAGTTTTCTGTTGCCCTTCTGATTTGTTTCGGTTTCAGTCTGTCTACCAACGTCATGATGACGTCTCCCTGGTAGAGGTCTCGCAGTTGACGGACTAGAAGCACTGCAGTAGTAAGATACCTGTCCGCCACCCCTACGTAACTATACAGTAGACTATACAGTGCGCTGCATGGGGGGCAGAGCTGTACACGTTACCCCAAAAAAGGAACTAAATACGTTACTCGTTCCTTCGAAAAAATAGTAACTAAATACGTTACCCGTTACTCACAAATAAAAGAAACGCGTTCTCGTTACCTGGAAGTAACGAGTTACTAATATACCTTACATTTGCATACCAGACAGCAGAAATACGAAAGCATGGCCTATCTATATCACCTACGTATCTGATTGTCTCATGTACACTGTCGACCCGCGCTTCCATCAAATAAGCCCTAGGCTAAATGTACACCAAAGAACAGGGTTGAAGGCGGTGATCCATAAGAAGGATTTTCAGGAAAAAAACGGCGTTCATTAACAAGGAGACCTTCCCATGATGATTGACATGAGTTCCCGAGTAGGGGACAGAGAGACAAAGCACTAAACGCCCTGAGCGCAGTGAATACTTGAAAGCAGGAACACCTTGAGTGTGCTGAAACACTGTGGACACTAGAGCAATGAGAAAGGCGTTGCTCTCTGGTATCCTTTTCTCTTCGCTGGGGATTTTTCCGCGTGCTTCAGCCTCGTGGAATATCGCCATGTGTGCGGGGAAAACCACAACTGGCGGCCGTGGTTGGTGACAGTGAGCGAAAAGAAAAAGGGAACAAGTAACTTGCACTAACGCGTTACCAATTTTTGTAACTAAGTACGTTATTAGTTACATTTTTTAGAAAGTAACTAAGTCATTACTTAGTTACCAAAAACAGTAACGCGTTACCGAGTAACGCGTTCCTTGTAACGCGTTACGTACAGCTCTGATGAGGGGTTCTGAGCTAGACCTTACAGGGAGTCATGCTTTGCAGTGTGCACCTGAGGAACAGGTAGCACCGTAGCAGGTAAAAGTCAGAGTGGAGTGGTTCGTACGCGCATAAATCACGAACGATGTATCCTGTTCCTTTTGAATCGATGTCTAGGTAACAGCGTCTTTCATTCCGCGAGGAGAATGCTCGCACTTGAGCGCTGCTTTAATGTGGCACACTGATCCAACCAATAATCATCTGTTACCTTTAAAGGGGGTGCGGTACTTCGTCCCATTTTGTGCCAAATAAATGTGAAAGAAAATTCATCCGTGATAACTTGGTGCAAACGAAGGCACGGACGGAAAAAAATGCAGAAGGACATGTACCGCTCCGGGCAACTTTAATAATAACACTGGAAAAAATATGGTCTCTTCCCGAGCGCGCTTACAGCAACCCTTGGGCCATGAGGAAATATTAATTGAATAAAATGCTCTGTTAGTTTAACGCAAGGATTTTGTTCACTTAACATTCCCCCAGTTTCCCGAGGGTGGCTGTTATCGCGACGGGAAATGAGACCGAATTTTTTCCAGTGTTATTATTAAGATTGACCGGAGCTATGTACACGCACTAAGTTGACATGAACAGTGAACGCTGAATGATGAACTAATGAAGTAACCGAACCCCAATGAAGTAAAGTCTGAATAATTAATTGTCTGAAATAAACTTGAATTTGAAAGAATAAAGTAAAGCAAAATAAAATAAACAAAATAAAACCAACGTGCCGTTGCCTTTCTTCAGAGACAGTTACGGCATCGATGGAAACCTGCTGCAAAATTGGAAAGGCAGCAGCGCATGGCAGTATAGTAATACACGCATAGCGAATATCGAAACAGCTTCGACATCACTGCAGCTGGGCCTTTCCGTCAATCAGGCATCCGCTACAGAGGTCACGTGCTTGCGACTACCAATGGCAATGGTCGTATATAGCCTTCGGTCGTCTGACGTCAGAGGTTGACGCACACGCGTGTTCCATGTATCGTATCTCGCCAAGTTGGACACGAAGCGAAAATAATTATTTCCCCCTCGATACCGTGAAGTGAAATACAAGGCGTTTGTGACATTGATTCCGTGGTTAGCGCCGCGTAGCAACTGTGGCTATGAGCTGGTGCATGATATACGGTAATATGGTGTCATAAAATAATCGACCATAAGTATTAAAGTATCACGACCTCCTTAAATATGATAACGGGACAAATGTCACCGCAAGTGTAAAGATTAGGTATATAGGATGTCGATAGGGGTGTTAATACGAATATATTTTCACGTTTTATATCTTAGATACACGTTATCGATTTGTGAATCAGTGTGAGTGTGGGCCCACATAATGCTCCTATTCGTTCCCGCCAATATCGATGAAATATGTTTTTCTCGCAAATTCGAGACTATGGGCCGTTGATCTCGGTTTAAAGTTAACCCGTAAGCGTTGATGAAACCGGGCCTAAGTATCGAGATTTTATCTCGCTGATGGAACGTCTTGAGCGCTCCAGCGAATCCACCTGAGCCGACGAAAGAAAAGGCAGAGAAGGGTAACGGTAATGGTAACGGATTCAGAAACGGTGATGGTAACGATAACGGAAACGGAAACGCATACCACGGTCTTCCATTACCGGAAACAGAAGCGGAAACGAAAATTATCTTCCGGTATTGAATGGCTATTCGGCTAATGGCTATTCCTGTTGTGCGATGACATTTGAGTGACGTTTCATTTTATTTTAGTATTTTGATGACTCCATTCCCTGCAATGCTCTCTACACATGAGCATGGGAACAAAGCGCATTATTGGATCTCGAGGGTGCATCCCTAGCTTACCTCGTCCCAGTCCTCATAACTCCATGACATCAACACATGACTAGGATCCACCATAGCACGAGGATGACAACCTACGATTTTTAGTCATTTCTTTATACTTTTTTTTATTTCACCGTGGCTATGGCAGTATTATTTACTACTGAGAGTGTCCGCTTAATGCGACATTGGATGAAGGTTACGCTTATCTTGAGTTGTTGGACTCAGAGTGAGTGCAGACTGAAGACATGTTCCTAGATTTTAAAAAAAATAATAAAAACCTTGCATGATGTGCACATCCCAACGACGTAAAATTACTTGTGTAGTGTGTACGCGTGACACCGAAGCAACACCTGGGGAAACAGGGTGCTGACAGAGCCGGACTGGCTGTCCTCCCGCAGCTCTGTAACAGACCTTCCATTACCGGAAACAGTAACGGAAACGTAACGGTAACGAAATTGAAAAGGCTGGTATCAGAAACGCATAACAGAAACCAAAATACAGCAGTAACCAAAATGGAAACGGTAACGAAAAAAAAAAAAAAAACGTCCGTTGCCCTTCGGGCCCAGAGAAAATGCACTACGGGTATACAGGGTGTTGCACGAAAAATGAGTTTAAAAATAGAATGATTAATCGATCACCAAAAAGACGGATTGCATATAGTGTTACCAGTGGTGTGAGGATACCCAACCTATTTTTTGTTTTGTAATTCATTAAATAATTAGCGAAATTTATTTGTCAGTTTTTTTAATTATTCGGAGTAGCCATGCTAATATTAAAACTTTGACTCCTTTTTTCTGAAACACCCTGTATGCTTAATCGACCACATTTCGGGTGACTTACGCGGATTGTCACCTCGTCTCATCGCCTCTTACGGCGAATGCTTCCTTTCTCCACGCAGGTTGTTTCTTGGTTGATCCTGCATCATTAATTTCGGGCACACGGCTACGGGGGAAAGCTGGATTATGTAACGTCATGTAGTCCGTTGCGAACCTCGTATACGGCGCAGAGGATAAGATGCCGCCGCGGGCATCCCTTGTTCTGTACCTAACCTGCTTGTCTCTACTTGCCCATATACAGGGTGTGTGCAGAAAAACATTACCCGCATTTTTACATGTAACTCGTTGTCTACTTAGCCGAGGAACTTCCGGTGGCGCACGACGGTGTATTTATGCGTGCGAAAGCTACAAAAAAAAGTCCTGGAAGCCATACTCAGCGTAAAAAAATAAACAGAGCGCGAAAACATGAGCTTCCATGCATTAGAATAGGGCGGTCATGACAGTGTATGGTAGTGCATTTCAGTCTCACGAGAGTTATGTGCAGGCACCGCTAGGGGTACTGCCGATGAGCATCCATGTGGGACATCGTTTCGATTTAGGCACCGATAGCTCCCCTAGCGGGACTTGAACACAACTCTCCTACGTTCACCATGTTGCCCTTTCACATACACCCTGTTGTCCACCATGTTGCCCTATTCTGATGCACGGAAGCCGACGTTTTGGTTGTTTTTAAGCTGAGTATAGCTTCCACAATTTTTCTGCAGATTTCGCACTCATAAATGTGCCATCGTGCGCCACCGGAAGTTCGTTAGTTAGGTTGACAACAAGCTATGTGCCTAAATGCGGGTCACGTTTTTCTGCACTCACCCTGTATAATAGACCTCTACCCAAGAAACGTCATCATGACGTTGGTAGACAGACTGAAACCGAAACAAAGCCGAAAGGGGTGGGTTGGGGGTGTGGTTCGTTGTCTCCTATTGAAAGAAAAATAGGACCGAATGTCGCGTCCTTTTAAGGGACCATCGTAATCCCCTCAAGACCGTGGCTTCCGGGCGCGACCTTGTTCGCCCCCTAGCTTCGAGCGCAGTTCGAGTCTACCAAATTGGTGGCGCTGTCGAACACTATGACGTCATTTGTTTACCAACAGGGTCTATACCACTTTCCTACCATTCTAGTGTGGAAAGGAGCAAAAGCAATACATTTCGTATGAAACAAAGCTGGACTGGGCAAAGAGGTTCCTTCGAGACGTCGGATATACAGTCGAATTGAAAGAAATTAGTAGACACTTAGAGACTACTAATTTATTTCAACGTAACACTAACACCCTACACTTGATGTCTACCCGAAACGAACCACTTCGTCGTGTGTCCGAGTATAGACCTCCAATTTTGTTTTATGTGAGATTGTTCTTTAATCTGTTTTTTTTTTCAATATCCCTTTTAGGATGACGACGGGAGGTGAAGCTGATTAAAATGATATGGATGATGGGTGGTGTTGGAATTACTCGTACCTTTTGGGTAGGACAAAACAACGTCATCGCAGATCCCTCTCTACCTTGCTACCAGTGTAGCTACCTCATTGGCCCGTCTCCCAAACATTTCAATGGGAGGCGCGCGTGATTAGGACCCTTGTCGGTCTAGGAATACCCGTCCTTATAATGCTGTCTTATGGTCGGACAGACACTTTATCAAGTGGTTTCTCCAAGCTTTACTCTCTCCCCTGAACAGAAACGAACTATTGTAGCGTTACTCGTTCGATATTCGTGGTACTGCGCCTACAAAGAGAGAGTGAGAGAAAAAAAAAAAAAGAAACAATGAAAGAAATAAAGAAAAGAAAAAGAAAGGGAAGAAGAAGGTGCAGCGTGCAGGCCCAAAATCGATATGGGTACTTTTCTCGCGAATATAGGTAAAGTATTCGAGATCTTTGCCGTGAAATGGATGAAGTACGGATATCGTGAGAGCAGAGGTCGTGGGGGTACTCTTTCTCCGTTTTCGTTACACCTACAGGTCGTGACAGCTAGCTATGACAACAGGAAGACTATACCCCAATTTTCCCAGTTAAAACAGGGTGCCCCTTCTCATTTCTTCCTCCATCTAAGCAGCAACAAATACTTTATTGTTGCGCTTCCTCCATTTGATATATAGATGCGGACCCAAGGTCATAAATGACCGCAACAACATACCCCGAGGTACCGCAGCATATTTTTAAAAAAATGTACACAAAACACGGGTGTGGTAAAGTTATTGTGCAGACTGCAGACGCGCGGTGTGAGTATAATTCATTAGTGCGAAGCAGATAAGCTGCCTTTCCAAATGGTGATACGGAAAATAAGGAAAACGATCCGAGAAAAGTACGTACTCTTCACAAACGATTATGACAGTGTTCGAGAGCAAACACGGAAATTATCTCCTATCTACACAGTCAATAAACCTCTACCTGAGAAACGTCATCATGACGTGGGTAGACAGACTGAAACCGAAACAAATCGGAAGGGGAGAGCTGGGTTCCACGAATGGGCACTTGTTCCCTGCCTCCTATTGAAAGAAAAGTAGGACCGAAGGTCGCGTCCCTTTCAGAGACTATCGTATAGTCCCCTCAAACCGTGGTTTTCGGGCGGGACCTTGTTCGCCCCAGAGCTTCGAGCATAGTTCAACTCTACCAAACCGGTGGCGCTGTCGAACACTATGACGTCATTTGTTTACAAACAGGGATATGTCTATTGTTGTATTTGACCCGTCATCTACAGTAGATTCTACATTATACCTTCAGACATAGAGACCTTGTTTATCTGGGCGGCCGTCGATGTGACTGGTAGGGGATCGTCCCCATGGCAACGGCTGCTGAAAGTCTGGCTGTGATTGGCTGGACTTCCTACGTCACGTCAGTCAGCCAGGCTGCTTCCCACATCATGCTAGAAAGGATGCATTCGACATGTCATAAAGAAAAAAGATACTTCGGGTGTCCGGGAGAGAAATATTTTACGAGTATGTTATATCTAGGGTTCCGCATATTTCGGCTTTAGCCGAAATATGCCTAAAAACGGCCGTCAAATATTTTATTGTAAATTCGGCATGTTCCGGGAAACTCCGAATTATACCCCGGCATATGGCGCTACATGCCGAAAATGCCGGTACACGATTACACTTTTCTTCCTCTAGGCTCGGGCATAACATTTTCGTTTCCCCTTCACCTCGTTACCGGGTGGTGAATACCGCCCTGAGGAGCTGCTGATTCAGGGAAAATCTTTCCTCTGTAACATATTGATCAGTGGGTTCACGTACACATGGATCCCTCCAACAAAAAGGAAAGGGAAAAGAATTGAGTGAACTGCGGAAATCTTTGCATTCTCCATGTCCTCCTTCCAAGCTGCCCTCCTTCCATAGTCCTTCTCCCTATACCAGCCGGTTTTTCGGCATCTATTTTTGGCGCAAATGTTTAGAATGCCGAAAATATCCGAGTTCGACAAAACATATAAATGCCGAGAAAAACACGCCGAATCGCTCCAGGAATAAATGGCGAACAACGCGGAGCCCTAATTATATCTTAGTTTTGAATTATAAACTCTGAATTTTGTTTTAAAGGAGCGATGAATTGAAACGTTACAGTGTCAGGAGCAACCACGTAAGATATTTCATCGTAGCGACCCACTTATACAGAGCGCTATCTGGTTTACAAGAGCGCTGATGATAACGCGGCGAAGGGCTCTCAATAGACCACCCGCCGCGGCACGTCACATTACGATATCATGTGACGGAGAAAGAGTGGCAAAACAAGCGCATGTGGTTGTTGCCGTCGGACACGCATGAACCGCGTTCGCGTGTTGCAGCGCAACAGCGCGTGTTGCACGAGCAACCGCGTGCTGCAACTGCGCGTTCAACTCTGGCAACTCCGAGTTACTCTAAGGGTCGATTCACACGATGCAACTTTTTGCTGCAACTCGGTTTCCGCTATAGTTGCACGCAACCGAAGTTGCACCAAAAAGGTCCCTTTCATACGGCGAGCAACTCGGAATGCCGTAGTTGTCACCGAGCTCGCCAGATGGCGCGAAAAACATCGTTGTCATCATTTTCGTCCAATCGCACTGCGACTTCTGCTCGTTACGAGTTCAATCCGTTGCGAGTTTGATAATTTTGCATAATTTCCACTGGTTAGTGATAATTTCATCGTCTCGCGTACTGCCGCTGCAATAACTGACACATAAAAGTCTTCCTGATTGGTCGCGCTTGCAAGGCGGAGCCGTGTGATTGACAGGTTGCAGCTAGAGTTGCAGGAGAAATCGCTCGTGAAGCGATCGGCTCTGCAACTCGAGTTGCGCAACCAGAGCTTCGCGTTCACACGGTGCAACTTGGTGGCGCAACCTGGTTGCGCGCAACTAAAGTTGCATCGTGTGAATCGACCCTAAGCGGGCGAAAATGGGCCTTTTTTTCACAACGGTCTATGCGCATGCGCATGACCTTGAGGCGCCGGAGAGGGTTATCTCCGTCTTCATTAGATGGCGCAGTACGGAGACGACAGAAGTGGGGACCAGTGGGAAGACCGCACAAACGCGTAAGTGCACACTGTTAAAAATATATTTCCCAGAACTTACGCTTAAAAATTAACGCACAAAAATAATCGCCGAAATATCCCCGTTTAAATGAAAACGATAAGGAATCCACGGTTAAGAACATATCGTTAAAAATAAATCGTTTCAAAGTCCCCCAAATCCACCCTACAGATCGAGGTGAACTGCAAGCAAGGGGCTTCAACTAACCTCACAGGACCAAACTAGCCTAAACTATCCAAAACTAACCGAAACCAAACTAAACTAACCTAACATAACATGATCTAACCTGGCGCAAATTGCAATCAGTCCGCCTCCGTGCTAGATGGTGAGGGGATTTTGAAACAGTTTATTTTTAATGGTGGATTATTAAAAGGTGATCTCTAAGCGGGGATAGTAAGCGATTTATTTTAGGAGATATACTTTTAACCGTGTATTTTTTAAGCGGATTATTCTTGAATGTTTTATTCTTAAACGTTTATTCTTAATGGTGAATTTCGGGGACCCCCCGACCGCACGAACGCCGCAATCTCGTCGGTCCCACTCCGGACCAGTTTTGGTCCTTTGTGCTACCCACGTGAATTTGTTTTTACGCACTCCGAGCGTTGTTCGCTGGAGAACCGCTAGGATACGACAGCATATGTGAAAGAGGTCCATAGCCAGAGTGGGCCAGGGTAGCGGGAATGAGGTCAAAACTCTGCGGCGAAAAATGCCAAGGGTTAACCCTGGTAACAACCCTTCTCGACTCGGCGCCAAGCAGGGTAAGCTAGGGTTGTGACGTCACGCAAATGGGCGTGTGGCATTGTCTGCTACACACTAGAGTCACTAAATAGGAGTACAGAGTATCGTAGTCCTTTTCCGCGGCGGAGCCGCGCCGTTCGGTGTCCCCGATTGGGCCGATCGTGTCACGTGGTTTCTCTTTCCAAGAACGCGCCTGTCCTAATTAACTTTTTTATTATAAATGCTACGAGGTTATCCCAATGAGAATGTCTGGTCCCTTCGGTCACCTGATGCCGTTGGCGTTTTCAGAACAAAAATCCGTGAAGGAACACCACTTTTTTCTTTATTTTGTTCATTTCGCATCTCCAGGGACGCGTCTTCCCTTCATTCCCAATGTTAGAGGGTGAAGGACAGCACCGCCTCATGTGTCGAAGATGAGCTTTAACTTCCGAAAAAAAAAAGCAAATGTATCGGGTGATGCTATTGGAACAGCTCTTATCTTGGTTTACATTTTCTGTTTTCTTTCAATCCTTTTCCAGGACGCAAGAGGCGATAGTGTGCTCTTTCACCCTCTCACATTGGGGGTGAAGAAAAGACGCGTCTCCGAAGATGCAGAAAAAAAAAGAAAGCGCTCCTTCACGAATTTTCTGCGGGACGATCTATCGAACGGATTGTTGTTCTGAAAACGGCAGCGGTATCAGGGGACCGAAAGGACCAGATGATCTCAACCTCGTAGCTTTTATAGTTAAATAGTTAATTATGACATTGCCTTAGGAGTTTGCTGGTGCCCTCCTAAGGAGTGCTCTTGAGCATATTTTACATTGCAATTGATTTCAGCTGGGAAAAAAGTGATACAGTGAACCCTCGTTATTATGACCCCCGTTAATCTGACATTCAGGCTTTATGACCGAATTCCTGGGGAACGGTTTCTTCGCCATGTAAAACCTCCCCGTTAATATGACATTCCGCTTATCAGACTATGACCGAGATTTTTGGGCACAGCTGAGGTCAAGCACATGTATTATCCTCCCGTTATTATGACAGCGTCAGGCGCCCCTTAGAGTGGCTGCTTAAGTTGCTCATGAACAAAGTGACACAGTTAAAGTGGGGCGCAAAGGCTTAGGGTGACTCCAGGCGTTATTGACCTCGAGATTACTCATACCTCTTCTCGGATTGCTAAAGTCAGTCTTGGGTAAGTTACTTCTAAAAAGTAACTGAGTTACAGTTACAGTTTATCTGCCAAAAATAGTAACTAAGTTCCAGTTATATTTACTTTCTTGGTCGAGTAACTAGTTACAGTTACAGTTACTGAGAGAAAGTAACTTAGTTACATTACAGTTACTTTTAATAAAAATGTCCATGAGAGGGTGATACAATTGTTAAAAACATACATTTATTTACATTTACTCAAGGACAATAAAAGTTGCCTTGCACTTAACCTGAGGCAGTATAAGTTAATACGCGGTTATCACACGCGGAAAAATACGACATGTGCATGCGACCTGGCGCATCGCGGTGAAAAAGAAGAGCACAGTGATACGCACATGTTTCGTAACGTGTAGAGAGAGAGAGACATACGCAAGAACAAGGAACTCGCCTCAAGATGCTTTTTCAGGTTTGAAGTTGACGTCCTGATTGCCGAGTACGTCTTATTCCATAGCTTGCACTTTACAGTTAAATTATTCTCGTCCTTCCATGATAAAACCTTATGGTAGCAGCAACCGGAGCGGGATTAGTCATTGCACTGGTCGGAGCGCAAGTGTGCTGACCGGAAAGTTTCTCTTTGTGTATGGGCACCGTGCGCTAGAGTTTTCTATCGACGGCAGCGGCCCCTCGAGGGGAAACGCGGCGTAATGCCCTGGTACCAGCCAGCAGCGTCTAGCAGTGCTGTGCTAGTTTCGCCGTTCGAAAAGAGCGATTTGAAGCTGCCTGCATAGAAAGTCAAAGGAGAAGACAAAATGGAAATTAATTCTATGTGGTAATCTGCCACGACAACCAAGTTATTGTGAAAGAGAGGCAACTTGCCGTAAAGTTTTCGTCCTTCTCGCTGTATCGTCCCACCGATCACGTATTTGAGAGAGCGCTTTCACGGCAATCCACCCAACGTGCCGCTCAAATCCGTTGTTTCAAACTCATTCCTTGCATTTAGTATATTTGTCAATGACCGGTTGAGCGTCACGATGCGGACTTATAGCACAGCAACTGACGTGAAAAAGCTGCAAAATACACCAATGAATGACCAATGAACATCGTGGAGCTTGGCTAAAATTCGTGTCTGCCATATGTCGTACAGTATTTATCTCTTTTACTCGGACCCTAATTCTGCGGCGTGTCGGCGAAGACTGGATTTGGACGTCGTCTTCCTTCAATATAAAGCTAGCATGCGAACACAGGGAATTATTTGTCCTCCCAGAGCTGCGTTTCGCAAGCCGTCATCATTTTATGTAGGTGCATTCTGTCCCTATGATCTTATTATCGTTGCCAAATCTTGTGATCTCGGTTTACAAGTGGTTCTTTGCTCTTTCCTATTCGTCCCCACACACACACGCAAACACACACAAAAGTAATCATGCGTTTGTCGAACAGCAACCTCACCGTTTCTTCTTAATTATTGTCATTTTTTTATATTTTAGCATAGTTTGTTTTGTGTTTCTTTTGCGTGATATTTCTGGCTGCTTCTATGTTGCAATTTGCGACAATGTGTCTGATGCGCTATGTTCACCTATACTAAGGCCGCTGTGGTCGTTGTTTAGCACTAATAAAACATTATTATCATTACATATACACTTTCAAACAAAAAGACGCCTTATTTATATCCTGAAACAATCTTGATTGACTGATTGATTTTTATTACTATGACTGTGCATCAAATGCAGGCACATAGGGCTATAGGGGAATCCCCCGCCTTGAGCGATGCAAGATTGGGAATTATTTGACTAAGAAACTTATCCTCACAGTGCATCATCACGTCAACGGATTATGCATAAGAAAGAAACGAGAACGTTTTTTTCCCGCTATCTTCGTAATGTATATTCCAATTTGTTGTTGACTGTATTATTCATGTGAATTCTTCAGTGAGAGATTTCCGTCCTCATAGCGCAGGCACTGGACGTAGCTAGTCTCTGATGTGTAGTCTATAATTGGTAGTCCCTTGCGGATAAATATGTACTTAACTTCACGTAAATACGGGCCACGAATACTACACGCTTGTCTGCGCTACACACTGTGTCACACATTGTGCATAGACACATAATGTTCCACGTGCAAAAGGCTTCCCCATCGCATACCCCCCCCCCCCATTTTACGTGACAAACCACTTCCACACAAGTAGTCTCACGGGTTAATGAGTCCAAAGCCCCAAAGCCGACATATAAAATTCGGTAAAATACCCGTACGCACCAAAGCTACATACGCGAAGCCGCCGATACGGCGTCAGTACCAGACCGTTACACGCGAAATCGCCACGGGTGGCGCTGCTGATCAAGCGACCGCAGCGTCCTCTCGCTAGTGCACGGTGCCCATAATCATTCCCTTGTCCATATCCTCAGGAGGCAGGATCCCGTGCTAGGGCAGTGACAATGTTACTCACATATGACTCACTCCGACCGTTGAGGGTCACTAACTTCAACAAATTTCTGTTCGCTAAGCTGGAATTCGCTGCTTGGTCAAGAGCCCAAGGCACGGGGCACATACCGATTACGGATAAAAGGAAGGAAGACACTGTTAGGGGGAAGTAGGGCAAGGTAGAGTAAAGAAATAAAGGAACGACATTTATTCGAGTAACTAGTTACATTTTGCAGTTACTTTCACAGAAATAGTAACTAGTTACAGTTAAAAGCTACTTCTCTGGAAATGTAACTAGTTACTGTAACTAGTTACCCCCAAAAGTAACTAGTTACAGTTACAAGTTAAAAGTAACTTAGTTACTACCCAAGACTGGCTAAAGTAAGAAAAACAATAAAAGACAGTGACCGCCCGTCACTATCACTACGAAAGAGGCCAGTGTAGCACTGATGGTTGCTTTATTGTTTTTTGAGCAACACAATGAGATTCATAATGTTCGCGTGATTGATAGTACTCTTGTCCAGTTAGAAAAGCTGATCACTGCAAGCTACACCAAGCAGTCATTGCTGACAGACTTTTTCGTTAAATAAATTGTTGTGCAGCATCATGTGTGTGTTTTCTTCGGCCGTGCATACTCTCAGGTCCCGACCGGACCACTTTCTCGTTATTATGACAATTCGCTTTATGACCAGAATCTGCGGGAACGGAGGTGGTCATATTAACGAGGGTTCACTGTATATATATTTAAAAAAAATCTGTTCGCATTTCGCTGGAACACCCTGTATATGGAGGCTACAAAGCGGTTCGTCTGACCAGCTGATCAGCTCCTACTCCAATCATCGCCATACTTCCAAAGCAGGAAGCTCTCTGACGTGAAATGAGCCCTGTCCTCTCTCCCGAAAGACGCGATTTCGGTTTCGACCATTTGCATATCAGAATATAGTGTTTGTAAACAAATGACGTCATAGTGTTCGACAGCGCCACCAATTTGGTAGAGTAGAACTACGCTCGAAGCTAGGGGGCGAACAAGGTCACGCCCTAAAGCCACGGTCTTGAGGGGACTACGATGATCCCCTGAAAGGGACGCGACCTTCGGTCCTACTTTTCTTTCAATAGGAGGCAGCGAACAAGTGCCCAATCGTGGAACCCAGTCCTCCCCATCCGATTTGTTTCGGTTTCAGTCTGTCTACCAACGTCATGACGACGTTTCTCCTAGATCTATTAGACGTTGGTCATTTCAACTTACGTGAGCGTTTCCGTTCTTAAAAAAAAAAAAAAAAAAAAGGAGAAGAAGAAGAATGACTTTCACCGAGGATTGTCTCCTGTTCTGCTATCTCGCTCTTGCTAGATGTCCCCTAATTTAAGAGTGTCTTCGTGAATTTTAGGAAATTATAGTCATCCCGTAGTTACATAGTGTCTTTGAGAGGATGTCTGAAATCTGTAAGGGATTAAAAAACCCTGTAGTGTTTTCACTACTAAAAATTGTGAGTGATATGTCAAAAAGTCCGAAAGGCTATATAATTACGCTATAATAATAATAATTCCGTTTCAAAGCGTCGAGTTTTGTGTGGTTTCCCTTTCTTTTCTTAATAACGCGTCCTGGAGTAGCCAGACCCGAGTGGCTGGAGACTAACATCTCAATTTTTTTCTTTTAAAAATCAATAATAATAATAATAATAATAGTAATAATAATAATAATAATAATAATAATAATAATAATAATAATAATAATAATAATAATAATAATAATATTGTACTGGTTTTATACATTTAAAAGAAAACAGGATGGCCTATGCCTGTTGGCATGTGGGCCGTCCTTGCTGGATGGCAGACAGTCACTGATACCAGTATTTACGCACTTACATCGCCTTGAAGAAAGAGAGAGAGAGAGAGAGAAAGAAAGAAACTGAACAAGTAAGGAATAAAAGGAAAGAACCCATTACAGTAATAGGTGTAGCGAGGAACGATACAATAAATGCCAATACACAGTCAGAGTTCAATACAATACAAGTTCAATAATTCCATACAAGATGGAAAATGCAGCGTACATGTGTTATTAGTGGCATGTCCATACTCCTCAACCTTTCAGAAACAACCATTTTCTGATTAGTTTCCTCGCACCGCGTTTTGTTTTTTCGGTAAGTACGTACCTAGGTACTGCATTAAACATTTTTGGTACGTAGAACCATTTTTGACATCTACCGTACTCTGTTCTTATCCTTTTTATCTTATGGGTTGGAAGGTTAGCACGTGCAGATCGAGAACGATCTTTAGTAATATTTAGTAATTTTTAGTAATTTAGTAATATTTTGCAATCACAGTATAGTCGTGAAGGCTCTTGAAAGAATGCACATTATAACGTTGTTATTTATTTGCTTACGTATGTTTCTAATTGCTCTGTCAATCCATCTGGTTTGATACATTGAACAGTTTCCAAATAGTGTAATACATTTCAGAACACTTCAGTCAGAACACTTTCTCCAAGTGATTGATCGACACGATATTTGATAAACGAACCTGCGTAAGCTTGTAAATGTAAGCACTTATGGTTCTTAGTTTTTTTAAACAAATAATTCATATGGGTTTTTCAACTTAAATTGCTGTCGAAATGTACGCCCAAATTATTTGACTGTGTCGGAAAGCGCAAGTCGGTCGCATGTACAGTCTGCACAAATTTCAGTATGTAGATAAATGTTTTGATTAGTACTAAGTGATTTGTGGGGATTATGAAAGCACACTAACTTTCTTTTACTTATGTTGTCGAAAATTCTGTTACTATTGTACCACCTTGTTAATCGATATACAGGGTGTGTGCAGAAAAACATGACCCGCATTTAGGCACATAGCTTGTTGCCTACCTAACTAACGAACTTCCGGTGGCGCACGATGGCGCATTTATGCGTGCGAAATCTGTAGAAAAATTGTGGAAGCCATACCCAGCTTAAAAAATAAACGGAACAACGAAAACATCGGCTTCCGTGCATCAGAATAGGGCAACATGGTGGACAACAGGGTGTATGTGAAAGGGCAACATGGTGCACGTAGGAGAGTTGTGTTCAAGTACCGCTAGGGGAGCTATCGGTGCATAAATCGAAACGATGTCCCACATGGATGCTCATCGGGCTCATCGGTAGTACCCCTAGCGGTGCCTGCACATAACTCTCATGAGACGGAAATGCACTACAATGCACTGTCATGACCGCCCTATTCTAATGCACGGAAGCCCATGTTTTCGCGCTCTGTTTATTTTTTTACACTGAGTATGGCTTCCAGGATTTTTTTGTAGCTTTCGGACGCATAAATACGCCGTCGTGCGCCACCGGAAGTTTCTCGGCTAAGTAGACAACGAGTTACATGTAAAAATGCGGGTCATGTTTTTCTGCACACACCCTGTATATCTGCCTGCATTTTTACAGCTCGTTCTGTGAGTTGTTTACAGGAAATCAGTAATGCCGTATCGTCAGCGTATTGGAATAATTCACCGTTTAAACTGATATTAGCAGTATATAACCTAAAATAATATATAACCTATAACAGTAGCGCGTTGCACTGAATAAACGCTTCATTCCAAAATGTATAGGTCGGCGACATACGCGGACATCACAAATTGTTGGGTTCAACCAGTTCGATATCTCCACTGCGGATACGTCACATGACATCGAATTCTTCTTGGAAATGCCTTCGTACGTAATGTCGTAGAACGTAGCTCATTTTGTCAGTGAAAGTAGTAGATCGCTGAAAGGGGTCCATCACGAAATCGCAATAGGATAATGATGGAAGCATTTGCTTATTTTGTCTGTGTAATCTCTGCTATCTAGATCAGTGCATCGGACCTAAGGTATAGAGTCGTCGTCTGTTTGAAATTGGCGCGCCCAAGGCTAAACATCTGGTGCCGAGAGTGGATTGCTCACGCCGCGCCATCTAGGAAGCGAGAGTGGAGAGTGCCATTCATAACATGGCGTTTTGGAGGCAGAAGGTTTCGAACTATGGACTATTGGTCTCCTTTCTTCCCAGTCGCAACCGGATTAAATCACGAAAGTGCGCAAAGGTAAGCTTTAAGGATATTTCTAAGCTCGCCCGAAGCGCATTCCGGTGCCTTTAGTGTTGCAACTGCAAATAGGTCGCGCGTCGCAAACGTCAGTGCCATGCAGACGACGTTTCTGCCAATTTTTGAAAGACATCTGGAAGTCTTCGCGCAGTGTTCGTCTTATAAAAAATGAGCATAATGAATGCGTTCTTCACAGTGTCACATGTCTAAGATGCTTCCATATTTGGATGTTAGTTCAGATTGCGCCTGCAGTTCGATGCTATTGCGCATTTTGAAACAGACCCTGCCCATTCCGGTTTTCGCGATGTGCTCGTGAAAATATACCCCTCGCAACATGTTCCGCAATTCTATTTGCCGGCGTTAGCGCGGGCATTTTATGTTGATATCGTCACGGGGAGCTTTTATCTATGAGCAATAGGATGTCTCGGCGATTACGCGCAGCTTGACGTTGTAACGAAAGCGCGTATTACTTGAGCACCTGCAGTTTTTCTTCTGTCACGTTGGTACTGGGCGGCGGGGGAGGATCTCTATCGAGTATACTCCGCGTGCAGTACATCCGCATTCTGTTGCCCGCTGGACATCCTTCGGTGCCGATGCTTGTGGTCGTCATACTTCCTATGGCTCTTTTAGTTTTCGATATGGCATGGTCATCTTACTGGCGTCACATACCAATCGCATGAAACTAAGTTTATATCGATACCGTTTGAGCGAAGAACTGTATGTGGGGTACAAAAGAGCAATTTATGATTTGTTGAATTTGAGAAATTATGGAAATATACAATCCCCCTTTTTTTTTCGTTTTATTCGAAATAGACTCCCGAAATGTTGCGCCAACAAGCTCTTAAGACAGAACTGTGTGTGCACGGTGTGTGTTTGCGTTGAAGGAAGCATTGCGAGCACTGATAAGGTCGACATCCGCACCATGACGAATGTATGACGGGAAATGACTGTGTACACACCGTTAAAGGAGAGAGGAACAAAAATGGGGGGACTGAATTAACATTTGAGTTGCGCACCCTCACATTTGCAGGAAAATCAGATTACGCATTCATTGGGACGAACACACAAAGGAACCCGATTGGAGATGCTGCAAAAGCTTCATTAAAATCTGACTTCGTCGCACTGACGTTGACAGCCGAATGTCAGTGGTGTCGAGAACGAAATGGCCGTGTTAATTATACAGTAAAATTTTTTTCTTTTAATTTTTTTCATTCGCGTTTCCCGCTGACCAGCTATTTTATCAAGAGCGGAATCCAGGGGCTAAATAAACAAACAAAAAATGTCGTTCAGTAGTAGTACAATTATTTCCTCTCTGAACCGGTTCCCGAACCGGTAACAGTAAGAATTTTTTTCGGTTCAGTTCCGGTTCTGTTCAGGACAAGCAAAAAAATTGTTCGGATTCGGTTCGGGTTCGTCAGAAAATAACGTTTTTTCCGGTTTTCGGTTCAGGTGGTTCAGGTATTTCCTCTCTGAACCGATTCCCGAACCGGTAACCGTACGAATTTTTTTTCGGTTCAGTTCCGGTTCGGTTCAGGACAAGCAAAAAAATTGTTCGGATTCGGTTCGGGTTCGTCAGAAAATAACGTTTTTTTTTCGGTTTTCGGTTCAGGTTCAGTTCCGGTTCTGATCCCTGGTCGGAGCGCGTAGTGGGGAAGGGGAGAGGGGGAAATCCGGTGTACAAACTCCCGTTTTTTTTTGGGGGGGGGGGGGCTCCGATTTCCGCGTTGCTCGCGCTTGAAACAGCTCTCATTTGCGTGGAAACATTTCGTGGCCGATGGTCTAGTGCGGTTCAAGTGAAGATTGCGTGCAAACATGGTTCGTGAACTTCCGTTGAATGCAACGCACGAGCCGCTCACTCGGTTTTCTACCAGATATAAGTTCCCGCTATCCAAGAAAACAAAGTAGAGAGACAGAGTCAAGAGCGAGTGATACGGGTTTGTCTCTTGGCACCGGCCGCAAGTTGCGGAAGAGAGCGCAAATATTGAATGTGCACAGATCGGGGCCTGGCTGATATTTGTTGTCTCTCCGACTTCTTTCTTCCGCGAGAAGGTCCCCTCCGCATTTCGTCGCGCGCGTTGTCACCGAGAGTCTGTGCAGCGCAAGAGATCCCGGCTTTCTATATTAGACTCGAACCGCGTACGTGTGTAACGTCGCTTATTAATGACTTTGCCTCCGGGTTTTCTCGGGTCTTCTCGCGTAAGTAATTTTGAGGTTATTATTTTCGGAGAGTTCGGAGTTTTTTTTTTTTTTTTCGTCGTCCTCTGTTTTTTATACGATTGAATTCACGTATGAAATTCGGAGAAAAAGCGACGGAGCTGAAAGGACGCACGCACACACACACACACACACACACACACACCACACACACACACACCACATACACACACACACACCACATACACACACACACACCACACACACACACACACCACATACACACACACCACACACACACCACACACACACACAAAAGCATTAGAAGCTACCTCGCCAAAAACAATCCAGAAGATGTGGGTTCGATCCCTACAGCTGGCTAACCTTTTCAGTGACTTTCATCTTTCATCGTTGATTTCTTAGGCAATTTGAGGCTTTGTTTGTATCTGTCCCCTCTATGTTGTTCCAGCCTCAGAACATCAGTTTATCTCTGTTACTGTTGTTCGGTATGACTTGTAGACAGCGATATCCGTATCACCTGACGTCATGAACATATCGAAATCTGGATACTTCCTTCACATAGTATGGCAAGGCAGCTCCCGCTTGCGTCCCGTCTTATACTGTATAGGCGTTGGTTCGCGTCCACTACCTGCCCTAATTGAAGACGAAAATTTGTCTCTCACTCGCTTAACTTCAGGAGCAGGTGATACTGATTAAGAAAAAAAAAAAAAAAGATGCAAAAGGTAGCTTTCCACCCCGAGACTGGGAGGTGCCGCGGGTTTGAATCCCGGCATCCGGCTGTGCCCTCTGAGCTCTTTTTTGCCTAGGTTTTCTGACAGTCTTTCCGGACGAGTGTCGGTACAGTTCCCCCTCAAGTCTGTCCAGGTCGCCCACTCGATCCTTCCTGCTGTCCTCTTCCCATCTGTCTAAATATGCACTCCGAGGGAAAAAAAAAAAAAAAAACGGTCTTAGTCCCTTTGATGATACTATACTGCTGCTTGTGTCCTTTCACACACGATTTATAGGAGGCTGTCTTCTTTTTTTGACAGCGCTTCCTGTTAGAGATTATTTTTACAGTTAGCGTTGGTTACGTACACTCACGTTGGATGGGCCGGCTGCTGTTTCCAACACTTCTCGTATCACAGCAGGCTCGTAGTCCAAGAGCCAAGTCGCTGTTGTGGACGGACGTTCTACATGGCGGAACCGTCCGACCGTGGACTCTCTCAGGGTACTAAAGATAGCTTCATATGCACGAACATCTGTTTTTTTTATTTATTTGCTTTTTTGTGTGTTTTTTTTGTGTGTCAAAGTTTTCCTTAATTTTTCCAGACGTCCACAAAAGGACAAAGACAAAGCACTTTGCGGCTGTGCCCGTTATAATTGGTAACAAACTGAAGTTCTGGCTTAACGTGGGGACGGCTGCGCCAATGGACACAAAAGTAGAAAGAGAACTCTGGGTCCAGCTGCAGTATACCCTGCATTTTGGGGTTGAGGTCAATGAACGTGACAGGTCAATGTTGATTGGAAAGCATAGTCAGAGAGTATTTTCCCGCACGGTCAGTAAAAGAATAGAATAACGTGATAAGGGTGTGGGTGCCAATCAAAAGAACGCGACAAGGATGCGGCCTACGATTCTTTGTAAGTTGAGCTCAATATTCTTGGTAACGAGCATCCGTTCTGGCATAGCGTGTTACGGCGCTAGGAGCAATGAACATAAACGTGCAAAGGCAAAAAGGGAACTCGCCGCCGTAACCTACGGCACAACCTCAGGATTTTCTCGCTTACTTTTTTTTTTGTTCGTGTGCGTGTGAAGAGAGAAAACACCGAAAAGTCTTCACTGTTACCGGGCAAATTACTTCCTAACTTAATACTATTCATACAGCGCAATCGTTCTGCAACGAACATGGTAAAGGATAGACTTTCCTTTCTGTCGGGAATCCTGACCAGTATGACGCTTTGACTGGTTGGATCTCTTGACTCGCCTGTCACGTGACCGGTTGGATCTCCTGACTCCATGGATCTCCTGACTCCATGGATCTCCTGACTCCATGGATCTCCTGATTCGATGGATCTCTTGACCGGGCTGGAACTCTTGACGCTTTGGATCTTTTGAATCGCCGGTCAAGTGACTCGATGGATCTCGTGACTCGATGGATCTCGTGACTCGATGGATCTCGTGACTCGATGGATCTCGTGACTCGATGGATCTCGTGACTCGATGGATCTCTTGACTCGTTGGATCTCTTGACCGGAAGCGGTCGCTAACGTTAGGCCTAGATAAGACCGAAATCCCACGAAAATAGCGAGCAAGACACCCCCCATGCGTAAGATTTTGCATTATATCATTCAATTTTATTTATACATGCATTCTTGCGCATTTTTGATTACATCTACTTACGTTACGTGATTGAAAGTGACACCGGCAGCCGTCTGTTAGGAAGAAGCGGTTCTGCCAGTCAGTTCTGCCAGCAACTATTCCTGCAGTTCTGAGACATATATGCCTCCCTCCATGCAGATGGCGTTGTCAAAAGTGGATGCAAAGTCCGTCGTTTTGGTCTGTCACCAGGTGATACCCGTTTCAACCCAAATCAATTCAGTTTCTACAAAATGGTGGCACCCAGCAGATAAGGGTGAGGTATAAGTACAGGATGGCCTGCAGTAATAGGGAACTGTATTTCGACCTGTGATTGGCTAGATACCTCAAAGTGGGTGGGGTTTCACGTATATGCAGGTCCCATTAATGGCCAGACTCCCTTTTAAAACACGGCAATGGGTAGACCGGTCCTGATGAGGCCCGATATCATGTCGTTTCTGCGCTCGAGAAGTCCGTAATTCTGAGAAGGGTTGAGGATTGGGCTAGTTGGTAACGAGACATCTGAACTGAGAGCTGAGAACCGTGTATCTTGCGCTCTCAGTTCAGATGCCGTAATTCTGGTTTCGGCTCATTTGCATGGCAAAATCTACAGATTTATATCTGAAAGTGCATTCCCGTTTCAGGACTTTTATCAAAGAATGTGGATTTGAATGACTGGCTCTGATTCTTCTTGTAGAATATTGCGTTAGACAAGGGGCACTGGTTGCATGGACCAACCTTCTTTATTCCCAACTGAAGACAGACTCTCCAAAACAACACGCGTTACACGGAGAAACACACGCACACACTCTCGGTAATACGATCCCGTACAGGGACGCTTTCCTCTCGTGTAACAAGAGATGGTCACATTCCTTGGACGGTTGGACCCTGCGCGGGAGGAGTTTCCACGAATCAGTTTTCGCTCTGTTTTTACGTTTGAGACGATTCAACACTGCTATCTCGTTGTTCCCGTAAACATAATTAATGAATTGCGCTTTACGACAGGGTATCTCCTGACCGCGTGACCCACCTGCAAAAAAAAAAAAAATGCTACCAGTGCTGCCCTCGCAGCTTTCTTTCTAAAAAAAAAAGAATCTGTAAACAAACACACAAACAAAACAAACACATGAACAAAAACACCCGAATTCACGATGGGGCACATTCACATCTAGTAGGTTTTAAAATGACAGCGCTGTAGCCTTAATGAATTGACTAGATAAAATCGGGTTAGTTAATCGGGTTCCGGTGGTTCCAATTAGAAATTTGTAGACGAAAAACCCAAGGTCTCCAACCAGGAAAACTAGAAACCTTGGTGAACTCGCATGGTGCACTATGGGAGATAAAAAAAGAAAAAATAGAAAAAAAGAAAAGCTAAATCTCCGCGCGTCCCCTGGCGTTTCATTTTAGATGCGACCGCTTTTTTTCGCCCTCTCCGGTGCGTGGTTCAGCTCAGGAACAAAGCAGGTCCTGGTTCAAACACACTCAGCAAATTGGCTGCGTTCCACGAGGCGCCGTGTGCCCCTTCTTTGTAATACAAATGGAATGGAGGATTAGCTTTATCGTCCCCTTTGTAGTTCCCAGAACTTCCTATCTTCCAAGGGCCAACGAAGAAATCAGAAGCGCGTCATTAAATAAGCTTCGCTTCAGAGCATCCACACAGAGGTCCAAGGGAGCAGGAGCGCCATCTTGTTTGTTTCCGCACCACACTGGTACTAGAGTACCCCCTAACCGGTACCATCCCCAATTAGGGAACAAAGAGGCCCAACATAATGCTCGCTGTGGGATAGATCGTTGCGCGATAATCCATGTATTGTCCACTAGAGCGTCCTGAGGATGTGAAGGTGAGCTCAGGACCGTCAACCTTCATCAGCTCCTCGCAAGAGAAAGGAGCATTTCACCCGCGCACGATAGATGCGCCGCCCTGCACCTGGCTGAAGGGTACATTGTCGCGCCCAATGTAATCTACAGAGATCGCCGGCTTATGACTAGGGTTCCGAGTTTTCGGAGTTTTCATTTTGGCAAATTCGGAGGGTGTTTATCCGAGTTTTCAACTTTTCGGAAATTCGGAGTTTCTCGGAGGATTAAAAAGTCTGAAAAATGAACGGCGCCAATTTCGGAGTATCGCGGAGCAGCCATCGCAGAGACAATACGAAGATGTGCAAAAGTGACTGGGACCACACGATGTAACGCACGGATGTGTTTTGATACCCAGAGCTATTGAAGTACAAACGAGCGTATTTGCACAAATTGTGAATGGTGCCCAGACTCAAAATGAGTAGCAGCTATGACGAACACAGAACTGTTCTGTGCCAAACTAGCCCAGTACCCGGGGTCAAGTAGAGTCACTAGGGTCGAGGATACATAGAACAGATGGGACAAGTGTGTGTGTGTGTGTGTGTGTGATGTGATGTGAATAAAGAAAAAAATGGGGATGTTAGTTTCGACGAAGTCAAACTGGCTACCCCAGAACACTTAATACAGGAAGTTCAAACCGATGATGAGATGATGAAAACACAAAGGGATGATGTCCAGAGACGAACAGAGATGATAATGGAGTTCAACATGTAGGCCAAAAGTCCAAGAGCTGCGCCCAAGTTAGAGTAAAGTGGCGGAATCACCGGGGGCACGCACAGGACACGTCACACATTCACCGTGTCATAGGATGTCCATAAGCCCGGTTGCATGCAAAAAGTCTTCAAGTGCCCTTAGCGCCTTGTCGTGTGTATGTGTGTGTGTCCTACCCTCCTTTTGGGCCATTCATGCGTCCAGCGACCCTGAAGGAGGCTACCACTTCTGACCTTTTCTTTTTTTTAGTTGTGAATCAGTTTGAAGTCGAAAACTAGGTGTGGAAGAAGGGGGAAGAAGGAAACGGGAAAAACCTTAAGGCCGCCCCATGGGCGTTGGAAAAATCGGAGTTTATCGGATAAATCCGGTGTTTTGCAAAAAGAAACATCGGAGGGAGTCTATCGGATAAATCCGAAAAGTCGGAAGCCTACTTATGACACACATCCTCTTTTGATATGTCTAGTCACTAAACAGGGGTACAGAGTATCGCGTTCGTTTTCCGCGCCGGGGCCGCCGTTCGGTGTCTGCGATTGGGCCGATCAGTCACGTGGTTTCTCCTTCCAAGACCGCGCCGTCCATGTTGAGTCCCCTCCATCCAATGGGAGACTCTTTTCAGCTGCAGTGCGAGTCACACAGGCTCCGCCTCATGGCGTGCGTCATAGTCACGTGAGGAGGAAACGCTAGAGCAAGGCATGGGGCGGGAAGGGACCAAAGACGGGGAGGTCAGATTGGTATACGTGCACGGCGGCAGAGCTGTTTGCAAGTAGGGCAAATTATGCGATTTCTTTGGGAGTTCTAACTCAAAAAAGGAATTAAGAGCGGTTGTATGTAGGCAGCCCGTCAGACTGAGAACAGGATAAACATTCCTTTAAATGATCCGTTGAAACAGCACTTCCAGCACGTCATGAAATATTATTTACGCCGTTGCCTGTGTACCGCTGCCGCAGGCGTATTGCCTATTGTGGCTTCTCGAATTCAGCATTATTTATTCGATGTACGGCGATTTTCACATTTATTTTACTTCATAAAGTAGTATGGATTATCATGGTTATGTGTGACTTTTCTACGTGTTTCCTCTCATATTAACCTCCGTGAAGTAGGGTAGGGTCCTGTGGCTACGAGCAGTAAACATCCCACGTCATCATAACTTCTCTATCATTTGTTGTTGTACGTGCTGCCGAATTTCGAGATATATACATTAACAAGAACAGATGCAGAGAAATTCCTTCATTAAATAGAATACATTAATCATATATATATTGCTCTCAGTCTATTCTTTTGCTATTTTCTTTTATTCCGTGTTTCCAGCGATTCGAGCACACATTTGAATCACACGTCGGTTTGAATCACACATTACAGGCGCAACTGCTTGCTCACACGTGTCGCACTTAGTCTAAATTGTATTATGTTGCAGTTGTCCGGGTATTAAAGGAGTACAGAGGGCCATCCAAAAAAAATTCAGATTAAGACATCTGATGAAAGTGTTTGTGTCATTATACTGAATAGCGCGAAAGGTTTTGATGTGTGCAATTTGTTTCCCAGAAAAAAACTCACATAAACGTAGCTCCGCGCCTTCACCCTTAACTCGCTACTCCAGCTATAACGAGGATGAGGAGGTATGATGGCACGTCACCGATGACGGCATAAGGAGACTCGTTCTGGTTTGCCGGTCAGTGGGGGTCAGCGCATTGTCCCTTTGCCGCCGTAAACCTGTTTTGCAAGTTTTCCCGGAGAATTGGGGATAGAAGGAGCGGCCGAAGCATTACCGAGCAAGGAGAAAGGCTTTATCAGAACCCCGAACAGCCGGGTAGCAGACGACAGCGGAGTAGCAGACAGCGTTTCTCTAGGCCAATCAGCAAACGTTCTCCTTATAGCGTCAGCGCGAGGTTCCAGGCAGATCACAGGCTGGTACTGCTCTTCACCACCGTTGCGCACGGTCGCTTTTTGCGGCGTATTTTAAATTCAATTTCTGCGATAATTATGACTCTGTGGTGTAAATTACTTTGCATGGGGCATCTTACTGGCAAACTTAACAGTTTTATAGGAAGAAAACTGGGTGTTAAAAATGACTTCTGTGCTACTTTAAGGTGACGTGACAGAAGACGAAAGTTCAGGGAGTTCAGAACAGTCCTCTTGCGATTTGTAGTTTTTGATCGCAAAAGTTTCCGAAGTTCAGCAGCAGGCACTTTTGTTGCGCCGTTCGGCAAACCCTGATTCCCATCTTGCGTTTCCTCCCCCTTTTTTTCTTTGGTCTAATAGATATTCCCCCTCCCCCATCCCATCTTGCCTGAGAAGAAGGGTCTAGTGAGCGAGTTACTCTTCTTCTCGCAATCTGGAATGATATGCTTGATTTAACAAACGAACCAAAGCTTTCCTTGCCGTATGAATTATTTTGAGTGACCGATACCCAGCGGTGTCGCTGATCAGCGTCCCAATTTTCTCACTGATACACACATTCATACGACGGGATCGGCCGGGGCAGCGCCAGCGCCGTGTGTTACGGCTCTGGCCCGGTGGCGCGGTGAAACTTGAGACACTTCCCAGTTTCGCTCGAGAGGAAGAACCACCAGAATGCACTCAGTGTAGCGAACCTCTGTCGGTTTTACATAAACTCATCTCATGTCCATCCAGCAAGGCTATGCAGTACTACGCGTAAAACGCATTTACCTTATAAGGCTACATGCACACAGAGCCATTTTTAAAGAGAGTTTGGTCATTCTGCGATCTTTTGCCGCTCGGAGATGGAGAGCCGCCGTGACGTCAGAGCCGTCATCGCTCCGCCCACTTGGCCGGGATGAAAGGCGAGCCGCGGCAGCACGGGGAGATTACCTCCTCTCCAAAATGGCGGAATGGGAGATTTCAAGGCGATAGCTCTGATCCGAAATGGCGCCACTGGCCTTGGCGCCGCCCATCGTGTGACGTCAAATAGTGCGCTTTGAGACAGGCTCCTCCCAATGGCCAAACTCTCCTAATAAAGGGCTCTGCGAGCACATGTCCGCATACCCCATCTCTTCCGCTGCTAGAAGAATCCCATGATATGCAAGCCTGAGCGATGGGCAAGACATTTAAACGGCACGCAGCGGCCAACACGCCGGCAAAAGCGTACCTTATCACGTGACGTATGACGTTCGCAGAGAGGCGGAGCCCGTGTGACTCGAACTACAGCGGAAAACAGTCTTCCCCATCCAACCGGTTTCATTGGTTGCTCGACTGCTCGCTGTTCTCCGGAGGAGAAGGGGGAGATGGGCGTTCCATTGCTAGGCGACGCGGCCGCGACGGACCCAAAATGGCGGGCTCGCTCGCCGGCGTGGCTCAGTGTCGCTACTCTGCTCCGTATTTGAGGCTTTGCTGCCAAACTGAAAAAGTTCAAGGACGAAGGGGTTTCGAAGGGCGAAATACGCACGTGCCTTCCCTACTTGCATCGCAAACAAGGCTCAGCATCAAAATGGCGTCGGCGGTCGGCTAACGACGGGGGTAACAATAGAGCCGGGCGAGAGAGGTCGTTCAGATGTGACGCTGCATGACGCGCTTCAAGTTGGGCTCCTCCCAATGGCCAAACTCTTTCTATAAACGGCTCTGAAGTGCGCGTGCGCGTGGCAACTGTGGCACGGAAACAAAATGGCGCATGCTTGCTTTTGGAACCAGTACAAAGTGGGAGTGCACCGCAGTAGCATAGCCAGAGAGTGACAATGACAGAAATGGCTAGGAAGCAAGCGAGCTGGTGAAAGGGATGCATAATGTAAAACCCCGGGAGAGAGACTTGGTGTTGTGTCTGCCCCTTCGTGTTCCCTATAACTCTCGGGGTTTTACATTATGCAGAGGGTGAGTTCCGAGAGTTCAACCTCCTCCCCCTCGAAATCGTATCTTTGGTATTGCATTTGGGAGAGGGAAACAAGTGTGAAATTCCCTCCCCTCTCATGTAATATCCCAGCTTACAAAATATTTTACTAGCTATGTCACTGGAGCACTGTACTTTGCGCTATACAGCTAACCAGTGCCTTGAGAGGAAGGGAACGCAGCAAAAACGAGGGCGCCCGGGGACTTCGCATTTTTCGATCAGTCATAGTGCACCATGCGAGCTCGCTGCATTTTCCATTTTTTTTTTTTTTTGAGATTTCGAGGTCTGCGGTCTACAACTTTAAACGGACTTAGCTACACTAACACTTGCGTGCAGACCTCACTTAAGAATCGAGTAAGCAAATACACGGAGGAGCTGCGAAAAAGTGAAAGGTGGTACTGAAACGCCCAGGCATGTTGACCGATGGCGTAAAAGCGGCTTCGTTCGTATCTGCAGAGAAAGTTTGAACGCATCGAAGGCACGAAAATTTACATTTTTCAATGTTGTCGTCTGGAAGTTTTGGGCAATTTTTCCGGAGGCGAGGGAGAAAAAACCAAAAAAGTTGTGTTTTCCCCACAACTTTCCTTTTTTTTTTTTTTTTTTCAGGGCTTTGAATCTCTACTTGTGTGGTGTGTACGCGTGACACCGAAGCAGCACTTGGACAAAATACAGGGTGCTGACAGAGCCTCACGGGCTGTCCTCCCGCAGCTCTGTAACGGTAGTTCCATTACCGGAAACAGTAACGGAAACGAAATTTAAAGGCTGATATCAGAAACAGATAACTGAAACGAAAATATAGCAGTAACGAAGATGGAAACGCGGTAACGAAAATACGGCCGTTACCCTTCCGTGCTAGTGAGTCACTCAAGTTTGCGTTTTTAGACACTCACACGACTCACTCTGTCCTTCTCGTCATCTTTGAATTTTATTTTTTTTAAATTCCGCGTTAGCGCTGCGAAGCAGCTGTGGCTACAGATGGAGAGAGGGCAGCAGGAAGGAGTGGGGGGACAGGGCGGTTAGTATGCGTCCTGGGCCGACTTCAGGGGGAACTGTGCCGACATTTGTCTGGAAAGTCTTCAGAAAACCCAGGGAAAGCCTCAGATAACACAGCCGGTGGCAGCATTGGAACCCGTGTCACCTCCCAGTCTCGGCGTGGAAAGCGATCGTCCTAACCACTATGATGAAAGATGGAAGTCACTGAAAAGGTTAGCCAGCTGTAGGACTTGGGCTGCGTTCCAATACCTCGCGCCCGCGAAGCCGCGTGACTAGGCAGCTGAGTAGACCCCTTTGCTTGTCACTATTGGAACAGGCTTGCCTATAGCCGAGGCGCCTGTGGCGCCATCTCGTTGCTCACACAAGAAATGCGTACGGCGCAAGCGCAGCAGGACTCTAATACGCTAGGTTTGTAGGACATCGTGCATAAACTGTCACCTTCACAATTGAACATGTGTTGCAACTCTCTACGCAGTTTTTTAAAAAAACATACCACTTTGTGCGACTTTACATTTAAAGCCAGCAGAAACAGCGGGTACGCTGGTACCGTCAACGCGCGTCTCCATCCCAGCTGTGAGATGGTCCGGCGTATAACTAGACTGCATCGATGCGCACTAGCCGGTAGCCGACTGAATAGCGGACTTGGCGAGATTTGGAACGAGACTTAACATGGCGGCACTTCCGGTTAGACCGCTAGGCAGCCTTTGCCTCTTAGGCACTTTGAGGCTTTGTCCTACAGCTGACTGACGTAAAGTTTGTATGTATTTGTCCTTTCTATGTGTTCCAGCCTCAGCACATCAATTTCTCATGTTCTCATGACTAACCATCGCTATGCCACGGGAGCTGGTGTCTTTGAATATAGCTCCCTGGTTTGCTGGTTGTATATGAGGTTAGCCCATGTTAGGTTCGTGCAGCTTGCGTCATGGCTATGGTACCACGTGATAACGAATAACAAAGTGATTCACCGCCGCTGTACGCGCGACTTCCGGTTTTTTTTTTTAACAGCCTCGTTCTCAGTGTTACATTTGAACGTGTGCGATGTTGAATACTCGCGTGGTTCACTCGTTTGTGATGAAGTTACGGACTTCATTGCTCCGTGCTACATGGCGTTCGGAGGCACCCAAGCAAAGGCGGGCTACCCATGCGGGCTAAACAGAGAACTGAGAGGGTCTGAGACATTAGCGGCGCTCTCAAAAGCAACCCCTCACCAAAAATAGCCCGTCGGCGTGCATTAGTGCATAAGAACTCTCTTAGTTCGGAAGTGGGATGAGTCAGCGATGAGGGTGACAACAATGGGAAGATTACAATGAAGTATGGCGGATGGATGGGTTGTTTAGAGTAGGGGCCTCACACTCAACTCGAATGGCGGGACGCACTGACCTTAGATCACATCATGAAGGGCAGCGCAGAAAAGAAATGATCGCAACTACCACAAAATACCCTGAGGTACCATAGAATAAAAGATGTACACAAAAGGCATAATATAGTATAAGGCGGTATAGTTACTGTGCAGACGGGCGTTGTGTGTATAATTCGTTACCGGGAAGCAGATAAGCTGCCTTTCCAAATGGTGGTACTGAAAATAAGGAAAACGACGAAAGATGAAAGTCACTGAAAAGGTTAGCCAGCTGTAGGACTCGAACCCACATCTTCTGGATTGCCACGATCCGAAAACGATCCTAGAAAAATACGTACTTCTTCACAAACGATTATGAGAGTGTTTGAGAGCACCGAAATTATCTCCTATCTACACAGTGAATTGTTGTATTTGACCCGTCATCTAGTAGACCTTCAGACGCAGAGACCTTGTTTATCCGAGCGGCCGCCGATGTGGCTGGTAGCGGATCATCTCCATGGTAACAGCTGCTTGAAAGGCTGGCTGTGATTGGTTGGACTTCCTACGTCACATCAATCAGCCACATTGCTTTCCACGTCGTGCTAGAAAAGATTCATTCGACACGTCATAAAGAAAAAGGATACCTCGGGTGGCCGGGAGAGAAATATTTTACGTACGAGTATATTTATATCGAGGGGTCCGCGTTTTCGGTTTTTGCCGAAAAATGCCGAAAAACACCCGCCATATATTTTTCTTGGAAATTCGGAATGTGCTGAAAAACTCCACATCATACTCTGGCATAGGGCGTCACATACCGAAAATTCCGGTACCCGGTTGCACAGGTTGCACTTTTCTTCTCCAAGGTATAAGACATAAGTTCTTCTTTCACCTCGTTTCCGGAAGGTGAAAAACGCCCTGCGGAGCTGCTAATTCAGGGGAAAACCTTCCTTTCTAACATTTTGATCAGTGGGTTCACGTACACCATAGAACCCTCCAACAAAAAGTAAAGGAAAAAAAAAAAAAACTCAATAAACTGCGAAATCCTTTGCATTCTCAATGTCCTTCTACCAGGCTGCTGTCCCTCCTTAGTCCTTCTCCCTATAGCTGCCGATTTTTCGGCAGCTATTTTTCGCGTAAACGTTTAGGATGCTGAAAATATTCGAATATGTATCTACTACGGAGAGGCCGCGTCCAGTGTTGCCACACCTACAGCTTTCTAAGGAGATCTACAGATTTTCGACAACATCTACAAATCATTTCAGAGGTCTACAGATTTTTGGACACCATGATGAAACAAGCCTGGGCACGAGTTACACAAAATACACAACATATTGTTGAATGCAGCAATGAACAACGCAGAGAAGACAAGAAGTTGACGCCACGGCTACTTAATCACGACTAACGGAAGTCTTTATTCAGCACACACAAGGAAAACAACAACACCTGTGATGAACAGGTTCGAAAACCAGAATTAGCTACACCGTTCCCGCCCACTGTTATCGCCCATACTTAACAGATAACCCCGCCACAATCAAACACCGCCACACATGCTTGACAAGATACCGAACGTATTAATCCGCTTCCAGAGTCTATATCGTATGCAGATATGCTATCAACTAAAGACAGGTCAATGGAGGGCTGGCTTACACACGTATCCTCGTTTTTTTATTTTTTATTATTAAGATTATTAAAGAGACTTCAGCGACCTCTTTTGCTTGAACATAGCTTTTGTCTTCAGTCTGTCCAAAAAGTGGCTTGCAATCACCTGCTCAACAGTGGATGGTCCTGAGGGAGTTGAAATGGACACCGCTGCCCTATGCAGGCTATTGCTCAAGCTGCCGTGTGTTGAGGCAGCGCCCGGTTTGCCCAATATGCGCCTTACGTCTTATATGCGTACGCAAAGGCGACAGCGTACGGCTTGGGACAAAAGTTTACGGAACACGGCACTGGCATATTTCTTCATCGGAGCGGCAGCTTGCTGGCTTCTCGGAAGAGGTTGAATAAGAAACGTGTGACCGACTATTCTATCCATCTCTCAGTATATATGCGTGTGCGCTCCTGTTACTTGGATGTCGTACCAATAGAAAGATGCGACACTCCGTTGTTCCGTAAACTTTTGTCCCAAGCAGTATGTTGCACTAACACTCTCTAGTAACAGAGAGTTGTAGAAAAACGTAGAAGCTTCACGATAACGTTTCCGAAAGCATGATAAGCCAATCGCCGGATTCCTTTGGAGTGGGTGCCATCGTGTTGGTGATATCTCATTGACTGACAGCGATATGGAATATGAATCGGAGGTCGCTTACGATTTCCTAGAACTCCCTAATTAGGGAGTTTTAGGGAATCATTCGTAAGCGCTTCCCGGTTCTGGCTCCGTATCATATAATATATATATATATATATATATATATATAGTCAATCAGATATCAGCAACGTGATGTCAGCCATTCCAAAGCAATCAGGCGATTGGCTTATCATGTTTTCGGAAAAGTTGTCGTGAAACTTCTATGTTCTACTATTAGCGAGTTTTACTACATTGGAAGGACACTGCGAAAACGATACGATAAAGGAAGCTATCGAGTCCAAGCTTAGCAATGTGATGTCACGTACTTCACAGAAACAGAACGATTGGCTTGTCACGTTTTGGAGACCGTTATATCGCGAACACCTTTCGATGTACTAAAACTCGCTATTACGAACAATCCCTTTTTAACGAATGCTTTGCGCCGTTCGTCGGGGCCTCCGGGTGCAGAGGCAATAAACTGGATACATCCGTTGTTGGTTTCTTTCCGAACCGATAATACGCTTACGCGATAACGTCGGCGGCCTTGAACGCGGTAGTAGTAATAATGGAAGGAAGGCAGACAGTTGCCTGCTATGTGATCACCTTTGGAGTACATGTGCCCCGGAGTGCTTTTCTCTTTCCCTGAATGACTCTATAGCAAATTACTTTTGAAGAAGGCATCCAAGTGCGTGTTTTTTTTTGTTTTTTTTTTATGTGCTGGGTTATTTGGGAGGGAAAATCTGCTTTTTATGGGATCGTGAAAAAAGTGGGGAAGTTGTTACTGAGGGTGCTGTTTTGCGTGAGAAATGGAATAGGGCACGGAAAGGCAATAGCGTACGTAACGGGTAGCGTTGGTGGTTCGGCGCACAGCGCCAAGCTGTCTCTGTTATGGGCAGACTTGTGCCCGTTTCTCGAAACAAGTAATTGATTACCGTTACGTCTACGGAAAAAGTAATTGATTACCGTTACCAGTTGCTCGACTCCAAATGTAACCGAGTAATGAGTAGAAAAGTAAAGCGTTACTCCGGTCGTTACTCTGTATTCACGAAAGTTATACCCGTCTTTGTGTGCCTCAGAAAAGGAAAAAAAGAAAAGGTTCAACAGCGGGACAGACGAAATAACACGAAAAACAAACACGCGTAGGACCAGTAGATCTGTACGTCTACCGTATTTATCGCCCGGGAAGACGTTGCCCCGATTGTGGAAGAGCATTGCGTGGAACTTCCCCATTACTCACTAAACCTCCAAAGCTTCAGGTACAACCACACTTGTGCTTGTAGGATGAGATTAGGGAGAGAGACCCTGTAGAAAGGCCCAACAAAGGCTGACGGCACCGAGGGACTTGGGGCAGAACGTCTGAAAGATAAGTTAATCTCCGCCGGAAAGGTAATCAATCACTGAGTAATCGAGTACTCAGAAAAGTGATTGATTACTCGAAAAAATACTTTGGCAGTAAAGTAACTGACTGCTGGAAAGGTTACTCAAAAAAGTAATTGATTACAAGTAACGCAATTACGCACAAGTCTGGTTATGGGCGTACGCAGAACCATCAACGCTATCCCATATGTACGCAAACGCGATAGCGTACGTTCTACTAAAACGCTCTAATGAATGAATGAACGAACGGATGGATGACGGACTGGTCCCGCTATACAAACTGGATCCCCAAACACAGATAATTTTTTTTTAAAAGACTGGAATGGGACACGCGTAATTTTTCATGAATCAAATACGGGTCACATACTGGCGCCACTAAATTTCGCGAATTCTGGACCCTGATATTCGTGGCTTGACTGGCTTACTTCGTGATAAGCGCGATTATTCCTTTTTATATATATTTTAATATTGCCTCGTCGCGCATTTGACCAGAAGCGGCATATTGCACATTGCTCACCATTGAATACAAACAACTGCGAACGGTGGTGTATCAAGAGGGAAATATTTCGGGAGGGATTCTATTGGGTCTTTACACGGGGAGGAGTATATAGTCGCGACGACGTCCCCTCGTGTGTGGCCAACAACGGCAAGCTATTTCGCCCCCCCCCCCCCCTCGTTTCCTTCTTCCAACACCAAAAATACGATTTCGGGTGGTTGGGAGTTTCCTACGCCCCTGACTGTGAAGAGAAGTCTTGCGATCCCAGAATAGTTTTCGATGTGTCAGGTTCAGCTGGATAGGAATTTTGAGTTTCTGAAATTGGAGTTTCAGCATCATGGCAATTGATGTTCTGAGGCTGGAACACGCAGAAAGAACAAATGCGTATAAAGCCTTAAGTACAAAAGAAATTAATGATGAAAGAAGGAAGTTACTGAAAATTTTAGCCAGCTGTAGGACTCGAACCCACATCTTCTGGATTACCGGTTCAGGGCTCTTACCATTTGAGTTAAGCTAACACACCTCCAATCCAGAATATGTGGGTTCGAGTCCTACAGCTGGCTATAGCATTTTCAGTGACTTCCTTCTTTCATCATGGAGTTTCAAGTTCGGGAAATCTACGGTTTCCTATTAGTAGCCCTGTCCAATGACAAAAGTAGCAGCGTCCTAAGACAACTCCTTATGAAAATTTGTTGCAGATAAAAGAAACACCATACATTTTTTTTTTTAGAAAAGAAAACAAAAGCGCCCGGTCATTGACGCACGCGTTCCCGCTCAACTCGCTCTGCAGAGCGAAACGAGGAGGAGGCGGAAGAAAAACGTCATCGGTGATGGACCTTTCCGCTCTTTTCCCCGTTTCTCTCCCACCAGTTCTCTCCCTGTGTAGCAGACGACGCTTCTCCGAACCAGTCAGCGGGCTGTACCGTGATGACGTCAAAGCGACTCCTGCGGCTATAGTTGCGTGCATTGCCATCGTTGCGTACGGTCGCGAATTTAAAAAATCGTATTCTGCGATGTTTATGCATCTGTCGAATGAACCACTTCGCGTAGTGCCTTTTAGTAGTCAGACTAACGGCTTCGTTAAAAAAAAAAGTAGTGATCGAAGCGCTTTCTGTGCTGATTCAAGTTATATCCCCGTCACACGGGGCAGTCTTCAACGATTATTGAACAAGTACACTTTAAAGGAGTACAGAGGGCCACCCAAAAAAATTTCAGATTAAGACACCTGATGAAAGTGTGTGTGTCATTATACCGAATAGCGCGAAAGGTTTTGATGTGTGCAATTTGTTTCCCAGAAAAAAAAAACTCACATAAACATAGCTCCGCGCCTTCACCCTTAACTCGCCACTCCAGCTATAACGAGGATGAGGAGGTATGATTGCACGTCACCGATGACGGCATAAGGAGACTCGTTCTGGTTTGCCGATCAGTGGGGGTCAGCGCATTGTTCCTTTGCCGCCGTAGACCTGTTTTGCCAGTTTTCCCGGAGAATTGGGGATACAAGGAGCCCCGAAGCTTTACCGAGCAAGGAGAAAGGCTTTATCAGAACCCCGAACAGCCGAGTAGCAGACGACAGCGGAGTAGCAGACAACATTTTTCTAGGCCAATCAGCGAGCGAGTCCTTATAGCGTCAGCGCGAGGTTCCAGGCAGATCACAGGCTGGTACTGCTCTTCACCACCGTTGCGCACGGTCGCTTTTTGCGGCGTATTTTAAATTCAGTTTCTGCGATAATTATGACTCTGTGGTGTAAATTACTTCGCATGGTGCATCGTACTGGCAAACTTAACAGTTTTATAAGAAGAAAACTGGGTGTTAAAAATGACTTCTGTGCTACTTTAATAGAAACCAATGTCTTTGAACCATAAACGAGTGGCGCCACCCAGTGTGTAACGTGTCAACTTCTCTTGGGATCCAGTACTCCCTGACAGGTTGACACGCTTCATGGCGTGTGTTAATTCATTGCCCATTCATGCCCATTCATGGCGCATTTTCATTGTCCGTTGGTTTCAATCATCATTGAACACTGCCCGCGTGACAGGGGTATTATATAAGCTCTACATCTTGACCAAATATTGGCTGGATATTGCCAATTACGCTCCAATATTGATTCTATCCTATACTGGCCCAGTATGGCTAATATCCAGTCTATATTACGCACACACCCCATGAGCCCAGTACGTTGATAAGTAGCCTGTAAAAAGTTGGATACCAGCTCTCGTGGCATAGTGGTTAGCATGATCGCTTCCCACGCCGAGACTGGCAGGTGACACTTGTTCGCATACTGTCGACTGTGCTGTCTGAGGTTTTCCCGAGGTTTTCCCTGGGTTTTCCGAATACTTTCTAGACGAATCTCGGTACAGTTCCCACTGAAGTCGGCCCAGGACGTATACTAACCCCTCTGTCCCCCCCACTCCTTCCTGCTGTCCTGTCTCCATCTGTCCATATCTGTACGCCGCTCATAGCCACGGTTGCTTCGCGGTCCTAACACTGAATTTAAAAAAAAGTTGGATCGTTTAAGAGTTTTTAGAACATCTATTTTATGCCGTGTTAAATAGTATCTTATTAATCCATTCATACCCATTAATTCACCTTGAGCACACATTCGTCATTGATTTGGCGCTTTTTGACTTTAGTTGCCCTTGCGCCACTAAGCTTTCAACTACACACACGTGCACGCACGCACTCACGCGCACACCTATACTTGCATAGCGTATCATAATACGCGATGTAAATGCTAAAAAGTATTAAGAAATAGTATTATAATACGAAGTATTACTAATGGTACTGGTCCACCTGCGGCACACAGTATAAATACGAAAAAAAAAATACAAGAAACGGACAGACAGACGAAATATACCGACTGATTTCTGAACTAATTCCGTATTTGCACAGTACTCCGGAGTAGGAACCGCAAAAGCCGACAAAGAGTACTTTCCCCCGAAAAAAAGCCTCTTTGGACATTCTTTACCCCCTGAGCATCAGTGCCGGGCTCTTCGCTCCCTGTTTGCTTTCATGCAGGCCACTGGACTCCTCGAAGAGCTCTAAACAGAACTCTGACCTGTCGTCGCTTCAATCTCACCATAATTCATCCTCTCATATATTAACCACTGTGAAGTGCGGTAGGGTCCTGTGGCTACCACGGGGAAACATCTAGGGTTGCCACCTTTCGTAGTGAAAAATACCGGCTGAGGGAGAGGAGGTGGAATAGAGGGAAAGGAGGAAATGCTCGCGGGAAAGGGAAGTGGGTGAGGGGTGGAAAAGCACACACAGAAAACCAGAGAGAGAGAGCTCAAGACAATAGGAGGAAACGTGTTCCTGTGTGTAATAACAACAATAATAACAATAATAACAGTAATAATAATAATAATAATAATAATGAGTAACTAAGGAAACAACTGGTGACTGCGCGGAATTGGGTCTGTGGTCCAGATTTATTCAAGCTGCAGTGGAATGTTGAAGGGAAAAGCCCGGCCTATGAAAGGTTTTGAGCCGCAAATACCGGCAAATGGCTGCCGGTATCACCCGCCTACCGGCAACCGGCAGAGCGAGCAAATAACCGGCCGTGCCGGTATAATACCGGCCTGGTGGCAACCCTAGAAACATCCCATGCCACCATCACTTCTTCATTTATTGTTGTTGGTTCTCACTGCACAGTGGGGAATGTCGCCGCAAACTATTTTTATCTTGGCCCAAATTCACTTTGAGGTATGTGGGGGACTGCGGGTCCATACACTCGCTGCCGTCTGTCGAGGATATTCTCGTATACGAGTGATCTCACAATAGTTCATCCGGTTCTGCTTCTATTTTACTAGACTCTCGTTCATACACGGACTTATTGTGCATGCCCGACGTGATAGCGCATATGGAGCTTTTCAAGGTTCGGTTGTGTTCGATGAATGAGTACCGAGGCATATATTACTTCGCTCTTCTTCAATCTATTCATTAATTATGGCGTTATTGCCCGTAGGTATTGCTCCTTTATGCGATCCATGTACGCTTGAAGGTGACGTTTAGTCTGGGGTAATAATCTGTTAGTAACCTATAGGTAGATTTTGCAGAATAACGCTCAGCATGGCCAACACTACTTATCTGTTTAGGAAATTCCGGTTTCTCACTACACTCTGAGGGAAAAAAAGAGTGGAGTGGGGAGTAATTGCAGCTTCTAGTCAGACTTGTACGTATCTTGAGTACGTACTCAAAATACAGTATTTTAAATACTTTTTCCGGTATTTTGGTACTCTACTCAATACTTTTTGCGACAAGTATTTTTAATGTATTTAAAATACTATTTTCGATATTTGCTACTCTGTACTCAAAATACTTTCCTTCCTCGTCAAGCCATATCCAGCACACTTCCCGCCGTGCTAAGATTTCCAGCTCAGTAGAATTTAACCCCCATTTTTCTTTCTTTTTTCGGGAATTCGCGAATCTGTCATTTAAACTCTTGTACAATAGGCTGGTCCCACGCTTAGCCTTTCTTGTCAATAGCCAACTTCGTCAGAAAACCGTTCCTATTCATATTGCCAGGCGAATCATCAAGGGATTAGGTACAAGACAATCCCGGCATTTATTTCCTCGGTCACCAAAGCAATAAACACATCCCAACGGTTGAAAGAGCCGAACGGACATACAGGAGGGATTACGAAGTTTTGGGTGAGAACCTACACACAAAGTTTACTTGGGTTCACCAAAGTTCACCAAACATTACTTGAGACCAAGACGTTGCAAATGAAAGATATGCTTAAGTATGACGGATGAAGTTTATTCCTTCCATTTGTAAGGCCACGTTCAGAAAACGCATTTCACTTACTGCTAATACTAAAGTACTTTAAAGAGTATCTTAAATACTTCTTAGAGTATTTAGTACTCTACTCAAATTACTTTCAGTTTTGAGTATTTCGTACTGTATTTTAAATACTTTTTACGGAGAGTACTTAGTATCTTATTTTAAATACTTTTGTGCAGTATTTTGTACAAGTCTGCTTCTAGTCCCCTAAACTGCATTTACTCCCTATTTTAGTCCCCTAACCCCGACATTTACTCCCCGGGATTGCACGTAGTCACTGAACTTCGCAAATGGTCTTCCGAATGTAACAGTCTACGTAAATAACTGCTCTTGGTCAATTTGATGGCACAAGGCTGTATAACTCAGCCAACTTAGCAATTTTTCATCCACGCAGAGTAAGTAATTAACAGTTAACGCTTCTCCCTTCGCAAATTGTGTCCTATGTATGTCGCAAGATTCAATATCACTCGATATATCACTGTTGACGGTTTGATACCAAGTATTTTCATGCATGCACAAGGAATTATGTACTTGGGACTGTTGGAAGAGAGCGTGAAATGCAGTCTCCACTCTGTGACATTCATTTACTCCCGTGCATTTATACCTGAAAGGGTCTATATTTTGTGGCAGTGCTTTTAGGGTTAGAGTGATATGAATACCAACTTTTGCTTTCCGTTTAATCAGTGATTCGTAAGAATATGTTCAGTACTGAGGAGCGCGGAGCAAGCTTCCGAAGAAACCCTTCGTCCGGCCCACACGGCATCTTGAACATCGATACTTTCCACGACCCCGAACAAATTCAGAGTTTCAGATTGCTTAATATCTTAGCGGCGTGTGTGTGTCCTTTTTATAAGTCGGGCAAACCGTGAGACCTAATTGTATGATATCCTTACACCTAAAGAGATTCGTGCTATCACTGGTTTAAGGTTTATGCCTCGATTGATTGCCCCGTTTACTTCTTTGGTTGTATCAATCGTGTAAAAATTGCTCTCTGGCAACCACGGAAGGTGGAGCTGGTCAGGTTGTTTTAACGTAGATTTTTCCCACCTTCTTCGCGCCTTGTACAAAGTATTTCTCTCTATCTTTTTTTTTTTTTAGATGAGAGTCAGACGCAATGTAGCACTTTAATAGATATATTTCACTGAAAATACACCCCAGAGTATTGGGAGAAAACGTTTCTACGTGCAGTAGTTGGCCAGATCGAAACCCCGGAAGAAACTTCCCCGCCGAGCTCTTGCGCTCTCGGAGGAGAGAGAGCCTCACGCATTCGTATCCGACTGCACCCGACGCAGCGGCTCATTGTTGGCATTGGGATTGCCATCGATATCACGGCGCGTTTGCAAACAGGAGTGATCCTCAGATTCAATAGCTGCGTCGAGTGATCGTTAAGGTAGACTGGCGACGGTTTACAGAACTGTTTGACTGAGGCGCCATGGAACTCTGCAGGATTCAGTCGACTGATCCTCGACTGAAACGCCACACTCACCTTCGAGTTGTACCCTCGGAATACGTTACACACAAAATTTCCACGCACGCGTAAAGCCTTTTACTTCTCAAATACTTTTGCAGCCTTTCGACACGCTCATCATTTCATGAACAGCTATCATTCTTCTTCCGTCCTCGGTCGTTTCGGCACGCCATTCCTTGCATACAGTGAACCCTCGTTATTATGACCGTGGTCGTTCCCGAAAATTTTGGTCATAATGCGGAATTGTCATATGAACGGGGGGGATTTGCAGATGTTTCACTGCATTGTTCCCCAGGAGTATGGTCGTAAAGTGCGTATGTCAGATTATCGGGGGTCATATTAACGAGGGTTCACTGTAATCATAAAGCCGTCACTTGTATTGTTTTGGTCGTAATGCTGCTATATGCACACCGCTGCCTTCTACCAGCTATTTTTCCTCCCCCGTCTCTGGCAGTCATCCACCCATTCTATACTGAAGTATGGGGCGAGGAAACACGGATCATCCGGTCGCAACGTATGGGAAGTGGCAGAAGTGGCTAGCGACCGACGCGGTTTATATGGCGGAGTTGAGTCGACAATAGGCGATTTCAGATATTGCCCTTGTGCTCCGCACGGGGGCCCTCCGTCGCCCAAGTCACGTGCATCGCGCAATGCGTGTGGGAAATGGTTTACATTCGTGCTCGCTGTCTGTTGCTCGAGGTTGCGGGAGGTGAAGGAGAAAGAAAACCGAAACCGTTTGCGCTCTTCTTCTTCTCTCTGACTCATGAAAACTAAATCCCAAGATGCAGCGGGACTTTCGCAACACGGCGCTCTCTGGTGGGCCATCCATGCAATTTCTGAAATCGTCTATTGTCGTCTGAACCACCCAAGCCGAGTGACCGTACACCGCTTACAGGTATACATAGGTCGACTAAACGTGTTGGTCGACTTCTCTCACCAAGTCGGCTTCTATTCGTTTACATGTTCGAGGCTGTGACGACTGGAAGAATCCCACAAGCCTGGCGATGTACGAGCGACTTATCCGATAGAAGCGCCCTCTTCGAGTCCGACAGCAAACATTCGACGGTTTGGAGTCAAGCTGTGATGCAGTATTCATTTCCCGGATGATACACAGCATGAAATTAATGCTCTCTTTATTCCAAGTGCACCTCTGCTGATTGCGAGGAGCTCCAGTTTCTGCCATGTTGCTTCTTGCGAGAGGAGAAATGACTTCGGGGAGGAAGTGACGTAGCGGATAAGACTTGGAAAGTTGTCTTTGCCGGCTTACATGGCAAACTGCAGTCGGCAGCTGTCACCTAAACTACCCACCGTTGTCGATTCAGCGGCGTTCAATCGACGGCTTATTTAAGTCGTCTTGCAACCGTTTACATGCAAGCCATATGTCGCCCTCTGTGGCTAAGTCGCCTTCTGCCGTTTATATAGACCAGTTTCCAAGGAGAGGATAGATGGACTTATTCAGTTCAGTCGACTTGTGTCGCCTTCATGTAAACGCAGCTAAATATAATAGCTTACGGCAGCGCCTTCCGCACGAGCCACGAGCGCGTGCTCAACGCACTGCCAAGGCTATTGAGATTGAGTCTGAGACTCGTACTCATTCTCAATGGCCTCGGCAGAGCTTCATGCACGTGCACCGTGCGCGTGCTCGATGCTCTGACAAGACTATTGTGGTAGGAGTCTGAGGTCACGAAGACGTCGCGGTTGACGCTCGTCGTCGAGAGGACTTAGCCAGTATAGCTATCGCTGTGACCGGTTGTCAATCTAGCCGCAAAATAAGTAATCAAATAATATAATAATCAATCAGTGACAATTGCGCGTCTAGCATTGTGTAGTGGAAGGTTCTTTGAAGCCACGCTGGCGCCATCACGCGTTCCATTGAAGGGCGCAGGTAGAATTATAATGTCTTCCGGGTTGTTCCGCAAATAAAGGGAAATGCGTAGTGTTTACCGACGGTAAATATAATTCGTCTTTTCAACTTTGCAGGAAAGGCTGCCAGCGAGATACGGCATATTTACCGTTCTATGAACCGAACGACGTACCTTTTAATATGTATAAGCCCGATCACCTGTAACGACTGACGAATGTTTCGAGCCACCAAACCTGACAGCAGCGCTTCCTTCGGCTACTTTAATAAAATATGACACTCCCGCACCTCTTTCCTGTGCCACATTTAATATATTTTCTGTTTCATTTTTTTTCTTCCTGTTTCTCTCGCGTATCTTTCACGCTAGTCGGTGTCACTGCCAGAGCGCGCAGCTGTTTCACGAAGCCCGGAGGATTTATTAAATATTCACGGTTCTCTGTTCTCCGCGAACATGTTTATAATTGAGTATCCCGAACGAAAAGGCGATTAGAAGAGCTCCGTCATTTGGAAGCCAGCGTGTGACAAGTTGTGGCCTATTATAAGCGAATACCCTAAAATTCGACCCTAATCGAATTAGCGTCTGCGCAACGAACGAGCCTTTCAGTAATCCGTTGGTGCTGAAAGAAGGCTCCTTGGGGAGGTGGACGGTGCCCTTTTTCTTGTCTGTCTGAGCACCGCGAGTGGTGTACCGATATGGACAGGAGGGGGAGATGGCTCCCGGACAGAAGCTCACCGGACGTATAAGCTCATCGCACCGCCCGCCGCTTTGTAAAATGGAACATTTATTTTCATGGTCATACGTAAAAGGCTCTCCTGGCCTAACTTTGGTCAGTCTCCACGGGTGCATATTCAACATGAACTGACCCAACGTGTGAAATACGTAAAAGGCTCTCCTGACCTAACGTTGGTCAGTCTCGACGGGTGCATATTCTACATCAACTGACCCGCTCCCCAACGTATGTAATACGTAAAAGGCTCTCCTGACCTAACCTTGGTCAGTCTCGACGGGTGCATATTCTACATCAACTGACCCGCTCCCCGACGTATGTAATACGTAAAAGGCTCTCCTGGCCTAACCTTGGTCAGTCTCCACGGGTGCATATTCAACATCAACTGACCCGCTCCCCAACGTATGTAATACGTAAAAGGCTCTCCTGACCTAACCTTGGTCAGTCTCGACGGGTGCATATTCTACATCAACTGACCCGCTCCCCAACGTATGTAATACGTAAAAGGCTCTCCTGGCCTAACGTTGGTCAGTCTCGACGGGTGCATATTCTACATCAACTGACCCGCTCCCCAACGTATGTAATACGTAAAAGGCTCTCCTGACCTAACCTTGGTCAGTCTCGACGGGTGCATATTCTACATCAACTGACCCGCTCCCCGACGTATGTAATACGTAAAAGGCTCTCCTGGCCTAACCTTGGTCAGTCTCCACGGGTGCATATTCAACATCAACTGACCCGCTCCCCAACGTATGTAATACGTAAAAGGCTCTCCTGACCTAACCTTGGTCAGTCTCGACGGGTGCATATTCTACATCAACTGACCCGCTCCCCAACGTATGTAATACGTAAAAGGCTCTCCTGGCCTAACGTTGGTCAGTCTCGACGGGTGCATATTCTACATCAACTGACCCGCTCCCCAACGTATGTAATACGTAAAAGGCTCTCCTGACCTAACCTTGGTCAGTCTCGACGGGTGCATATTCTACATCAACTGACCCGCTCCCCGACGTATGTAATACGTAAAAGGCTCTCCTGGCCTAACCTTGGTCAGTCTCCACGGGTGCATATTCAACATCAACTGACCCGCTCCCCAACGTATGTAATACGTAAAAGGCTCTCCTGACCTAACCTTGGTCAGTCTCGACGGGTGCATATTCTACATCAACTGACCCGCTCCCCAACGTATGTAATACGTAAAAGGCTCTCCTGGCCTAACGTTGGTCAGTCTCGACGGGTGCATATTCTACATCAACTGACCCGCTCCCCAACGTATGTAATACGTAAAAGGCTCTCCTGACCTAACCTTGGTCAGTCTCGACGGGTGCATATTCTACATCAACTGACCCGCTCCCCGACGTATGTAATACGTAAAAGGCTCTCCTGGCCTAACCTTGGTCAGTCTCCACGGGTGCATATTCAACATCAACTGACCCGCTCCCCAACGTATGTAATACGTAAAAGGCTCTCCTGACCTAACCTTGGTCAGTCTCGACGGGTGCATATTCTACATCAACTGACCCGCTCCCCAACGTATGTAATACGTAAAAGGCTCTCCTGGCCTAACGTTGGTCAGTCTCGACGGGTGCATATTCTACATCAACTGACCCGCTCCCCAACGTATGTAATACGTAAAAGGCTCTCCTGACCTAACCTTGGTCAGTCTCGACGAGTGCATATTCTACATCAACTGACCCGCTCCCCAACGTATGTAATACGTAAAAGGCTCTCCTGGCCTAACCTTGGTCAGTCTCCACGGGTGCATATTCAACATGAACTGACCCAACGTGTGAAATACGTAAAAGGCTCTCCTGACCTAACCTTGGTCAGTCTCGACGGGTGCATATTCTACATCAACTGACCCGCTCCCCAATGTATGTAATACGTAAAAGGCTCTCCTGGCCTAACCTTGGTCAGTCTCGACGGGTGCATATTCTACATCAACTGACCCGCTCCCCAACGTATGTAATACGTAAAAGGCTCTCCTGACCTAACCTTGGTCAGTCTCGACGAGTGCATATTCTACATCAACTGACCCGCTCCCCAACGTATGTAATACGTAAAAGGCTCTCCTGGCCTAACCTTGGTCAGTCTCCACGGGTGCATATTCAACATGAACTGACCCAACGTGTGAAATACGTAAAAGGCTCTCCTGACCTAACGTTGGTCAGTCTCGATGAGTGCATATTCTACATCAACTGACCCGCTCCCCAACGTATGTAATACGTAAAAGGCTCTCCTGGCCTAACCTTGGTCAGTCTCCACGGGTGCATATTCTACATCAACTGACCCGCTCCCCAACGTATGTAATACGTAAAAGGCTCTCCTGACCTAACCTTGGTCAGTCTCCACGGGTGCATATTCTACATCAACTGACCCGCTCCCCAACGTATGTAATACGTAAAAGGCTCTCCTGGCCTAACCTTGGTCAGTCTCGACGGGTGCATATTCTACATCAACTGACCCGCTCCCCAACGTATGTAATACGTAAAAGGCTCTCCTGACCTAACCTTGGTCAGTCTCGACGAGTGCATATTCTACATCAACTGACCCGCTCCCCAACGTATGTAATACACAAAAGGCTCTCCTGACCTAACGTTGGTCAGTCTCGACGGGTGCATATTCTACATCAACTGACCCGCTCCCCAACGTATGTAATACGTAAAAGGCTCTCCTGGCCTAACCTTGGTCAGTCTCGACGGGTGCATATTCTACATCAACTGACCCGCTCCCCAACGTATGTAATACACAAAAGGCTCTCCTGACCTAACCTTGGTCAGTCTCGACGGGTGCATATTCTACATCAACTGACCCGCTCCCCAACGTATGTAATACACAAAAGGCTCTCCTGGCCTAACCTTGGTCAGTCTCGACGAGTGCATATTCTACATCAACTGACCCGCTCCCCAACGTATGTAATACACAAAAGGCTCTCCTGACCTAACCTTGGTCAGTCTCGACGGGTGCATATTCTACACCAACTGACCCGCTCCCCAACGTATGTAATACACAAAAGGCTCTCCTGACCTAACCTTGGTCAGTCTTGACCGGTGCATATTCTACATCAACTGACTCGCTCCCCAACGTATGTAATACACAAAAGGCTCTCCTGACCTAACCTTGGTCAGTCTCGACGGATGCATATTCGACATGAACTGACCCGCTCCCCAACGTATGTAATACACAAAAGGCTCTCCTGACCTAACCTTGGTCAGTCTCGACGGATGCATATTCTACACCAACTGACCCGCTCCCCAACGTATGTAATACACAAAAGGCTCTCCTGACCTAACCTTGGTCAGTCTCGACCGGTGCATATTCTACATCAACTGACCCGCTCCCCAACGTATGTAATACTTAAAATGCTCTCCTGACCTGACCTTGGTCAATCTCGACGGTTGCATATTCTACATGAGCTGACCCGCTCCCCAACGTGTGAAATACGTAAAAGGCTCTCCTGACCTATCCTTGGTCAGTCTCGTCAGGTGCCAAATGCAGGGTGTCGGAGCAAACCGGAACCGAAAACCGAAAAAAAAAACGCTATTTTGGTGCGAACCGGAACGGAATCGTATACGTTTTTTTCGCGCAGGAGGGAAACCGAAAAATTTATTTAACGGTTTTCGGTCCAAGAAAGAACTTCGTCGGTTTGGACTACGAATAGGCGAATGAAACTGACGTCGTGTGCTCTGAAATCATGTCATGGATACTTTACGAGGGTTACGGTTACGGTGGAATGTATGTCTGACCCTTAGGCTCCCTTTGTAACGTTTTATCATTCGCGCATATAGACTTAGAGGTGTATGTGACCGGTTATGACTCTCTACCAATGTGCCGCAGTGTTCGTTTCAATTTTATCCCCCCAAAGTCTCCTCAACTAAGCAACGACCCAAGGGGGCTGCGTAACAGCTTCTCTCTCGGTAATGTCGCGCAACGCGTCCCTTGTCTGAGAGCAGCGAAGTTGGATACGTTTAGGTATCCGCGAGGGCAAGCGCGTGCGAAGTGGCGCCTCTTTTGTGGACAGGAGACGAAGAAAAGAAAACGGAGCCGTCGAGCGCGTTTGTGAGTGAAGGTGTTCCTCGATTTGCGATACTCGTGCGGTGGTGCTTGCTGGCTAGACAGCAGCAACAGACACTCGGATGGGACGCAAAGAAAGCACTTTACGTATGACACTACGACAAACAAGTCCGTCTGTATCATGCGCTTCAAGGAAGGAGAAAGCCTATTTTACAGGAACCAGGAGCTACCAATTTCACAGCTGCCTATTAATATTAAATGCCATGTATGCGGAATGGACTTGTTTTCATTTAGCGACATTGATTTTTGTTCTAGGAATGAATATGCGCACCAGAAGCGGAACCGGTTAAAACCGGCATGAACCGTTATTTTTTTGCTCCGGAGCAGAACCGGTACCGGGCCGTTTATGATACAACCGGTACGAAAACCGGAACGAAAAACGTTTCGGTTCGACACCCTGGCCAAAAGTCAAATTTTCTCCTCAGTCAACTCAAAAGAATGACCTAATTAGTGCCCAAGAATGTAATAAATAAGGCAGTTGCAAAAGGCAATTAAGTAAAGCGGTGAGCTTTTGTCTGCGCCCCGGGGGGTTGAGGGGGCAGCATGTTAGTTAATATACGTTCTGGGCCGACTTCAGGAGGTATTGTGCCGATATTTGTTTGGTAAACCTGCCGGAAAATTTAAAGTGAAGCCTACCGTGCATCACAAGCCGACGGTGAACTTCGGCCCAGTTCCAGGCAGATAGGAATGTTTCGGCAAAGACTGTTTCGAAACTCATATAAACAAAGTCACATAACCTCAAAATCATGTTGCCTACGATGTGTGGCATAGATCGACTTCCAGTCACATCAAGGCTTCGCAAGCTCGCTTTCACTGCGCCCATCACCATGGTAACGAGCTGGCCACGTAGTATACGCATCGCATGCGTCTTCTCGCATGGCGGTGACCGTTGCCATTGGGAAATGAGGTTGAACTGCGCAAATCTCTTTGACGTTCGCGTTACAAAACAGGCGATCTATGTGGTGTGCTCTTGGATTTTCGACCATGGGCCATCATGCTCATCCGGGGGGCCTAGTGCGAAACATGGTGCTCCCTGGTGTTCGACCCACCCCCTCCCGCAGTACAGACTTAAAGTACAGTATTTTAAATACTTTTTCCGGTATTTTGGTACTCTACTTAGTACTTTTTGCGACAAGTATTTTTAATGTATTTAAAATACTTTTTTCGGTATTTGCTACTCAGTACTCAAAATACTTTCCTTCCTCGTCACGCCATATCCAGCACGCTTCCCGCCGTGCCGAGATTTTCAGCTCACTGGAATTTAACCCCCTTTTTCTTCTTTTTCTTTTTTTCGGAAATTCGCGAATTTGTCATTTATCCTCTTGTACAATAGGCTGGTCCCAAGCCTGGCCTTGCTTGTCAATAGCCAACTTCGTCAGAAAACCGTTCCTATTCATATTGCCATGTGAATCACCAGGGGATTAGGTACAAGATAATCCCGGCATTTATTTCCTTGGTCATCAAAGCAATAAACACGTGCCAGAGGTTGAAAGACGCGAACCGACATACAGGAGGGATTACGAAGTTTTGGGTCAGAACATATCAACAAAGTTTACTTGGGTTCACCAAAGTTCACCAAGCATTACTTGACACCAAGACGTTGCAAATGAAAGATATGCATGGCTGATGTAGTTTATTCCTTTCATTTGTAAGGCCACGTTCAGAATACGCGTTTCACTTACTGCTAATACTAAAGTACTTTAAAGAGTATCTTAAATACTTTAGTATTTAGTACTCTACTCAAATTACTTTCAGTTTTGAGTATTTTGTACTCTATTTTAAATACTTTTTCCGTAGAGTATTTAGTATCTTATTTGAAATACGTTTGCGCAGTATTTTGTACAAGTCTGCGGCGCAGTACCGACGGAGGGGCCGAGCCAACGCGAGCTTGCGAAGCTACGCTGTGGCTGGGAATGCGCGCCCCAAGACAGACGATCGCTTGGGGGGTAGTTCCAAAAAAACAGCGGGTGTAGGACATCCCCCTACGCGCCGCGCCGTGGCACACGAATTTTCGGTGCGACGTGAGACATGGCGGCGTCCAGACTTGTACGTATTTAGAGTATTGTATTTAAAATACTGTATTTTAAATACAATATGCGGTATTTTGGTACTCTACTCAATACTTTTTGTTTTGTGTATTTGTACTCTATTTAAAATACATTTTATGGTATTTTCTACTCAATACTCTAATTACATATTTTGGATCTCCCTGTCAACCTTTCTGTGTCTCGTCTTTCCATTATCTTGCTTGTTCAGTGGAAATTTCCTGAGTCCCTCGGACTTGACCTGGACATTGGCCCTTCTTGGAAGTCTCCATTTAGAGATCTTGCCCCGTGTGTACTAATCCTTGGCGAGGGAGGGTTCTATTATGTGTGCCCTGACGCGGTAACGCCGAATTCTGACCTCGCCGAGCAGGGACCTGCTAGAAGTTTGCTTTGTTCTGGGTCACACATACTTCGTGGAGTTATGTGGTATCTCTTTGTCACCTTTTTGGGACTTGTGTTTAGATGACTCCTATTCCTATCACACAGGATACGGCTTGCGTAATACGCCGGGTTTAGGTGATTCATGTCACATAGTGGCGACTTGCCCCATTGACCAGTAACTGGTGACTTTTTGCGTTCAAGGATAAATAGTATCTTAATTGTATTTCAAATACTTTTTGAAGTATTTCGTACTCTATCTTAATTACTTTAATCTTCATGTATTTATACTCTATCTTAATTACATTCTAACGTCAGTATTTATTATCTTATCTTAAATACATTTTTGAGTATCTTGTACATGTCTGGCGGCGCCTCACTATGCTGATGCTATGTGACTGTGATCTGGACCCCAGGAGATCCGGCCGCACCGCTCAGCTCTCACGTTTCAGGGCATTATTGTAAACTGGGCAGGGATGCCAAGATGCCGTCATTGCGGTGAGCCGAAAAATATAGAACACATCCTTCTCTGAAGAACATATAGTGGGCTAGTTAGTGACATTGCATGTTAGGGCGACACGACCACGTAGCAACTTTCAAGATGGCAATTGATGTTCTGGGGCTGGAACACATGGAAAGGACAAGTACGTACAAAGCCTCAAGTGCCTAAGAAATGAATGATGAAAGAAGGAGGTCACTAAAAAGGTTAGCCAGCTGTAACCTACAGCTGGCTAACCTTTTCAGTGACTTCCTCCTTACACCTCGAGCATCTTTCAACCTTTGCTGTGCATCTATGACAAAGAAATGTGCCTTGAACCGTGCGTACATAATATGTGCGTTTCCTTCTTTCCTCTTTTACCCGTACCATCCCCCTCTCCCTCTCAGGGCCATTTTATGCCCACAGCTTGATATTTTCGCCGATTTTAAGCTTTTTAGAAGGGTGTGTCACGGTCTTTTATGTTCACCCTATGCCAGACTTGTGCCCGTTACTCGAAAAAAGTAATTGATTACCGTTACCGTTACTTCTACGGAAAAAGTAATTGGTTACCGTACCAATTACTCGACTCCAAATGTAATTGAGTAACGAGTAGAAAAGTAACGCGTTACTCCGGCCGTTCAGGCAAATTATGCCCCTTTTTTTTGTGTGTGTGGCACAGAAAAAAAAAAAGGAAAGACAAAAACGCGTAGGACAGGTAGATCTGTACGTCTACTGTATTTCTCCGCCGAGAAAACGTTGACCTTATTGTGGAAGAACATTGCGTGGAACTTCCCCATGACTCACTAAACCGCCAAAGCTTCAGGTACCACCATACTGGTGTTGCAGGAAGATATTAGGGAGAGAGACCCTGAAATTCCAGAACTGCACAAGGGTCTTGACTTTGGGCAGAACATCTGAAAGATAAGTTAATCTCTGACAGAAAAGTAATCAATTACTGAGTAATCGATTACTCCGAAAAGTAATTGATTACTCGAAAAATTACTTTGACAGCAAAGTAACTGATTACTCGAAAAATTACTCAAAAAAGTAATTGATTACAAGTAACGCAATTACTAGTAACGCGTTACGCACAAGTCTGCCCTATGCCGATCATTTTAAGTCCTATTATTCTGTTTCACTTTGCTTTGCTTTTTCGTACGTACACGTATTTTGTGTTATGTAGGTTCACTGACTTTTAAGGCTACTGCTGTTGTCGGACACCTTACCCAATAAAAAGATAACAATATGAAAATAATCAGATCCCACCCACAGTGCTAAACTGTTTTGGACAATGGTAGGACATGGGTATACTCTTTTTCGAGGATCATCAACATAAATGGGTCCTCTGGCACCAAAATTAAGTTATCGTCGTTGTTGTTTTGAGCAGCGATGAGCTGTACGAAAACCTCTGTGGCATGCTGGCTTCTCGATGAACGAAGCACGCTTCGAGCGATGCTAAAGTTTGCAGAATTAATTTCGCATGTATCCCGCTTTAGCGCCCTTCGTGGTCATATATCGCGTTGTAGATGTGCGAATTGAATTATCGATTATTATTGTTTTGTCGAATGGCTATGATTCAGGAGAGTGCTGCAGTACTACACTATATGATTCAGGAAGCAGGGATACGACGGAATCATAATGAAGCGTAACGCTTTTTGTGGCACTTTGAGCTTCATCGCTGAAAACAGGATTGTGCACAAGCGAAGGCATGCCTGTACAACGAGACCATTTTCCTTTGTGCTCGTGTGGGGCCTCTGTGCAAGCCTTTTTGTGTGTATGTGTGTGATGCAAGTGTATGATAAATAAATGTAATCAGCGTATAAAGTAACTGCCATTACGTTTCTTCGTGTCCGTAACATTTGGAACAACGCAGTGTGTTGATTTTCAACGCTTCTCGTTCCTATAGGCCAGTATTGTACGCCGTGTTCTCTATAGGACAGTCGGCATGTTGTGGAGTTCGGCTTTGATCGCGCTTAGTTTTACGATTTGTAATTCGAATTTCGTAATTTTATTAAAGTAAACCGTCGTTATGATGAAACCGCTCCATTCGCATTATCGCTTACTTATTCGAAGTTTTCCGCAGTCTCGACCGAAATAAATGCGTTTCGAACTCGATTATTCAAATTGTGCTGTCACCCGACTCAGCGTACCGCGTATTGAAAACCTTGCTTCGTCTTTTTTTTTTCTTTTTCTTTTTTGTATCTACATTGAAATACTCCTCACCACCAAGATATGTTTACTCACATCTACATTGAAATACACCTCACCACCAAGATATGTTTACTCACTTTTTAGTTTTAAAAGTTTTATTTAAATACTTTTTACATCGCCATGTTACAATGAACTTCCGAGCCTGTTGTAACTATTTTCGTAGGCCTTTCACTTGTATCACTTATATAGCTACGTAGATTCAAGCCTCGTTATAACGAAGTCTGAATAACCAGGTTATTCAGACTTCGTTATAACGAGGCTTGAATCTACGTAGCTATATAAGTGATACAAGTGAAAGGCCTACGAAAATAGTTACAATCTGGAAAGTCTGGAAAGTCTGGAATCTACGTACGTAGATTCAAGCCTCGTTATAACGAAGTCTGAATAACCAGGTTATCCAGACTTCGTTATAACGAGGCTTGAATCTACGTAGCTATATAAGTGATACAAGTGAAAGGCCTACGAAAATAGTTACAATCTGGAAAGTCTGGAATCTACGTACGTAGATTCAAGCCTCGTTATAACGAAGTCTGAATAACCGGGTTATTGAGACTTCGTTATAACGAGGCTTGAATCTACGTAGCTCGTATTGAGCGTGACACGGATATAGAACTGCAGTCTACCGAGAGAGAGAGAGAGAGAGAGAGAGAAGATACAGGGTGATGCATGCGCCGTTGCTTGGAGGTTTCCTTTCCGATATTCAGCACTCTGTAGAAGTAAGCGGAAGATATTGCGCGGAAAGATCACTTCGCCTCATGCTGTGCTGCTTGTCTGTTCGCCAGCCTCTTAACAGGAATGGATGCCCTGTCTGAAGTAGTGCTCGACAAAGCCGCGGTGAGGAATGACTAAGCTATACGCTCACGATCAGGAAGCGCGTTGGAAGCAACGTGGGGGGGTTGCCAAGAAGAGTCGTTTTCACTGCTTCGGTAGACCGGTTTGTTCTTGTTTTCACCTGTTTCGTCTTCCAGTCAGAAAACGCCAGTGGCGGAACGTGGATAGCATGAGGCATGTTGGTTCATGACAGAGTTGTGCCTAACTCGTTACAAGTAACTCGTTACCTGGTAACGGTTACTTTTTTTGGTAACGAAGTAACGATTCAGTTGCTTTTTAAAAAATTGTAATAGTAACGGAATCAGTTACAAAAATTTGTAACTCGTTACTGACGTTACTCGTTCCTTTTCTTGAGCACGGGGAGCACATTTCGGCATTCCGTGTGGTGCAATGCTTGCAGATTTGACCTGCGTGACGTGTGACTCAAAGTATTATTGCAGTCCCTCACTGTGTGTTGTTGTCCTTTCTCTTGTTTCCGTAATCTCCGACCATCAGTCCTTCCCAAGAATGGCCACCAATTGTATTATGGCTACAAAAAACGCGTTTCGACTTTTCTTATCTTTGCTAAGCTTCTGAGAGCTCTAAATTATGACGCAACCCCTCGTCTGTTTTGGTGAACCGTTGGTGATCTGTGGCACGAAAACCAGTGTTTTTTCTTGTGTTTTCGTAATCTCCGATCACCCCCACTTCGGAAACAAGGGAGAAGGTTCAGGCAAACTGATATAGATTCATGGTAACGGGCCGAGGGACACGGAACACGAAGGACGGACGACAAATTTCGAGTATCAGCTTCTCCTGAAGTGCAATTTCTCATTAATAAAGAGTTGAAGGCAAGTGACGGCGTGTTTGTTGGCTCCTTTAACTATGCTGCGGTAACGTAAAAGTAACTCGTTACGTTACCTGAGAGTAACGAGAACTCGTTACTTTTGTATGTTGGTAACGAGTAACGTATTTAGTTACTTTTTTCCGAAGTAACGGGTAACGGTATTTAGTTCCTTTTTTTCGGTAACGGGCACAAGTCTGGTTCATGAGAACAGAGAGTAGTCCGTAACCGCAACGAAAGCGCATTTGCCTTTATTCGTTTGTTATCGTACGTTGCTTCCGTGTGTGTGTGAACATCCAGATTGAATTTTAACTTGAAGGGGTCAGTGCAAGCTTTTCGTTTCGCAGAATGCAAGCTGCCGTTACCTTGACACCAACCCAAAAGGAACGGGATTCACCGGTTGCGTCAGGGTCGATTCACACGATGCAACTTTTTGCTGCAACTCGGTTTCCGCTATAATTGCACGCAACCGAAGTTGCACCAAAACGGTCCCTTTCATACGGCGAGCAACTCGGAATGCCGTAGTTGTCACCGAGCTCGCCAGATTGCGCGAAAAACATCATTGTCATCATTTTCGTCCAATCACACTGCGACTTCTGCTCGTTACGAGTTCAATCCGTTGCGAGTTTGATAATTTTGCATAATTTCCACTGGTTAGTGATAATTTCATCGTCTCGCGTACTGCCGCTGCAATAACTGACACATAAAAGTCTTCCTGATTGGTCGCGCTTGCAAGGCGGAGCCGTGTGATTGACAGGTTGCAGCTAGAGTTGCAGGAGAAATCCCTCGTGAAGCGATCGGCTCTGCAACTCCTGCGACTCGAGTTGCGCAACCAGAGCTTCGCGTTCACACGGTGCCACTTGGTGGCGCAACCTGGTTGCGCGCAACTAAAGTTGCATCGTGTGAATCGACCCTCACTTGGGATTTAGGCAGGGTTCGGAAAAACCCGGGTTTTTTTAAAAAAGCCCGCCCCAGTGGGTTTTTTCGGGTTTTTCGGGTGGGTTTTTCGGGTGCTGGGATTTTTTTTTCGAACTGCTGCATATGACACGCAACAGCCGTTCTCCACCTATTTTTCATGTTTCTGGAAGAAATAATTGTTTGCCGCTGTAGAATTTACGGTAAAGGAATCTCCGAAGCAGTCGTCCCTTTTCCTTCTTTTCTTTTTTTTCCCTTCGTTTCTGTATTTCACCCGCGTGTGGGCTTTATTGGGTTTTTCAGCCCGGGTGGACCCAAAAAAACCCGGGTGGGTTTTTTTAAACTGGGTCCATTCGGCGAACCCTGGATTTAGGCGCGAAAAAAGTCGCAATTTATGCTCCCCTTCTGTCTCTCCTTGAGAAAGCCATCAACTCAACACTGAGCGGGCTCCCATTTGTCTCCGCAAACGATTCGTTTAATCATCGTGGGAGATTTCGTTGAGGTGACTAGACCGAGCCCGGGCTAGGTACGCATCCATCAGGCCGGGTGGGTAAATCGAAGCAAGGTCGGGCCGGGTCTGGGCTTATAAAATGCGGCCCGTCCACAGTGTTCTACCTTGGGTTCTCTGGCTCATAAATGACGGAACCGATGAATCACGTTCCTTTTGTGTCGTTGTCACGGTAACCGCATCGCTCATTCCGCGGGGAGAAACGTTTGCACTTAGCGCTCCTTTGACGCGCCGCCTCTCCGCGTGCGCGAAGATGCCGTAAGATTTGCCCTATTGCCACTCAAAGAAAATGTGCGTTCGTAACACGTTAATCGGTGTCAATGTATGCGACGTGAAACGAATACTGTTCCTGCATACGATTCATTGAATAGCGAGTTCGAAACTATCCAAGTACCCGCTCTTCTTTCTGGCATACCCTTTATAACGCGCGGATGTCTGTTCAAAAATAGGCGTGACGCGAGTGCCACGCGTGGTCGACCTTCGGTTGCAAAGCGATTGCGAGTAGAATGATTATGTTATAGAATGACTATTAAAAAAAATGCGCGCATTGTCTTCGTAAACCTGGATGCCAACTCACGAGGAAAACTAGGGGGGGGGGGGATATGTTTAATGCAAAGTAAGAAAAAAGGGAAGGGAAAGGTTAGCCACGGTGTGGGCTTGCTATTCCCTAATGCTTTCAAGCAAACAGAAGAAAACAGCTGGGATACAGAAAATTATCAAAAAATACAGAAAGCTCCTTCACTAATCGTTGCGCATACGACGCATCAGAGAATGCCCAGAAGTTTAGATTCCCGAAGGAATCGTGTCAGCGCAGACGTGACTTCAGCGTGCTGGGTAGGGCCAAGTAGCACCGCGAGGGAAAGCTCTCGGTAGCCTAGATGAGCAAGGCGGCGCCGGAGACTCGATCGGTGGTCTTCGTACCGCTGGCAGGCAATGAGAATGTGTGGCACATCGGCTTCTACGTTGCACGTTGGGCAGATAGGTGATGGGTGCTGATTCATCTTAAATAGGAGGAGAGGAGTTCGGGCCACATTCAGCCGCAGCCGATGAAGCAGAGATTCCTCGATGCGCGGGATGCGGCCAGGCACAGCATATGTCATTAAAGGGTCAATGGATTTAAGGAAGGCATTGGTTCGTATAGCTTCCTGCTGAAAGAGCTGTGTGCGGTTGGCAGTGAAGCGGCGGATTTTCAGCTGGCACATAGAGTGCGCAAGGGGAAAGACAGTTGCTTGCTCAGCGTCGTGGGCTTGCCGAGCAAGAGCGTCAGCACGAAAACTAGGGAAGAGGCCGTATATATGGTTTAGCGGAGCGATACGCTATTAATAGAGAGTTTTAGTGCATCGTACGCTACCTACCGCCTTTGCGTACGTAAGGGATAGGGTTGATGGTTCTGCGCACGCCCATAACAGAAAGGGCGCTTCGCGCAGTGCGCGGAACCACCAACGCTCTCTGTTAACGTACGCTATTGCCTTCGTGTACGATATGTACCAAAACTCTCCAGTATATTAGTGAGTTTTAGATCGTTCGCTATCGCCTTTGCGTACAATGCAGTAAGACTCACTAAATTATTTTTAATCATCTATACAGAAGGGGACAACAAAGGTTGCTGCGGTTGCATTCACGTGAGACCCCAGTGCTAGCTCATTACAAAGTAACGCATTATCAGTAATGAGAGACCGAGATCTAACGTATTACCGCTAATGCGTTCCATCTCGGTAATGAGTAATGCATTATTATGATAGAGTAATGGGTAACGTAGCGCAATCTACATTTTAGTCGCGTAATGCGGCATTACCCGTGTTGAAAGTTGAATCATTGTCTAAAGTCAGTAGTTACGAATTGTCCCTTCAACTTGTCGTTATCCACGAGCTCTGGAAGTGCACGCCGAGTCTGGGAAGTGACGCGAGTTCGAATCCCCGCAGCGGCTGTGCTGTCAGGTTTTCCCAGGGTTTTCCCAAGGTTTTCCGGTAGATTTTACGGGCGAATTTCGGCACCATTTCTTAGCGACGAAAAATAGGGACACTCGGTTAGAACAGAATAGGAAAGACGAGGTCGCAACTTTCAACCACTTTACTAGAATGAGACCAAAATACAAGCCTATCTTTCATACCCTCCCCCTCTTCTTCCAAACCTGAGCGCCGCATACCGCTTCAACTCAGGCGCTCAGGTTTGGAAGAAGAGGGGGAGGGTATGAAAGATAGGCTTGTATTTTGGTCTCATTATAGTAAAGTGGTTGAAAGTTGCGACCTCGTCTTTCCTATTCTGTTCTAACCGAGTGTCCCTATTTTTCGTCGCTAAGAAATGGAGTTCTACCAACCGGCCCTACTTTTTCTGTTGAATATCGGCACATTCCCCCCAGAAGTCGGCCCATGAAACACACTCCCCCATTGCCCTCACTCCTTCCTGCTGTCCCCTCTCCACTGGTCCACGTCTGTACTCCGCTCATAGCTACAGTTGCATCGCGGCGCCAACACAGAATTAAAAAAAAAAAGAAAGTACGCAAGGAGAACCCGCAAGCTGGGCTTTCCTGACCACCTCTGTCGCCGACCAGGTCAGCAAGAAGCACAGTATCCAAGTGGAGTCTTCGAACACCAACTTTTTCTGCGGCGCAATTAACGTTATCTGTGATTACTCATTTAGATAATGCGTACTGCTCTCATCGCTGGACGAAATCATTTGTACGTGGCGAGCTTGCAGAAACTCTAATTACGGTCACAGTTAACGTAGCAAAAGACTAATCATTCTCTCTTTAGAACACGCCCTGCATGCACCGCGGGTTTACACTGTTAGAGACTTCAGGGAAAATTGAATGCCAAGGTAATGTCATTATTCGTTGAAAGTAATCACGTTAGTAACGCGTGACTCAATACGAAACAGTAATGAGTAATGGAATGCATTAATTTCCAAAACTGTACCGAGTAATGATATTGCATTACAAAGTTGAGATGATTTCTCCACCTCTGCTCCGAAGGCGTTGGACTCCGTAAAATTCGTGCGCCAAGTCTGAATTTCGAAATCCGTTTGCTGTCTGCATTCTTGGAGAATCATTCTTCCCTTGGATGTTTTGAAGGGACACCCGGCTCACTTCGACGTGTAGCGCATTCCCTAATTTGCGGAATTCCTGCTCCGCCTTGCGACGTACGACATGAGCGGTTTAATTTATTATCGCCATTATAAATACTTGAAATCTCCGCGGCTTCGAATTCCTCCGCTGAGAGTCTTAAGCGCGGACCCCATAACAAGCGACACGCGACGCGCTGCAGAGTTTGTCGCTGTCGCGTCTGGTCATGGCGCGACTTCCTGGTCCATTTGAGCAGCGACATTTCGTCACCGAGAAATGATGTTTTTGGAGAAGCAATGCTTATTTTATTCGAGCTAAGTTGTAAATTGCCATAAATATACCAAAAATAGTATTTCATTCGTCAAAACGAGGAGAAATTGTAATGAAGTTGCTATGTAATATTCGCCGTAACGCAGTGGCGCTGCGGTTGAAGTACCCAACGCCCCGCCCACTTCTTCGTCTGCTAGTTTTGTTGGTTGCCCTCTCCACCCTCTCCCTTGCCCACGCGTTCAGTTCTTGTTTCACGCCGCCAAATCTAGCTGGTTTTGTCAACCAACAGGCAACGAACTCAGCGACATGCTACAAATATCTACTGGGAGTAGATGCAGAAATATTGAGCCGCGACAAAGCTTTTTTGACGCTCGTGTGGCGGCAGTGACGTCGATTTTGTCGCTTCTCGCGTGTATCTGCCGCGTGTCGCTTGTTATGGGATTCGGGCTTTACGCGCGACGCGACATTGTGACGACGCGAGGGCGGTCCCTTGAGCCCATGACTCCGGGCAACACCGCCTAGATAGAGAAAGCCTGCTTTACTTGCCGACGTGACGTAACAACTAATAGTCAGCCAATCAGGACCGTGTTTTCAACGGCGGCAGCCAATCACGAACGTGCTTTCATGCAGACGAACCGCGGTCGTCTGCGAGTAGTGACTGAACGTCCCCGCGTACTAAACACGAAAACTTGGAAATAAAGCGCAAAACGGCCCCAATCTTTCTCAAAATTGATTTTCTGGAAAACCGTGTTGCACTTTTTGTCTAAATATTCGGGTTCTGCAGGTTCCAGGTAAGAGGCAACCATTTGCGGATTCTTGAATTCGCAGAACGGCGAAGTGCATGTAGCGGACGAATTCTAACACAGGGGTGGCATCCAATGTATTGCTCCGTAGACGAAAGCGTGCTGGGCGAACGCAATGCATCCTGGACAGGTCCTGGTCGCACGTCACGGCAAACGTCAAGGCACACGTGACCTTAAAGATGGCAGCGCCCGTGATCGGTGGCCAAACCGTTTGTAAACAATGCGGTTATTGTTTCTGGACGACGTTTTGGATGTTTTTCGATCACGGTAATTATTTTTATCCGATAATCTCGCAATAAAACGCACAGTTTTACACATAAAGCCTCGTATTGTTGACAACTTCCAAAGATGTGATGACGACCGCGCGTTAAGACTTACCGAGCCGATGCGATGTACTTAAACTAAGCTGAAACGGGCTACTATGTTGCGGAAGAAGCACCGCATAGTTTACGCTGGCAAAATACGTTCATCTTTTGGTGTTATGACGGCGAAAATATGTCGGTAAGCGGTAAAACGACATGTAAACAAAGTCACATGACCTCAAAATGACGTTTTCTATGACGTGCGACCAGGACAAGATGGCAGTTTTGCCAAAAGCACCCGCTTGAGGGTAGTTACAACAATGGCGGGTTTGTGTCACCCCTGTGAATTCTGACTATATACGTCAACGTAGCGAAGGAGGGAGAGTAGTCAATAAGCAGGCCTTCTGTATCTAGGTGGCGTTGCTCCGGGTCGCTCCTGCTGCAGGAAGTGCGTGAGGAGGAGGTGTGGGAGAGAAGGGCTACGGGAGCGTCACGCGCGCTGATGCTGAGGAGGAGCGTAAAAAAAAAACACTCGGAAGAGCGGAAAAGGTTTCGAGCGAAAATGCTCGTCGGATGGTTGTGTGTAGTCATAGAGGGTGTCCCAGAAAACGTGTCATTCAATTATTATTAGCAAACTTCGCCACCTAGAATCACGCGGCCAACGGCATTTGTTCTTACTAGGTTTAAGCCACTTCCTGATGTGAATATTATGTCAGTTTTTACTAACTGAAATCGGAAATTTACTAAGTAAATGTCGCTGTTTTACCCCAACAATGTGAAGCGCGTGCGAAATTTACTCAATTTCGTGATAACTGGCACTGTTATTCAAGAGCTATTCCATCGAAAAAAAAAAAATAGCCGAACATGATGCGTTTCGGAGCGCCGAGAACCCACCGCTCGACCCCATTTTAGCGCGCCCTCGTTAGTACGACGAAAGGAAGTTGCTAAACCCAGCCCACATATAGTGCTGGCAGAAAAGTGAGAGGTGTTGAAATGGGGGAGAGGGAAGGCATGATCCCAGCGGAAGCCGGATGCGATGAGCCTCGTCTGGTACGGAAGCAAGAACATAAAAAAAAAACATACATTTGCAACACGTTTCGGCTCAATTTTTTCCATTATCCCTGTGAGGGCATGGGTCTCCATCGTTGCCCAGAGGAACCTTGACATTGGAATCACTGAATAGGGCGCCCTATTTACTGACTCTACTCGACAACGACAAGAGAGCATTTTGAGACCATTTCTGAAACCAAACTGCCTATAGAAGTACAAAAGCAAGCGTTTCACAACGCAGCCTCTCATTATTATTATTATTTTTATGAGTACGTCATTCCACAGTCGTCGTTCTTTTCTCTCAGAATGTCGGATATAGACGAAACTTTTCCTAAAACCATGGTAAACGCCATCCTGTCCTCGCATGGCTGCCACCCGCTGCTTTTCACGGGGAAGGCTGCGCGTTGCGGACACTTTTTGAACGCGTACTACATTCGGCACCCCACGTAGTCGAAAACTACAGAGTTTAAAGTAGCACAGAAGTCATTTTTAACACCCAGTTTTCTTCCTATAAAACTGTTAAGTTTGCCAGTAAGATGCACCATACGAAGTAATTTACACCACAGAGTCATAATTATCGCAGAAACTGAATTTAAAATACGCCGCAAAAAGCGACCGTGCGCAACGGTGGTGAAGAGCGGTACCAGCCTGTGATCTGCCTGGAACCTCGCGCTGACGCTATAAGGAGAACGCTCGCTGATTGGCCTAGAGAAATGTTGCCTGCTACTCGGCTGTTCGGGGTTCTGATAAAGCCTTTCTCCTTGCTCGGTAATGCTTCGGCCGCTCCTTCTATCCCCAATTCTCCGGGAGAACTGGCAAAACAGGTTTACGGCGGCAAAGGGACAATGCGCTGACCCCCACTAACCAGCAAACCAGAACGAGTCTCCTTATGCCGTCATCGGTGACGTGCCATCATACCTCCTCATCCTCGTTATAGCTGGAGTGGCGAGTTAAGGGTGAACGCGCGGAGCTATGTTTATGTGAGTTTTTTTCTGGGAAACAAATTGCACACATCAAAACCTTTCGCGCTATTCGGTATAATGACACACGCACTTTCATCAGATGTCTTAATCTGAATTTTTTTTGGATGGCCCTCTGTACTCCTTTAAACCCACGACCTCTGCCCAACACGGCAGCAACCACGGTTTGTAGCAGCCCAGAACAAAACAAAACTCACCTGTTTCCGAGGGTACAGAAACACGGTTCGAGGGTAGGCTAGAAATGTCTATTAGCTTAGCCCCTATTAGCCTTAGAAAGAAAAAAAAAAAAGTCTCCGAATTCTCGGACAATAATAAACTCCTAAAAACGCCCTCCGAATGGGACACACACACACACACAAAAAGACAATCCGAAAGCCCGGAGTCGAGTACAAGTCGATATGATACGACACGGTGGTGGTGGTGGTGGTGATAGGGCTTGCCGTTGTCGGCCTCACGAATGTGGGCAACGTCACGACTCACGCCCTGGGGGAATGTGCGTCCTGGGCCGACTTCTAAGGGAACTGTGCCGACATATGTCTGAAAGCGTCTGAGGAAAACCCAGGAAAAACCCCAGACAGCACAGACACGATACGACAGATACGACACGAGCTGTTCGGATCTACGTCTCCTTGGACAACCATTCAGAGCAGTCCCCTTTGGTCGTGTTGTTCGGCACGAGGAGGAGATACGTAGATCAGTGTGTCATTATTGAAGAAGGGGAGATGTTTCATTCATGAAGGAGGAATTGATCACCCGGCGTACCCAAAAGAGGGTGCCGCGTTCCGTGGCTGATTTTCCCAGGCCCAGCGATAAAGACTTCCTAACGGCGGACGAAGAAATCATCTTTATCGGACGTCACGTTCTTTTTCGCCCTGCTTTTGTTTCCGTCTTTGTCTTCGAGTGTTAATGGTTGTCCCTACCTGCAGGGTATGCAGATATGGATATAATGCACGCGTCTAAGTAGGTACTGAGCAGCGCAGATCTTGCGTGTGGCACCGTTCATTAGACGCTGATGTGTATGCGGTGCAGATACCCGCGTATATTGCCTCGTCACGGGGATGGGATTCGGAAATATATGATAGCCGCGGTCGCTTCAGGGACCGCTTATTCGTCGAGGCTCAGTAGCTGAACTCGATGATCATATGGCTTCCCTGCAGACTTGTGCGTGCGCGTTATACTCGAAAAAAGTAATTGATTACCGTTACTTCTCCGGGAAAAGTACCGTATTTTCACGCGTATAAGCCGCACCGCAGATAAGCCGCAGGACTCGTTTTTAGGAACGTTTTGAAAATTTTCCGATAGATAAGCCGCACTCGCAGATAAGCCGCAGGCAATACGAGACGACTCCTATGTGCGACAAAGGAGACCATAGAGTAATGCCATAAACCCTGTGGTCCATACTCCGGGATCGGCATAGTGTACAACAAAGGAGGTCAGTTCTACAGTTCTACCAAGACCGGATTGTGCGCTTGTTGGGCGCTTTTCATGCATTGAAGGATCAGTGGTTTCCCAGAAGGCATGAATCACTGTCACCACTTTCGTTAAAGCTGCATGGGGGCAATCTACTCTAATGCTGACCCATCCCTGTTAGGCACTGTTCGTGCATCAGCCCTGTCGACCCTTTCGTTAAAATCAGTGTATGGGGAAAATACCTGAAAAAAAAAGTCATCAGATAAGCCGCACCGGTGGATAAGCCGTACAGCGCCCATGAGAAAAAAAAATCGCGCATAAGCCGCGGCTAATACGCGCGAAATTACGGTAATTGATTACCGTTACCGAATTACTCGACTCCAAATGTGATTGAGTAACGAGTAGAAAAGTAACGCGTTACTCCGGTCGTTACTCTCCATTCACGCAAATCATATACGTCTTTGTGTGCCTCAGAAAAGAAAGAATAAAAAAAGTTCAACAGCGGAACAGACGAAATAACACGAAAAACAAACGCGTAGGACAAGTAGATCTGTATGTCCACGGTATTTATCGCCCGGGAAGATGTTGGCCCGATTGTGGAAGAGAATTGCGTGAAACTTCCCCATTACTCACTAAACCTCCAAAGCTTCAAGTCCCACCACACTGGTGTATAGGGACTGTGCGACAAACTGGTGGCGCCGCGATGCGGCCTCCGGAGAAAGTACCCTGCGTGATAGCCGCCGGGTAGCCAGCTTTGTTTACATGTGAAGTGCGGGCATCTTTTTTTTTTTTTTTTTTTTTTTCCACAGCATCGCTAACTGTGCCAGCACCTAAAAGAACTCTTCATTAGGGACCAGATGCTTCATTTCTCGTGATTTGTACGCTTCCAATACCACCGAGGTCACTAGACTCGCAGCGAATAGCGTTTGTGACGCGCGTTCGGGCATTGCATGAGGTGTGCACAACATGAGCGAATATATTCTATTTCTTTTGTTCTAGTTTCGATGAAACTGAATGAGGACCTGCAAAATGATCAATGATTTACAGTTACCACTTTCGTGACGGTGAAACGCCGCTGGATACTGTATCACCGTCAAATGCACCGACCAAACGGCAACCTATTTCGAGATAATGATTGAGGTGTTTCATCGCCAGTGCCCAGAGCCGATATTGCTCCCGGTATGACGAGTCTCACAGTGAGAACAGAAGTTCTACGTTGTCCAAAATGTTTAGTATTTACGCACCGACCATTTCACAGCTGTCGTCCCGCAAGCCTACGGCGGTAGCCGATGTAAAAACTCATATACTTTCTTCTTTGAGGATCTCTTTAGCGATATTGTATCTGAAGATACTAGAAAAACTGCAGTACACGTTCAGGCAATAAGTTGTGACCCCACGTGTTTATTTGTATGGATAAAACGGACGCACGATGTAAATTTCAGTGACGAAGCTATGTGTGTGCAAAGACGACGAAAGGAATACAAGACTCAGTCAAAAACATGATATTACAAATGGCTGGAGTCAGAGGGATACACGTATATAGCCTTCGCTAGCAAGCCAGGATTTTGTGATGAGTCAAATAACCATCCTCTCGACGTATCACTTACAGGTGTTTTGACCGGGCAGACGCGAGTGGCTGTTCTCCTTCCGTACTGTTAGATGCATTATAAATACGGTGGTTGCTTCTGTGCAGTTTGCCTCCATTCTCTTCGTTCGCGCCCCAGAAAGGTTCCACATTATTTGCACTTCGAAAATTAGCCCTTCTAATTACGGCGGTCGCCACACAAGCTACGGTTCCACTTGAGAATGCATAGAACGGGCGGCAAGGTATCACGTCGGATACGTCCAAGACCGCCACTGGCGGCGCTGTCGCGACGGAACAGCGCGCCCCCTTTAGGTGTCGCACGGTCCCTTAGATCGTTATTACTATGACCTCCGCTTGCTATCATAGAACTGCCCCACAAAGGCAGACTGCACGCGAGGGGCTTCACTTGGGGCAGAACATCTGAAAGTTAACTTCATCTCTGCCGGAAAAGTAATCAATTACTGAGAAAAATAATTGATTACAAGTAACGCAATTACTAGTAACGCGTTACTCACAAGTCTGCAAGTTCCACAGTGCTCCCCCCCGCGACTTACTGCGTACATACCTGGGTAGTAATGTCATTACTGTAATGAAATTACAGTAATGAATTACTTTTTCTGGTACTTTGTAATGCATTACTTTGACATTATGTAATTTGTAATGTAATTTAATTACATTTGGGCAGTAATTTTAATGACATTACTCATTACTTTTTACAAAAGAATCGAGTGTTCAGTTTAACGGTTTGTGGCATTGGATAATCATTGTTCGCGGGCCCCATCCTCCGGACAGTTTCCCTGTTGCCGTGATACATTGTGTCATCTTCGTCTCTACAGTGTGGAACGATACGTCATACGTGGCACCCTGACATGCAGAAGAGACAAACAGAAGAGTGTGATTAAGCTCGCGCTAACGACTTAGTAATGTCATTACTTTTTCGTAGTAATTGTAATGTAATTTCATTACATTTCAGGTGCAATAATGAGTAATGTAATTTAAATTCTAACTGGAGTAATGCGTAATGTAATTTAATTACATTTTAGAAGTAATTTACCCAGGTATGACTGCGTAGTACACGCGACCGACATCTCCCAGTAAAGCTCTTGGGGGAAAAACGTTATGCCTTTCTGCTGCCACGTCAGCGCAAGGTGTCTTTTCGTGCATCCCCGCGTAGTAAATGGGAAATCTTTAAAATAAAGCGCAAACTGACGGTACCATATCTTTCTCGAGATTGATTTTCTGCCAAGCGTGTTGCACATTTTGTCTGCAGATTCGGGCAGGTTCCAAGCTAGCTGCAATCACTTACGAGTTCTTGAATTCGCAGGACGGCTTATCGCAGTAGCAGACCAATAGACCTCTACCGAAGAAACGTCACCGTGACGTAATCATGACGTTGGTAGACATAGTGAAACCGAAACAGCGCGGGTGGAGAAGACCGACGTTTCACAAAGCCATATTTCTTCACGAAGGTCATAGGTGCCTTCATTGTCTTAGCGGTACACATAAATGATGTCACTGTTATTCTCGCTTTCGTGTCTTCATTCGCGTTTATACATAATAATTTGTTAATACAAATAATGTGCGAAGAATTAAAAAAAAAAATCTTACAATGTGAGATTAAACGTGGCTTTCTTGTAACCTATTGATTTCCTATGATAGTTGCAGTCTACCAAGTTGGCGGCGCTGTTGTACCATTTGACGTCATTTGTTTGTAAACAGGGAGAGGTCTATTCTATTATATGTCCAGGGCTTTCTGTATCTAGGTGGCGTTGGCAGAGCTAATGGGTGCGTTAAGTAAGCGCCCCCCCCCCCCTTTAGGCGGACTTAAATCGGGGGTATGACACACTCGGAGCGGCCACTAAACAGCGAAAAGCAACACTGGAGCGTTACACTGCTCGCTCGCTTATATCTGGTGTCACTTCCTTTTGTCTGCTCATGCAGTGCACAGACTGAGGACACGTTGGACATTTTGAACCTATTGTAACGTTGGAAGAGACGACTATGATTGTGAAGACTTCTACTTGTAACAGAGAATGAAATGGAAAAGATGGGAATTTGTAGCAGACGTTATAGGAGCTGTTTACTGTGAAGACGGCTGCATGGCGTAAAGATGTCTGCATTAAAGCACCGCATTTGCTGCGAATAACCGCTGGTATCCCCAAGTCGGCCAGTAATACAATAAAGGATGATAACAGTTATGAAAATATCACAGTTTACTGAAATCGGAGCGTTGGGTAACATAGAAAGTCCGTATTTTGCTTCCGAACCCACAGTTCGAAGGTCGTCCCGCCGCCGCTGAACAGGAAGTACGTCACGGAAAACCTCGAGCACGCGGGCGCTTGTCGTCTGCTTCCATGCACTCATTTGAAACGGGAGCTCGAAAAGCGGCACGGAGTCTGACACTCTCGCGGGTGCGCGAGTGGCGCTGGTGTCGCGTTAAGTGAGTGGAGTCTGAAACACTCTCACTCAGGGGCGCACCCTGAACGCACCCCATGACACACACAAAGCCCGCTTATGTGTCCCCTCACTCTTTCGCACATGGACTTCTCGGTCGGGGATGTCGTCTGCTTCAACAAATCGCCGCAGATGATTTCCGACACAAGCTTTATGTGGCTACAAGTGGCTGCCCCGTCCTACTAATGGCGGTTCGTTTCCATATCAACGGCCGCCGAAAGCACGGTCGACTATATACGTCACTAATGAATGCGTCACGTCTTTTAAGCGATCAGGTTTTCATTGTCTATGTGGCGTTAGCGCTGCTAACCGTGGGAAATAATATGCGGAGCAGCCTCAAGATGGAATTTCGTAGCAGACGACGGGAAAAGACGCAGTCACGCCCAGTTCCCACTTGATGACACCCGATGCGACGTCGGTTGCAGGTGGCGGAAGTACACTGCGTTCTGAGAGGAGAGACGCCGAGCCAAAAAAGTTCGACATGCCGAACTTCCTCCACTTCGTTTTGCTTCGTTCGCGAGACCTATGTTACTCTTGGCCAATGAGGTAACGTGTCCAAACCACATCTCCTCGTTTTTCGTCTGCTGGCTTTTCGTCGTTGTCGCGGCAGCTTTTTCGCGTTACTGTGATTTCCTGACGCTTGAGCCATTAAGGTAGGTAAACGTTAAACGTAAGGAGCTGCGGAAACATTAAAATGAGGCGCGTTGACTACATGAGGGATCCACAGAATGCACTAAAATGAGAGCGAACCGAGGAAATATCCTGAAGGGTCTCATCAAGCTCTTCGGGCGTCACCAAGCCCAAGGGGGAGCATCAGTGTCCTTTGCTAAGCGCGCCACTCGCAGGGTTGAAAAAAATCCGGATATTTTTAAAAAGATCCCCTCCAGTGGACTTTTTTGGATAAAACCCGGATATTTATGGAGGATATATACGAGACTAGAAATGTGACGCAGAGTAAAAACAAATGTGCTTTGCCGTTCTTGATTTTCGGTGAGCTCTCATAGTTTCTGTTTACGGAACTGCATGTCCCAGCAACATTGTATCAGTTTCTATTGTTTTCCGAAAAGTGGAGTTCCATGCTCGTGTAGCTGAATGGTGTATGGATGCCACACGCCTGGATTAGCTGTCGCGTTTCGGCGCACTTCAGTTACGGTGCCGCCAGGAAGCGGAAGAAAGTCTCTCCCTGAATGGGCAGAAGTAGAAGAAAGCGGAAAACAGTTATATGTGAAAAGTTTTAAAATAAAAAGTTACAAAGTTAAAGTTAAAAGCTAATGTTGCGCGTACCTGCGGCTTTTGCGAACACAAGAAAATAAACCGGGAGTTTTCCTTGTGACGTTGAATTGAGATTGTCTTTCACATCACATCTGGAGAAACTCAGTTGTCTCGCGACGTAAACACCCAATTATTATTACATCTGGATAAAATTATGTGGATAAAATTATTTAAAAAAATCCACCGGATAAAATCCGTGTGGATTAAATCTAAACAACCCTGGCCACTCGTGATACTCCAACACGATGCGAATGCTCAGCATAATATGTGACGGAGGAACTGAGGCCGTGAGCATCTAAAAAATAAAAAAATAAAAAATTATTTCACTGTAATATTCCGTGGAGGATGTCGGTCGCGCGAATATACATGGCTAGTGACAACCGCTTTACATGCGGAGTCTGGTATGTGTCCCGGGATGTAATCGTCATCGGCTGTACTCACTATAGTTACTTTCCCGGGATTTCTTTCCACATTTTGGCTCAGGTCCCAGTGAGGTTGACCCAGGCCGCTTGATTCCTCCGTACAACATGCCGCCTGCACGTCGCTCGGCAAATGGGGCGACGATCACAATGCTTGCTGCGAGGTGATTTCATAAAAGCCAACGCAAAAGCGTTTCCGTATGCGTGAGTGATTACGAGGTCATTGCGCAAAAAGCGCAAATTAACGGCAGGGCTACGACAGATTCTTCATTCGGCTACTGCGAACATCGCCATTTTGTATCGTTGGATCGCACTCTCATTGTTAACATAACAATGAGAGTGCGATCCAACGATACAAAATGGCATCGATGGATTGGAAATGTAATTTTTGGATGAGCATCCTTTCGGTTTTTGAAACGAGAGATGTTCGCGCACGTAGCCCGCATGGTGCGTGTTTCTGTGTGCTTGTTTCGCGCTGCGTAAAACTCTGCGTGGCCACGCACCGTGAAAAAATACGCCCGTCAAACCGCTTGGGGCGCCAATCCCGCTGCTGCGTGCACAGCAGGTTTGGCGTATGTGCTTTACGAAGTGTTGGCAACATTCTCCTCTCCTTCCTGTTCCGTCCTGAAGTGGTTGTTTTTGTGTGCGTCCATTTGTAATTGAATGGCGTTTGCTAAAATCGACCCTCACGAGCGAAAGTCGGTGTATACTTGGAGATGTCCTTCTGCAGCTTTTTCCTAAGAGCGGCCATTGCTAAATAGGAAGTAGGATGATGGACCGGAACCAGAAGTGACCTGCTGCGCCGTGATTGGTTCCTACGGACGTCCGTGAACTGACTGCTGCGTGAAATATCAGACCTGCTCTGATGCAGTGAATCACGCGCTACGAGCAGCTGCGACGTACAAAATTTCTCGCTGGGCGTGAAAACTCCGCTTTTGCGCAAGAAAAACGCACCATGCGGGCCGGTCTTTACTTGTACTGCGTGAAGCTCAATGGGGAACATTTGTGGCAGTACGCTGGCCGCGTTTATTTGATTAATATAAACATGGGCGCCGTTCAGGGGGGCAAGGTGGGGGCACTTACCCCTCCCTGGCTCAGACCTTTCTTCTTTTTTTTTTTTCGTGACTTTGCCGGAGCCCTGCCGTCGTGGTCAAGGCTGCACATCTCTGAAAGTTCCCGCCGTATTTTTTGTACTTTTCTTTTTTCGTTTCGTCACCCGCTAACAGCACGCGATCTGTCCTATATAATGTAGGGCTGTGCAGTAGCACCCGGGTCCGAGATCTCGCCCCCTCCCCCTGAAAAATTGCCTATAGCGGCACCCCTGAATATAAATATTTAATCTATTACTTATTGGTATTAGAAGTAGTTTAAGTAATCATCAAAATAAGTAATTTCTTCAACAGGAATGGTTTGCACGTTTTAAAGGACTTTGAGTACTTGAATGCATAATAGCTCAGTATCACTCCTTTCAATACTTCACACTGGAACGACTTACTGGCCCGAAATTGTTCTGTATGTTTGCCCGAGAAGTGTAGTGCAAAACTACTTATTATTACGTGAGAACTTTACAGGAAGGGAAATTTGAATGGAACTCTATTCTGTAATTTGAATGGTATAATGGAGTTCTTCCTTATTAAGTGTACACGCACACAAAAAAGGCGTTTGCCCAGCCATTGATAACGTCTTGCGCAAGAATTTATTCCACCATGAAAGACGTCTACTTTCTTTTCTCCGGAAACGGGATTTTCTAATATGAGATTCTGAGTGTGCCCAGAAGCGCTTTCCAACGTGATGCCGACGAATAAAATACGGAGGTGCCCCCACGCGAAGATAGAGCTCCAAAGATAGCGGAGGGGAGAGGCGGCAGGGAAGACGAGTTAAAAAGTAAACTCGGAAACCGATGTGAAACGCCGTCTGCGACGTCTCTCTTTTTGTTCACTGAGACAGTCGTACTCACGCGGTAGTACGAAGTCGTGCAGTTCCGTGTCGATTTAATCTTGCAGCGCCGGAAATATCCATAAAAATGAAGCCGTAAAAAATAACGTATTCTATTTTATTTTTTACGCTTCTTGACTCGTTTTTATTGCTAGCTGAGAGCAGGACTGTCCGTATTGACGGTGACTTCGTTCTTCATTTAAAGACATAACGAAGTTCCCGAATTAGCCCCATTTGCTTTTTGTGCTTCGTGCAGTAAAAAAAAAAAAGAAAAAGAAAGAAAAAGGATGTAAAATGGGGTTGCGAAGTGATATCAGATGAGGGAAGCGGCTTTTGTACGTTTACCTTGTAAATGGAAATGACGAATTTAAAATCGCAGTCCCTAGCAATACGGAAACTAAAGGGGGAAGAACATCCAGGCAGACTTGTACGTATCTTGAGTACGTACTCAAAATACAGTATTTTAAATACTTTTTCCGATATTTTGGTACTCTACTCAATACTTTTTTGCGACAAGTATTTTAATGTATTTAAAATACTTTTTTCGGTATTTACTACTCAGTATTCAAAATACTTTCCTTCCTCGTCAAGCTATATCCAGCACGCTTCCCACCGTGCCGAGATTTTCAGCTCACTGGAATTTAACCCCCTTTTTCTTCTTTTTGGGAATTCGCGAATCTGTCATTTATCCTCTTGTACAATAGGCTGGTCCGAAGCCTCACCTTGCTTCTCAATAGCCAGCTTCGTCAGAAAACCGTTCCTATTCATATTGCCAGGAATCACCAGGGGATTAGGTACAAGAAAATCCCGGAATTTATTTCCTTGGTCATCAAAGCCATAAACACGTGCGCGAATTCAACCTCCCTTTGTTATTTCACCAACCAACCAACCAACCAACCAACCAAACACATGCCAGAGGTTGAAAGACCCGAACCGACATACAGGAGGGATTACGAAGTTTTGGGTCAGAACATATCAACAAAGTTTACTTGGGTTCACCAAAGTTCACCAAACATTACTTGACACCAAGACGTTGCAAATGAAAGATATGCATGGCTGATGAAGTCTATTCCTTTCATTTGTAAGGCCACGTTCAGAATACGCGTTTCACTTACTGCTAATACTAAAGTACTTTAAAGAGTATCTTAAATACTTCTTAGAGTATTTAGTACTCTACTCAAAGTACTTTCAGTTTTGAGTATTTTGTACTCTATTTTAAATACTTTTTCAGTAGAGTATTTAGTATCTTATTTTAAATACTTTTGCGCAGTATTTTGTACAAGTCTGCATCCAGGTAATAACAATCTCCAAAGCTGGCGTCACAAACCGTTATTACTCGATCACGTGTCGTGTCAGACACAAATCGATGAAATATCTAAGCTATAAAACATAAAAATGATATCAACACCAATATCTACACGTTGTTACAATTAATGTGTCATCTGTTCACGCTTAAAGCTGCGCTTTCGTTGATTGGACTGTCAGGCGCTTCAAATTTTCATACCACCCGTACGTGCATATACAGCCCTACACGACTTCAGAAAATCCCAGAGCGCTTAGCGCTGCTGTGAACTGCGTGAACCTGTGTATCGGAAAGAAGGAAAGTGTCTCCCATAAGTTCCCATAAGACCTTGCGGTGTCACAGGTGGCGCTTTATTCTTGAAGCGTGATGTGGGACGCTTGTCCCATCCTACAGCTGGCAATACAAGTGTCTCCAAACTCTATCGGTTTCTCCTCTCTCTGCCTACAGAGGCGCTCGTGTCGTCCTCGATATGGAAAAGAGAAAAGAATGGTTGCCGATGGATAGATCGCCCTGCTTGATGCCTTCTTTCACGGGAGACGCTTCGAAACCTGTACAAATTACGTAAATCGCGTGGTTTTCTGTTGTGTTCGTTGTTTTCGTTCACGCCGCTCCTGTGATAGTATCTTTTTCCGCTTCCCATTCTCAACATTGAATATTCCTTTCCGCAGTATAGTTTTGCACTACGGAATTGATCAGTGCTGTTGCAGTTTGAGTTCTCTAAGCCGGGAAACTCAATCGCACACATAAATAAGTTGCGGCAATTTCGGCTCAGCGCGAAATATACCTGTCGTCTGCTGTTACACTCTTATGCTTCTGCTGGGGCCCGCTAGGCGACGAGCAGCCAGCTTGAGAGGCGAATAGTTCACGACGTGTCAAGATAAGCGAAAACGAAACGTGGAGAACTATTCTTCCTTGCCCGTGACAACAAGCGCCCAGAATCCAATTGCGCGCGCGAGGAGCACTGAGATTTCGTCGTCTTCGGGTGAAAGGCAACGCTCCAAACTGGTTATGTAAATGAGTACATTGAAGCGTTCTTCTAATATTGGAAAGCCGAGAACCTGCAATGAAAGAAGGGAGTCACTGAAAAGGTTAGCCAGCTTTAGGACTCGAACCCACATCTTCTGGATTGCCGCTCAGGGGCTCTACCAACTGAGCTAAGCTAACACACTTCCCCAACGACAACCTGCAATGTGCAACGTTTTCCCTCTCTCTCCCCTTTGCAAGAACTTCGACAGGGCGGAGCGCGCTCTGATTGGTCTCCGCAAACAATTCGTCAGATCATCGCCGGAGATTGTTTGAGAAAACCGGGTTGCCAGATTTCGCTTCGTTCTGGCTGTCGTGGGGCCGAAATTTGGGTAATGACGACTTTGCTATATTCTGGCCACTTTACATATTCGCACTCTATCGCGCTTTACGTCTACTCAATCCTTGCGGCTCACTTTTTGCACTCCGTGAGCGGAGCCCCACGTGACATACCATCCCACCGCTTCGACCTTGGAGAAAACACAAAAGAGGGAGAAGACATCGCTCCCATTTTCCCGTCTTTCGATCAGCCTCACACGATTTCGCCACCACGTGACCCTCCCCGGACGCCGGCGTCGTTGCTAGGAGACGAGTGCCCGCTCCAGAGCATGACATCGTTGCAATTTGTGGGCATATGATTACGTCACTCGCTCGTTGCGTCATCAAAACTTGCGGAGGCTCAAAAGATCTTAAAAAAATTCACAGAAATGCACAGCGTTCGTAAACAGGATTGAAATTTCGCGTATAGAGTCCTTGAGGCACCTTTTTTTCGTGGACTAAGTGAAATAAACACTGTTTTCTGAGTCCGGAGTGGCACTTTAAAGGTAGCTGCACCGTTCTACTCTGGCTGGTCAATCGGCTATCCACGGAATATTCGGGACTACCTTGTTAGTGCTGGTGCCATCTTTCTACGCCATTTATAGTCCTTCGCACAGCCGTCCTAAAGCGAGCTTCGGCCTGGGGCGGGATGAACGTGACACTCCCTCCACGCACGCACGCACACGCACACACAGACACGCACACACACACACACGCGCGCGCGCGCGCACACACACACACACACACACACACACACACACGCGCGCGCACGCACACGCGCACGCACACGCACACGCACACACACACGCACACACACGCACGCACGCACGCACAATGCTACCTGTGAACGAGAGAGAGAAGAAAACAAGCTCAAACAGTGCCGTGAATCTACGTGTATTAAACGGGAGTCTGGCCATTAGGAGGAGCCTAAGAAAGAGGCTCGACCTGTCAATCAAACTTGAGTGCCTTTCATTGGTTGCCGTTTTCCATGGGGGCCACCATGACACCAAAATTTATCCAAGATGGAGGATGGTACTTGAAACGGCGGAAGCGGAGATTTCTTGACAAAAACATTCTCAGACTACTTTGATTTCATGCTGTGAGTGTATATCCTCGTGTACGCATTTGCAAAAGCAGCTTCAACTTTCGCTCCGCCATCATTATTTACGCTAAAATGAGATGTTTCGTCGCTACCGTTTGGCCTGTGAAGACCGCTATCTCAAGAAAATAGCAAGAAAGACTCCCTGATGCGTAAGATGCTGCTTTGTATCATTGAATTTTATTTATACGCACATCTTTACGCATTTTCGAGTAAGTGTACTTGCATTACGTGATTTGAAAGTTCATACCGGCAGCCGGCAGCTACGAAGAATCGGTTCTACCGCTCTCCTGGCCAATCACTTCTGCCAGTAACCAATTCTGCCATTCCGAGCCTTCCCAACATGACTCTCTCCACGCAGATGACGTTGATAACAGTGGGTGCAGAATCCGTCGTTCTTGGTCTGTCAAGCGCTAACTGCATACGACGAATTCTCGACGGAAAAACGGTCACCGTTTTTCCGGTGAGCCGACGCGAGCAATGGGAACTTCACCGATTTCTCGACGACAGCGGTGGACAGAAAAATTCGTCGAAGAGCGGAAGCGGCTGTCCGACGGCAGCCAATAGGACCTCTCCACGCGCTGTCGTTCCACGAGCGGATGTGCCGGACCAGTGGCGGGCATTTCGGATGCCAGTATGACTAACCTGGGAAGTGGGAAGGATGCTGTCGTCTGCTCGCTGCTGTCCGAGGGCGCTTTTGTAGCGCATGCTTCGCGAATATGCTTTGACCGCAAGAAATTCTTCTGTGTGCCACTACAATTTTTCTATGTGTAGGAAAATATTTATCGGCTAATTTGAAGTCAGAATTTAACACGGAGTAACGAAACGCCCGCTAGAGCGCCACCGTCCGCCGCAGTGGAAATCTGTGCATGCGGTTCATCCCGCCGTTTTTCCGTCGAGTTGTCATGCCGGTGGGGAAGTTGGCCGTTTTTCCGTCGAGAAATCGTCGTATGCGGTTACCGCTTCACCAGCGATATCCGTTTCAATCCAAATTAATCGACGTTCTCCAAAATGGCGGCACCCAGTAAATAAGGTTGAGATGTAAGTACTGGATGGCCCGCAGTAATAGGGAACTGTATTTCGACCTGTGATTGGCTGGGTACGTCAAAAAGTGGGTGGAGCCTCAGGTATATGCAGGTTCCATTAGTTGCCAGATACCCTTTTAATATACACGGCACCGAGCTCGAATGCACTTCCGCGCTCTTGACGGTCGCTTGCTCTGGTGATAGTGCCCAGGGCAGCTGCCCCATCTTCCCATCTCCTCCCGTATATAGGGACGGCTGTTGCTGACAGAGTGATTGCTGGCGACTGTGAGCCACTGGAAGACATCTTGCAGGGATGTCTGTTCGCCCCGTCGTTCCTTTCCTACACTCTTAAAAATGAACTTCACCGCATAGCACGCTCCTAGCCAACCATTATCTCGAATGATATCGTTATCTGCCCTGATTTGTTGAAAACAGGAGGCGTACGCCTTTTCTGTGACAATTATGAACAGCATAAGTGTCACAGAAATGGCGTACGCCCCCCGTTTTCAACAAATCAGGGCAGATAACGATATCATTCGAGATAATGGTTGGCTAGGAGCGTGCTATGCGGTGAAGTTCATTTTTAAGAGTGTACGTACGTAGGTTTCCCAGCACTTGGCGAAAATAGGTTAAGCTTCCTCCACACAGATAACACGCACAGCTGCATTTCCAGAAACTTGGATTCGCCAGATTGGGCTCTGCGCGTAACCGACCCGTAACGACGCCATGCATCAACCAGCCTTTTCGATTCTCTGTCCTTTTTTTTTTTTTTTCTTCGATAGATTAGAGTTAGCACTTGGAGTAGTCCATCCAGAACCGAAAAGTTCAGGGGGTGGGTTGCGAAATAACCAGGAGTGCAGTTATATTGTAACAGTAGTACGGAAGGAAAGGGAGTGTTGCGGAGGGGGGGCTCTGGATAAACCACTGAGCACTTATATACTTTCGGCTGCTATGTGGAGAACTCCGTCTTGTATCGACCAGTTTCCTATTATGCGCGGTTGGAAGTTTTGGGGGAACCGCCGCGGTGCACACGGTCGATGGGTCGGTCGGTGTGAGGTCCAGTGGCAAGGAACCGACCGGAGACTCGCCAAAAAGAGTTTTTCGGGAACCGAAGGGAAACAACCGATGCACTGTAAATATGCTTTCACAGAACAATAATAAGCGTACTCCCACACGTATATTTGGCCGGTAAGATAGGGTAGAGTGGTCTATGTTGAAGACAGTTGAGCTGTTTTGTTAATAGCAGTCAGAATAATCGCCTAAATTGTACCATAATTCGTCAACTGAATCCCCAAACCTTTGAGAAATGATGCAACAAATTACTGTGGTGCTAAACCAGATATTTATTTTCCTACGAATCAAAAAATGACGGGCTACATATTTTCATCAACTTACCCCACCCTATGGGGGTAAGTTGAGGACATCAAAAAATTAATGCTGGGTTTCAATTTTGTTTTTTGTTTGCGCCAGCCGAAACGGTCAGCCACGAGTAGTGCACATGGAAACACAGGGCAGTGACACGGCATCGTAACGGTGAGGTCATATTTTATTAGGCGAGGAGCAGAAATGAGCAAATTGGAAGTCAATGCTCGCGAAAGTTACAGAAAAAAAAGGCCCCCCTGTTATCTTGACCACATCTGCAAAACAGCGTCTCACGTCTCTTTAAAAAGCTGCGTGCAGAACGTAAACACGTTACTTCAAAGCCCAGATAACGACTGTGCTCACCCTGGTGTCACAGACGAGGAAAAAATATTGCTAAGAAAATGCTACGCGAAAAACCCAAACTGTCCTCAACTTGCCCCCATCTTCAAGCAGCCCCACTTTACCCTATTGTACAATCTACGAAATGGTACGTTTGAACAGTTCTAAGTCACCACAGCATCGCCATATGGAACGGCATTCAAAATGGCGGCAGTGGTCTTTTGCGATGTTTTCTATACGGCGAGTTTGTGACCCTTCGTCTGACTAACGTCTGAAACGTTACAACGTCTACTTTCTAAGTTGCTGGCTTTTATTGTGTTGTGCTAGCGGTGCGGAAAGTTCAAATAAAATAAGTGACTCAGGGATTTCCCCCCCCCCCCCCCGCTGCATTTTTGCAACACCCCTCCTGAAATTTCTCAGGTGACCCCACCCAGGTCGGCCACCAACACGTTCTGGTAGTGAGTCCGGCGCAGCGAATTACATCCTATACTGTCAAACTTGGGCTGTCATGGGATGATCGTAAATTCAGATCGGATGATCGGATGATCATGGGATGATCACTTGGGATGATCGTACCATTCACTTGTCCAAATTCATTTGAAAGTGACTGTTCAATGCATATATTGCGCGCATACACGAGCAAAAATGCGTGCGGGCACGCAAACTCACTGTGGATCATCAAGAACAATTTGCGATTTGATTATGCATCTTAATGTTGAAATGCCGTTCACAATGAATCTGTATTCTAACGTACTGTGTTCTAACGTAATAACATGTACAAATAAAACGGGAAAGCTGTGCAGAGATGTCACCATTGTGCCACGATTCTTTCCGTGGCTAAAAAAAATTCCTTAAAGGGAAACTCCGCATCAAAAACGTGTTGAAGTAACAGTGCGACATCAATCCGTACCCTATGATATTTCAGTGAATACAATTTCTCATCCCCAAGTGGCCCAGATGATTAGAAAATGAATATTTTGCTTCGAGTGATCAGGCGCTCCTCCACGGCGCTCCTCCTCAAGCAACACTGTGCTTCACCTCACCGGTATTCCTGATGTACGGCTTTCTGTAGGTCTTGCTTTTACTACTGGCGAATATTTTAGAACGAAATCGAAGAAGCAGACGACTGGTCATCCATGGGCGCGTTAAGCAGGCTCCCGAGCGCCATAACCCGGGTTTTCAGGGGAACGTACCCTTGGTGTCTCTACTTAATGGTGTTTGTGAGCCTATCCGGAAGCCGAGCGCCAGAGCCGCTGAGCGCGCGCCGCCTATCGAGCTTTCTTTTGTCGTCTGCTTTTAAGTAAACATAGCAGTAGACCATAGCAGTCCTGTATAATATTATAACTGTTTACCACCGACATCCAATGATTCCGGAAACACAAAGAGCATGGGTGGTTGCAACGTGTTGCAACGGTTGCGCCATTTCGAAAGATAGTACACCGGAACATGCGTCACGCTCCGGAACTGGCCCCGCTCTTCCCCAGCGTTCCCCGGCTCTCCAGCTCCGAAGAAGGGTTGCGCCGGGTGCACCCGGGAACGTGCACCGGAAGTGACTTTGGAGGTGTTAAGTGATCCCCTGAAAGAGGGAATGTTCCCGGAGCACGAACCTAACGCGCCCCATGCGACACGAAGAAGTTACAAAGCGCGTGCCCGAAAAACAGCCGGTGGCCCACACGAGACTACCGGTGACGTCACGCATGGTACAGGAGGTATTAGAGCGAACCTTCAGAAGTTTCGGTTTCGTTTTGAGCTTCCCAGCTCTTTTGGCAACTAATGAGTCCCATATTGCCAAACCAACTGTATTTCTCATTTTGGAAGAATGTATCGGACATATTTACACAGCCATTATAATAGTTCCTATAAAACTGTTAAATAGGCCACTAAGATACGCCATGCGGCGTAATTCACACCACAGAGTCATAATTATCGCAGAAATTGAATCGCATATTGTTGGTTACCGGACTTTAATTTGGTTTCTTTTTCTTTTTGTGGTGAAAAGACAGGACGAAAAAAAGTCATACCTAAATCTTCACCCATTCGCGAGCGCTCATCACTCCCTCTCCCACACATTCTCTCTCTCTCTCTACACCAGCGGAATGGCTGAGTGGATAGAAGCATCCGCTGGATGGTGGTAACTCGTGCTGTAGGTAGACTGGGAAATGGTGGGTTCGAACCCGTAGCACCGGTTGTACTGTCTGATGTTTGCCCTAGCCTTTCCAGCAGGCTTTCCACTCTGATGTCTGCGCGGTTCCCCACGAAGTTCGACCAAGGACACCCACTAACTCTTATTTCCCACTGCTGACCTCTCTCCACGTCTGTACGCTGCTTATAGCCACAGTTGCTTAGCGGCGCTAACACAGCATAAAAACAAATCTCTCTCTCTCTCTTTACATCTCTTTCCCACTCGACCTCCTTCTCGCTAACTCTATATCGGAAACCCCCTTTAAACCTGAAATACCATGTATCTCCGAGAAGTCATAAACATCTTGCTAGCGTCCTCGACCAGAGTGTCGAACCCGCGACCCCGATGCCAGTGTGCTAACACATAATTACTTAGGAAGTTCGAGCAACGCTCAACGCGACGCAATTGTTACACCGTTCTCGACCGGCTGTCGAACCAGCCATAGGAATCTTACGGAGATAGGCTAGAAGGAAAGCTGGGGAGGAGGATCGGAGGAGAGCAAAGCACTTGCATGTATGCGCTCGGAAGCAGCCATATTGAATCAGCCGAGGAGGAAATGTTGTATATTTCCAGCCCGTGAAAGTAGCCACAGTTCCAAAAACTGTTGCAACACTTGCTCGGTTGCTCCTCTGCTTCCGTCGGCTATACATATTTTGTCAGTGTCCGCCCGTATCCAGGCTTGTAGTCAAGGCTGGTTGAGGCAGCGGCGGAGACGGCGTCCCCATGTGGCGTCCGTGTCGTGTCTGTCTCTTCGTGTGTGTATGTGTTTTATTTATTTATTTATTTACATACGTTGAGGACCCCCAAGGGGGTATTACACAACGGAGGGGCAAGGAAAAAGACAAGGAAACAAAGCATGTAAAAAAACAACAACAACAAAAACAAACAGACAAATAGCAAAAATATTGCAACAGATGTACAACCAATATAAAACAATAGATTTGCAGTGCTCACTAGAAATGACATTGGATGAATGCAAAAGGAAAAGACGGTCGAGGTGAGAAAATAAAAGAAAAGAGGTGGCGGAAAGTGACGCTGGAGCGATCATGAGATGTAGGCTATGTTTTGTAGTGTTGGGTGATGGCAGCCTTAAAGTGGGCGGGGTCTTGCATAAAAACTATCGACTCTGGCAGGTGATTCCAGTCCCGAATTGTTTTAGGAATGAAGGAGTACATGAAAGAATTAGTATGACATTTTGATATATCTTACGGTTTCATGGGTTCTGGTGGTGTGTTACTGTTCCAAAAACATTTTTTGGTGTTATGTTTGTTGTATGCTTACTGGATTCCTTTGTTTGCATGTGCCGCGACAACAGTAGCTGATTCAATATGGCGCTCCTCTCGCCCGTACGTCCCAGTTTCGGAGGTTTCATTCTAGCATATCCATAAGATTTCTATGGAACCAGCGACCCCGTATGCTCAGTGTGCTGAACAATCGAGCCCCGTCTGATTTTTGTTTAGAGAAGTGCGGCAAGTTTCCCGACTGCGATAATGATATCAGTAACGGAAGAAGTGCAAGGGCGCAGGCGAGCTGGTACATGATACAGTCGACCCCCGTTTATCCGGACTTCATTTATCCGGATCCCGCGGTATCCGGGCAAAATGCACGGGAACGGATTTTCCTCTATGTATTTTGTTCTCGTTTATCCGGACTTCAGCTTCCGGACTCGGACAAGAATTCCAGGGAACGAAAGTCGAAAATTCTTGTAATCCAGCTTCAGTTATCCGGACTACCGTGAGTAAGAGGGGACACTGACCCCGTTTCGTCACCCTTTTCGCTGTGATGGGGTTATTCCCGTCACTTAAGGACCTACATTCCTCCGTAGGGGAGACAACCGTGCACGATGACCCCCTTCTCTATTTGTGTGCGTTGGGTCACGTTGACCAGTCCAGTCATTTGGAAATATCTCGAGCAACTGTCCGGTTCTAGAGGGGAAAACTCGAACCCGAGGGCCTGCTGCTTATACGGCCCGTTGGCCGATGAAGGCATTCCCCTAGGTGAGCTGCGATCCCTAATGCAGAGGCTCACTGCGACTGCCGTAGATGATGCTGCGGTTTCTGACTACGTTTATGTTGATAAGGATGATGACGCGTGCGCAGTTATGACTGATGACGGTGTGATTGCTGCTGTTGCCTACGATGATGTGCAGCAAGACGGTGCCGATGACACCAGTGAGAAACAAGGCTCCGACATTGACACTTTGCGTCCACACTGACATTCTTCGAGCAGCGCAACGGCGTGGCTCAACTCTATGCAATTAGCAAAAGTATGCAGGAATCGAATACCTACACTACTATGTAACAGCTGTCATTGACGAGATCTCTGTGTTTTAATTAAACCTTGCTCTGTAGGACGTTTCTATTCGGTCGTTTCATTTATCCGGATGCCCCGGTATCCGGACGATTTCGCCGGGAACGGCACCGTCCGGATAAACGGGGGTCGACTGTAATACGAAGGGAACCCAGAGACAGGGGAAAGAAAACACGAAACACACACGATCTCATATGATGATATCAGTCACTGCCATTTTCTCTGGCTGCGATTCACCACGCGTCACGCTGTTAATTTGCCACTTACTTTGTCTTTCAGTCTACCTCTACCATGTAAATGGGTGGATGTCTTTGTCGCGTATTTTTATCCCACAGCAGTGATGTTTAGTGTAGTCTATCTCACTGAACAACAGCGTGGCAAATGGGGAAGAAAAAAAGGACGCTGGGAGCAGCTTGTTCCGGGTCCTGTTTGTCGCCTCTTATGGTATACCTGTTTTGCTGGAACTTTCCGAGGCGAATCCTTTCCGAAATGATGATGTCATCCTTAACGAGGTTATGAAACACGACAGGCAACATTGATGGCGAAACGACACTGCCACCAAGCACGTCCATATCCGTTGGCGCGTGGATGGAATTTTTTTTTTTTATGTGCGGAGCTGGCAGCGTCCACTCGGTTCCATCCTGCGGGGCGGTCTGAAGTATATGGCATCGGGATTAGATGAGCGTCAACCGCAGAGACTAATAGGGCTTTCCATCAGAAGCGAGGGAAGGAAAAGCAGTGGGGAAATATCCTCGTCACCGAGGGATTTTCTTTGCCAGCAGTCATTTAGAGTATATATTGGGAAGATGGAGTAAAGTAGAAGGTTTCGTTCCGTTTTTCTTGGGTGGCAGCGTGATGTAACTAGGGTTCCTACTTTTCGAAGCTCTCATCGGGCAAAAGTCGGGGAATCTTTACCGGACTTTGCAATTTCTGAAGAAAGAAAAAATGAAAAGAAAAAAACGACTCTTTTTTTTTTTTTTTTGAAGTCTCAAATAATGCTGGAATCTCGAGGTACGAACTCTGTATTCTCGCGGGCTATACAACGCTTAGGAAAATAACGATTTCTTCCTCGGTAATTCTGGTACACGGAAGATTTCGTGCACAGCGTAATAAACCACATATCAAAGTGTCACGGCCAGTTTAATGTCCTTCGCCTTGGCCACCCGGTGGGTCCCTGCTGACACCACAAGATGCACCCCACTTTTGTTGCGGCAGTGACGGAAAATGCTCGTTATATATGTGCTGACTCAAGGCACGCAAGGTTTCCCTGTCTCGCGAGCGCTGTTTATTGCATATATATAATGAGCTGAGTCGTTGACTTAGCTCCTCCACTCCATGTGTCTCTACGTAGATGTTTTTTATGCGTCGTGCGTTAGATGTATGTGTATCCGGTTCACCGACTGTACCGGGAAACACTGCATTATGGATGTACATATAAGCCTTTCGCGTGAATCACGTTACTGCATTCTTGGCTCCTCTTCGTAAAGCTGTCAGGGGGGGGGGGGATGACTCTCACGACTATTAGGATCGAAGTGCTGAGAGAGTTATTTTTTATCCCGCGTTAGTACGAGCCAATGAACTGCGGGTATGGGCAGCGTACAGACGTACAATATAGCAGGAAGGAATGGGAGGGTTAATATATGTCATGGGCAGACTTCAGAGGCAATTGTGTCGTCTGGAAGGTCTTCCAGGAAACTCGGGAGGGGGGATAACGTAGCATTCCCGCAGTTGCCTCGATCGTGATAACCTCACCGAGCAAATACGTTCGATGCTTTACTATAGTCAGTGACAACATAAGTCATACACTTGACCCCGCCCCCGCACAAGAATCGCTCCGCGCGCGCGAATGTAGTGCGGCACTGCCAAGTGGGGAATGGGGACAGAGGGAGAGCCGGCACTACATCGCGGAGCGGGGGCGTCGTGCAAAGGCTGGTTGCCAATGGCAGGAGCCTTCCACGGGTGAGTGGGCGGTCCCAATAGTAGGACTTAAGTTGTCACTGACTATAGGCGCTCCTAAACCGCCGGCGGGTACTCAAGCGACCCTCCTTACGCGTCGCTGTATAGGGAAAAGGGGAGGAGTCACGTTGAATGCCCTGCCATAAATGTTTCTGTGCTCACGGTTCCCGTGGCGCCATCTATCGTCCGAGCTAATTTTTTTTTTTTTTTTTTGGCGCAGACCACGGGAATTTCCGAGGAGCTGACCCAATAATGCTATCGAATTAAAAAATCAAACAGGGCTACCGGTGGTAAGATATTGGCACATTATATCCCATGCCTTCATCCCCTTTTATCCCCTTTTATTTTAATTTCTTTTAAAACTTTTAACAAATCAGGGGCGAGAACGATGTCACTCTGGATGGTGGTTGGCTATAGGCGCGTACTGGCGCTGCGGTGTGTGTAGACAGTTGCTTAGTTGTCAGGTTAGCTCGGCGAGTAGCAAGCCAGCTTGCCTAGGCTGATCTCTCCTTAAATCTTCCATAATAATGAGTGTAGAGAGTGTTCCGTAGTACCGTTTTCTAACGCACCCAGTCATCCTATGAGGTTCTGAGTCATCGAATGCTGCCATCGGTTCCCGTATGTACGATAACTTCGCGGTGACGTTATCGACGGCGGTCAACGTGTTGAAAATGGGATGGATCAACCTGGACAATTCGCATCTTGCACGATAGCGATGTTTTAGTAAACCACTTTGCAACGTCCTTCTACGGTACACGGTACGATAATCCGAAACGATATCACGATACGCGCGACTGGCGCTGTTACCGTTTTAGTGCACCGTGCAAGGAGACGGTACGGTTAATAGACCTATACAAGAGAAACGTCATCATGACGTTGGTAGACAGACTGAAGCCGAAACAAATCGGGAGGGGTGGACTGGGTTACTGGGTTCCACGAATGGGCACTTGTTCGCTGCCTCCTATAGACCTCTACCTGATTGTAAACAAATGACGTCATAGTGTTCGACAGCGCCACGAATTAGGTAGAGTTGAACTACGTTCAGTGCTAGTGGCGAACAAGGTCGCGCCCGAAAGCCACGGTCTTGAGGGGATTACGATGGTCTCTGAAAGGGACGCGACCTTCGGTCCTACTTTTCTTTCAATAGGAGACAGCGAACAAATGCCCGTTCGTGGAACTCAAGCTCTCCCCTTCCGATCTGTTTCGGTTTCAGTCTGTCTACCAACGTAATGATGACGTTTCTCGGGTAGAGGTTTATTGAAAGAAAGATAGGACCGAAGACCGAAGATCCCATCCTCTTCGTCCTGGAAGTTCGTCTCTGTGAGCAGTGTTTTCTCCCTTTCTTCCACTAGAATATTCCGTGAGGATGTCGCTCGAGTCGTGCGAATACGCAGTAGGTAGCATAAAAATGCTACGGGAGTCCGCACCGCCATATCTTGCTTCTCGCCGAGTTATACTCGCGTTCAACTTCAGAAGGAAAAGAAATCTACTCCGTCAACTATACATACGCCGTTGGAGATAGGGAGACGCAGTAGGACGGCAGGAGAAATATTGCAACGCCACCGCGAAAGTGGCCAGTCTAAACAGCCAACACGGAAGCAGAGTGAGTATGATGGATAACAGCGGACCTCTCTACACCCATCCCATCTGCGGTGCAGTAATATTCTTGGAATGCGCGGCCCGTAAAACGGTCGTCGGGGCAACATCGCTTGCGGTGTTGTTTCCGGGAAGATTTTTTTCTAAAGTAATATTTTGAGAGCTGGCAGAGTAGATCTCGTTTCCTTCTTAAGTTGAATACGACTACAGCCCAGTCGTCGTGTTTTCCTCTCGAATCCCCGCAACCCGCGTGACGTCCCCCATAACAAGGTACGCTATTCTTCGAGGAGTTCCGTACCGGCGAGACGCTAACGAAGCTCCGATAGCGTCGCGCATGCGCCATGAGACCAACGCAGTAGCGCGTATCGTATCTGAGATACAAAGACGGTCTCTCTAATGTGTCCGAAAGAGGTGCGTACCACCTTTTCTCGAGTCAGGAGACAGAACGATGTCGTACTGAATGGTGATTGGCTCCGTGCGATGCTGTGAACTTCTACTTTAATGGTGCGCTAAATCTCCGTGATGGTGTACATGCAGTTGCGAAATGGGGTCACCCATTCCATTCCATTCCGAGGAATGGAAATTTGCGATAATTCCATTCCTTTCATTTCCTCGGAATGAAAAGTTAAGGTCAATTCCTACACTTGGAATGGCTTGGCAACCCCATTCCATTCCTTTAATTCCACCAACCAATAAAAGAAAAGGGACCAGTAACCGTACTGGCTAGCCCAGGATAGAGTCACTAAATAGGGAGCAGAGTAGCGACACTGAGCCACGCCGGCGAGCGAGACCGCCATCTTGAGTCCGGCGCGGCTGTGTCGCCTAGCAATGGGACGCCAATCTCCCCCTTCTCCGCCGGAGAACAGCGCGCAGGCGAGCGAGCTCGCAACAGAGGAAACCGGTTTTGGATGGAGGGGACTCAACATGACGATGCGCTCTTGGAAGGAGAAACCACGTGACATGATCGGGCCCAATCAAGGACACCGAACAGCGGCTCCGGCGCGGAAAAGGAATGCGATACTCTGTACCCCTATTTAGTGACTCTAGCCCAGGAGTGCTAAGGAGATTGACATTACTCAGCACGGAAAAAGCACAAAGACAAGGTTATTTCGCTCTTGACCGTGCGCAGGTGCGGTGGAAAGGGTGCGAAGGCAGAAACCAGCACGTCGAAACCAAAACTGCTACCGGGGCACCCAGACCATTCCATTCCAGGGACAGTTTCCGCCATCTCACTCCATTCCGGGCTCTGCTAAAACTGGAATGATTCCAACTCCGGAGTCGCAACTCCGCAACCCTGGTGTACACATTCATTACGTGGAAAACGAAGCAACGTTGTCGCCAGGCCCTTCAGTCTGCAATTCTAACGCGCAGTTGAGGTATACAATTGCAGCTGGACAATACGTAAGGGCTATTCGGAGCAGGCAAGCTTACTTGCGATAGCGTCAAACTTTCCAGGATCAAGGCTAACAACCCGAGACAATAATTAGCATATTCCCGCAGAATGCCGAGGCTAGCCCGCCTCGAAGTAATTGGATGCATCCGTCGGCACGTGCCGCATTCTTCCCACAGTCTTAAACCTGCCACTTATCTTCCTGTCAAATATGCGACTTATCTCACTATGGGGCCTCTACTAACAATAGGGAGCTCTGGAATAGGGGCGGCGCAGTTTGAGCGAATGCAATAACCGGACCGTATACGACGGACGCAAACGAAGGCGACGTGAGAGAGGTTTTGAATAGAGGTTACACCTCCCCCCCCCCCCACCCCCTCCCACTCCCCCACAGCCGACCAAAATGTAAACACCTCACTCTTGCGGCAAACGCGAGCTGTAACCTAAGCTCCTAAAATAATCCCCAATAACGCCCTTCGACAAAGAAACCGCCCCCCCCCCTCCCCATCAAAAGCGAGCGTTTATCTGTGTTCATCCACCTTTGGTAGTGCATTCTGGACAGGGAAAATGAGGGGGGTGTTATCGTCTTCCACATAAAGTTCGCGAAGAACAGTATGTTCGTGGCTATTTTAAAGTATTGAAAGTTCCGTGTTAGCGCCACGGAGCAACTGCGGCTATGAGAGGCGTACACACCTGAACTGATGCGTAGAGGACAGTGCAGGAGGGAGTAGCATGGCAGGAAGTGTTATTTATGCGTCCTGTGCCGACCTCAGGGCGACCTGTGCAGACATTCGCCAGGAAAGTCTGCCAGAAAACCGAAGGAAAACCAGAGCACGGCCGGTGGTAGAATTCGAACCTACCACCCAGACTTAATCTTTAGTACGTACTCAAAATACTGTATTTTGAATACTTCTTCCGGTATTTCGGTACTCTACTGAATACTATTTGCGACGAGTACTTTTTCTTGGTATTCGTTACTAACTACTCCCTCGTCGAGCCGTATCCAGCATACTTCCCCGCCGTGTCCAGAATTTCAGCTGATTAGAACTTTCCTCTTTTAATTAGGGGGGGGGGGGGATCTCGCATCTGTCATTTATCCTCCCGTACAATAGGCTGGCGCCACGCTTGACCTTGCTTGTCAATAGCCCGACCCCTGCGTCAGAAAACTGTCCCTATTTATATTTCTAGGTGAATATCTCGGGGGATATTAGATACAAGAGAATCCCGGCATTTATTTCCTAGCTCACCGAAGCAATAAACGCGCGCCAGAAGTCGAAACGCTCGAGCTGACATATAGGAGGGATTGCGAAGTTTTGGGTCGGAACATATCGCCAAAGTTTGCCAAACATTGCTTGACCCCGAAACCTTTCATTTGTACGGCCACGTTCAGAATACACGTTTCACTTACCGCTAATACTAAAGCGCTTGAAAAGAGTATCTTAGATACTTCGTAGAGTATTTAGTACTCTACTCAAATTACTTTCGGTTTTGAGTATTTCGCACTGAATTTTAAATACTTTCTACGCCTGGTATTTAGCAGTGATGGCTAGTAGTTAACTACATGTAGTTAAACTACTAGTTGTAGTTAAACTACCTGATTGTAGATAAGAAGTAGTTACCTACTATTTGCAGAAATGTAGTGTGCAACTACTAGTTAAACTACTATTTCGAGTAGTTAACTATAGTAGTTAAGTTACTGCAGGCGCCAACTGCTTCCGATTTTGCCGCAAGCTTTACGGCACGATTGTGCTTCCGACTTTTACCTTGAGCTGCTTGTTGGATGAGAACGGAGGTGCAGAGCAATTGTGCCGTTCATGTGTACTAAATCTTCACTTTTATCACTGCTCGTGATTCATATTTATACTAAATATTTTTCAATGTGAGTATTTAAATACCGTAACTACTACCATACATACTGTGAGGAAAATGCAAACATACCCAAAAATGTTTGTGAAAATATAATTATAAATAAATTTTTCCAATCTGTATTGAAAATACAAAATATAAATACACGTGCTTATATTTTAAATACTATTTTAATTACGATGCATTTAAATACTGCCCATCCCTTGATTGACAGTATCTGCGTCCGCAATCGCCTGGCCAATCTGAAATAATGTCCTCATCCGCACCCGCGCGGATATTGAATTTTTCTTTCTTATTTTTTTTAATTCCGCGTTTAAAGTCGCGAAGCAATTGTCGTTATGAGCGATGTACAGATGTGGACAGAGGTGTGGGGGACAGGGAGTTAGTGTGCATCCCGGGCCGACTTCAGGGGGAACTGTGCCGACATTCGTCCGGACTGTCTTCGGAAAACCCAGGGGAAACCCCAGGCATCACGGCCGGTGCTAAGATTCGAACCCATCACCTCCCGGTGTTCAGCAAGGAGAATGTGTACGTCTATAGTCGGTCAGTGTTCAGCACGATGAGTGTATCCGCGCATCCAACTGTCATACTAGTTGTAGGAAACTATCGATCTGCACGAGGAAAATGCTGTGTTATAGAAACGGTCTTACTGTTCGCCGTACAAACTTTCCCGGAACCATGTACAGTTACTGCTACAGTATACCGCAGTTGTGCCATATTAGTCAGTTGAAGGCACAGAAATGTAAGGGACGGCACACTTCGACGCCGTTTTCGGTTCCTCCGTTGTGCGCTCCAGAGCCATTTATAGGGAGAGTTTGGCCATTCGTTGATCTTTTGCCGCCTCATGGGTGGAGCCTATTTTGACGTCAGAGTCATCGTTGCACCGCCCAAAAAGCCTGAATCCGAGCGGATTCCGCTTATCAGCCGTCTAGTCGCGCCATATTGATGCTGTCCTCCAGCTAGTCCACAGCTTCGTGGTCGCGCTGAATGTAATCTATAGGAATAACCGGCTCATGACCCACTCGCGCCAGTGATAAGGGGGCTTTGTTGCTGAACTGAAAGAGTTCAAGGACGAAAGGCTTTCGAAGCAAGAAGTTCGCACGTGTCTTCTCTCCGTTGATTGTAAACAACGGTCAGCATCAATATGGCGTCGGCGACCAGCTGACGACGGCACAACAATAGACCACGACGAGGGAGGTCGTTCAGCCGTGACGTCGCATGACGCGCTTTAAGTTAGGCTCCTCTAATGGCCAAACTCTCCCTATAAACGGCTCTGGTGCGCTCTCAATTATATCGCCCCCCCAGCGGTCGCCGACGGAAGCGTTCTCTTTTGCGGACAAAATGGTTTTTGTGGCTCGGTTTACCGCGCTCGTGTCAAAAGAACTGAAATGACCGAAAAACTGAAATATGGGAGTCGTCGCAAAAGCCAGACAGCGGTGGTATTTGAACCGCGCACCTCTCGATTACGGATCATGTGGGGTATCCAATTACGCTGCGCTGGCATCTGCTTTCCGACGACTTACCAGTGGGCCTCACTCAAGTAACGGGACACCTGCACTCACTCTCATCACATTCTCTCCCATATATTCCTTCCCATACACGCACGCACGCACATACAACACAGCGACACCTGGTGAACAGGATAGAAAGTATTTTCTGTTTCTGTTCTGCGTGGTTTCAGCCTCCGAACAGTTACTTTCCTTCGTGTTCAGATTTCAAAACTGTTAAATTTTTTAAAAATTAATTTCAAAACTGCATAGTTCTTTCCGCAGATGCGGGAATCCGATGTCGCGCGCGGATATCCGCGGATATCAGCGCACCCGGGCACACCTCTACCGGTATAGTGTTCCGCGAGAACGAGCTCACAAAGCTGACCAAGATGTTGGCACGAGCAACACCCGTGGATTCCGGTCACGGCGACGAGAAAGTGACCGTGTGCAGAGCACGTTCGCCTCTAGGGAGATCTCCCGTTTAAACACGCCTCCGGAAAGGAAGCTCGTCTCCAAACTGCTGACCTGTGTATACTAAATGAATCCTGATAGAACACGTCCCCGAAGTCGTCGCTGTATATAGTGGACGCGTTCGTGATCGTGCCCTAAGGTAACCTGTTCTGATCCCACCGTCGGTTGCGCTTCTAGAGGTTTTCCCTGGGTTTTCGGACAGGCATGTCGATACATTTCCCAATGGAGTCTGCAAAAGGCCGCATACTAATGGCGTCTTTGACTGGCAGCCGCCAATCGTTCGCTCTGGAGCACGCGCTCTATCATCGACTGGTCAAAATAGAGTGCTCTGACAACAGCTTCCGTTAGTTGGTTCCTTCTTCAATCTTCTTTGTTCCTCCAGCTCGGAGCGCTCTGTCTTAGAGCATTGGTACGGCAGCCGAAGATACCATAGGGCAAAGTGGCTCGCCCGTGCCTAGCCCCTAATGATGTCAAAAGGTCAAAAGTGATGTGAGGTCTAAACACACACACAACAAGACCGTTGCGACGTTTTACACATACTTTTGCCAGAACGTGCGTACCTGAAAGAATCCCGAGCCTCCACGACGATTTTTCATTCAATGAAAATGTACCTTTCCATCAGCGAATAAAACACAGGCCTCCCTTCCCCTCCGTGTCAGCTATTGCTGTTCATCCCGATGCCTGTATTCCATGCACAGATAAGCTGGGCGTGGCTTCGGGGTCACATGGGTGTCTGGCTTCTTTCAGCCTACGCTCGAGACAAGGAATATCTGAACAGGTAGCGCAACTCCCATAGGCCCCTGTGTCTCCACAGTGACGTCGGTCAGCGCCATCCATCCGTTGCGCGGACTACTATGATTGTAAATAAATGACGTCAGAGGTGACGTCAGCAGTATGAATAATAAGTAGGGCATAATTACCTTGGCATGTTTAGGTTCGCTCACTTCGTTCGCGTTGTGTTCCCTTTTCCTCACCCAGGCAACAATACCAGACGAGAACGCAGAAAAATAAATCATATCAGGTTCAATGAAACATATCAATTCGAAATGCATACAGTTGTCACAGATTTTGACAACTCCAACAGAAGAGCATCGTGATGACCACACAGAAATTAGGATAGTTCACTTAAGGTCCATTTCTCACCTTGAGCTATACGAACACGTATATATAGTGATTAGACGTTTGCATTTATTCAATGAGTGGCCATTATAGGTCCATTGCAACAAAACATGACATCGTTGGTGCACAGCTGATTCCTGCTAACACTCACGCTATCATGGCCGCTCGTCCCATGAATTTTCTTTTTCTTTTTTTTTTTTTTTTTTTCGCGAGTCCAGCAACGGGGAATGCTCACACGCGTTAATCTTGGTCTACAGCTCCGAGATGCGAACGTCGCCTCCTGTTTAACCCAAAAAGAGTACGAACTCTGTATTACAATGCACGAACACACGGCACGGATACAGAGATGCACGGATAAACACGTCCACTGTGGCACATACCAGCTCCGGTGGCGCAGCGGTAACGCGTGCGCTTGGAGACTGGGAGGTCCGCGGTTCGAATCCGCGGGCCGGCTGTGCCGTCTGGGGTTTTTCCTGGGTTTCCCTCAGATGTGTAATAGGCGTATGCCGGCACAGTTCCCCTGAAGTCGGCCCATGGACGCAGCTATCCTCCCCCCGAGCGGATGCCGCTCGGTCTTCCACTTCACCCTTTCCTCTCCACCACCTTCCCTTCCCGAGAAACATGCCGCCTAATCGGGCAGGCAGACCTCTCGGGTTCCTCCCAACGACACTCCTCCTCCTCCTCCTCCACTGTGGCACATGCGCAAAAGAGCAGGATACGGAAATGTACTCGCGTGGTAGATTATTTCGTATATATATGCACGAGTGGGGCAACAGAAAGTGTTTCCTACATTGAAATTGCGAATAACCTATACCACAAGCCTTGTCCATGTTGTAAAGTTTTTTTTTTTTTTTTTTTGTTTACGATCGAACCTCTACTACCAACACCCGGGATCGCTCGCGCCTCATGATGGTAGCCTTGCCGATGGGTCTGATTTGGTATTTTCGCTTGTTTTACGTTACCAGCTTAGATATACCTTGCTCGAGAGCTCTTCGGTCGAGACGCACTCGAGCGGCGCGTACAGGTTGTCACGCGATGTATTTTTTTTTTGTATTTTGAGCGTTTTGTTTGTTTGTTAAAAAGCGTTTGGAAAAAGCGAGAAGGCGTTATGCTAGATGTAAGATGTAACACGTCGGCTGGGTGTTTCTCAGCGCACTCTGCAACTTTCCAGTTTATGACTTTGCTATTGCGGAAACAAAAAAATACCAACCAAAAACCAACCAAAAAATACTGGTGAGTACCGTACACGAGTCATTCATTCGTGCGCGTAGCGCTGCATTTTATTTTAGAAGCTGGATGCGTGTTAGCTCGGACCCCCTGTATATTGATCAGGGATCGGAACCGAAGCTGAACCCGAACCGAAAACCGCTAAAAACCGGAACTGCACTGAACCAAAATAATTTTTTCTCGCGTTGAGCTGAACCGGAACTGAACCGAAATAAACTTACCGGTTCGCGAAACGGTTCAGTCGAAATGTGCGTTGTGCGTCATCGGGACGGATTGAGCACCGGGTCGGAACCGAAACTGAACCCGAACCGACAACCTCTAAAAAGTCGTCTTTTTCGCTGAACCGGAACTGAACCGAACCAAAATAGTTTTTTCTCGCGTTGAACCAAACCGGGACTGAACCGAAAATCAATTTTGCGGTTACCGGTTCACGAAGCCGATCAGACGTAACGTGCGTTGTGAGGGATCGGAACTACGATTTACATGGCGGATTGAACCGCGTTGCAAAACAGGTTCTAAACCTGAACAAAACAAAACCAAACTGCAACCCAAGTGCGTGAGGTATTTCCTCCTTCGTATCGTAGGCTGAATTACCTCATGCTAAGAAGTGACTAAACCCAGGGTTGTTATAATAATTCGTCAAAAAAAAAAAAGAACATGGAGGCGGCAGATTACACACTTCCGAACAGAAAAGACATGAAGCGCCATTGGTCGTGTTTTCTTTATTTTTTTCTCTTCTTCCTTTTGGCAGTTGTAGCCTTCCTTGTACGCAGTTTTTGTCGTCCAGCAAACCCCAAGTTCTGCTTTCATTTCGGGGTGTGAAAATAACAGCTAGTCGCTGAGCAGGTTGTACAGGGTGCATACGGTGGGTGATGCTACAGTAACGTTGCACCTGAAATGCATATCTGTAACTAGGGTTGCCACCAGGCCGGTATTATACCGGCACGGCCGGTTATTAGTGAGTTTTAGTATACTGTTGATACGATTATCGTGTCTATCGGAACCAATCGTAGTCGCGCGTGACTCAGAATCTTATCCGCTGATTGGATCCGGTTGATACGGTTTGACGCAAGCCACGTTATCAACGGACCAGCTCCCGTGGCTCAGTGGTTAGCGTGCTGGCCATGTCACGTCGAGACTGGGAGGTACCCGGGTTCGAATCCCGGTGCCGGCTGTGCTGTCTGGGGTTTTTCCTGGGTTTTCCTCAGACGCTTTCAGACATATGTCGGCACAGTTCCCTTAGAAGTCGAGCCAGGACGCACATTCCCCCAGGGCGTGAGTCGTGACGTTGCCCACATACGTGAGGCCGACAACGGCAAGCCCTATCACCACCACCACCACGTTATCAACGGTCTGCTAAAACTCTCTATTTGCTCGCTCTGCCGGTTGCCGGTAGGAGGGTGATACCGGCAGCCTTTTGCCGGTATTTGCGGCTCAAAACTTTTCACAGGGCCGGGACTTTTCCGGGCTTTCCCTTCAACATTCCACTACAGCTTGAATAAATCTGGACCACAGACCCAACTCCGCGCAGTCATCAGTTGTTTCTTTAGTTACTCATTATTATTATTATTACTGTTATTATTACACGCAGGAACACGTTTCCTCCTATTGTCTTGAGCTCTCTCTCTGGTTTTCTGTGTGTGCTCTTCCACCCCTCACCCACTTTCCCTTTCCCGCGAGCCTTTCCTCCTTTCCCTCTATTCCACCTCCTCTCCCTCAGCCGGTATTTTTCACTACGAAAGGTGGCAACCCTATCTGTAACACGCAGTGTTGCGGTGAGCCACTGCTGTGCCGGTAACAACAACAAAAGTACATTTGTGTTGTTTGAGAATCGTAAGGATGTGCTTGATTTTAACCCATGGCAATCTGCTCAGAATTCACTTTCCTGAACCGGTTCGAACCGATAGTTTTGCAATGCTGCGTAGCTGAACCCGAACTGAACCAAAAACACGCACAAAAAAAAGAAACTATTCCGGTCCATGATATTGATACGAATTTTTACGCTTTACGCACTATATAGGAAATAGGCGTCACAACACGAAGATACATCATCCTATACCCTCAACGTGGAACAGAAGGGCTGATTCCACGCGAAACTGCTTCATTGTAGACGAACGGGAAGAGATGGAAGTTAATTAATGGCGATGTTCCGGTGCCTCACGTCAACGTGCCTATACCGACGTGATGCACCGTTTGGGCCGTCCTGTGCGATATAGTTGCGGTGGCACGAACGGGAAGGGAATACTGTAGAAGTGGTTTTTTTCGCGCGGAATTATTTTTCGCGTTTTTCGCGCACACCTCCAAAATCGCGAATTTAACTTCCCGCGAATAACTCTGGCCATATGAGGGCGAAAATCGTTCGGCGTTCGACGCTATACCGCGACTACCTGACCCTTTCTACTCCATGTAGCATAGGCAGTTTAAGCAAGCGCGGAAGATTGTTTTATCCCATCAGGCAAGATGAAAAGAAATGAAAATTCATCATGCTTTTGTTACTCCTATAAACGCTTTGCACTATACATGCAATATACCAAGCATGCAATATACCGAAGCCAGAACATGCCTTTCCCCGCATTCTCAAAACCAGCTTGAATGATAGTACCACATCTCAACCGAACTGGTCAGTGCCCGGAGTGATAATTAATAAGAACTGCTAAAATAAACTGGCTAACTTGCACACGGCCAGTACTATGGCCTCCTACAGGGTCCCCAAAGGCTATTTGAACAGGACCTTTCCTCCTATCTCTGTGAGGAGAAGAAAGGAATAGACCTAGAATGCCGCAATCCACGTGAACAACGGATGTCTTAGTACGTGCCGAAATATGCCCGAGTATTGACGGCGGCACGATATCCAAGAGCAAAGCACTCCCGAAACCTGTGTCGCGAATTTCTGGCGAATCAATCCTCAAAGCAGCTCTGCTCGGAAACGCGAAAATATTTTCCACGCGAAAAAAAACCACTTCTACAGTACTGCTCGGAAGTCACTGTCACATTTTATCGAAGGGGTTGTGACATATACGGTTCGTTACATCGTGCACGCTTTATACTCAGCGACGGAGTACTGAAAAAAAGATGTACGTCTCGTAGTTGAAGAAACACCTGAACGAACTTCACTGTCGTGCGATGACGTCAGAGAATACAGTTTTTTTCTCATCGCAGGGGAAATGGGGGTAAAACTTTGTCAAACCACGTGACGGGGGGCACGTCCACTCACAAGGCAGAAATAAGAAGGTAGCATTCGCAAACCGGCCTGGGTCCCGCAGAAGATACCACGTGCGCTGTAGTCCGAGGCAACGAGCGATGACAGGGTATGCCACGATATCTCAGCGTTCAAAATCCCAGATCTCAAAAATCACAGTACCAATTAATGTAGAAACTTCAATATGAAGGCTTCCTTGTACGATGTCCGAGAACGACCGTGCGTCCAAACAGGATATCACTGAGCAACGGGCCTGCTTCGCGTGTTTCCGATGTCTGTCGAGGTCGGTTTGTCCGGTGTTAAAGTAGCACAGAAGTCATTTTTAACACCCAGTTTTCTTCTTATAAAACTGTGAAGTTTGCCAGTAAGATGCACCATGCGAAGTAATTTACACCACAGAGTCATAATTATCGCAGAAACTGAATTTAAAATATGCCGCAAAAAGCGACCGTGCGCAACGGTGGTGAAGAGCAGTACCAGCCTGTGATCTGCCTGGAACCTCCCGCTGACACTATAAGGAGAACGCTCGCTGATTGGCCTAGAAAAATGTTGTCTGCTACTCCGCTGTCGTCTGCTACTCGGCTGTTCGGGGTTCTGATAAAGCATTTCTCCTTGCTCGGTAATGCTTCGGGCGCTCCTTGTATCCCCAATTATCCGGGAAAACTGGCAAAACAGGTTTACGGCGGCAAAGGAACAATGCGCTGACCCCCACTGATCGACAAACCAGAACGAGTCTCCTTATGCCGTCATCGGTGACGTGCCATCATACCTCCTCATCCTCGTTATAGCTGGAGTGGCGAGTTAAGGGTGAAGGCGCGGAGCTATGTTTATGTGAGTTTTTTTCTGGGAAACAAATTGCACACATCAAGACCTTTCGCGCTATTCGGTATAATGACACACACACTTTCATCAGATGTCTTAATCTGAAATTTTTTTGGATGGTCCTCTGTACTCCTTTAAGCGCAAGCAGTGCACATTTTAGCGAGGGTTTGGCTTATAGCAAGGCGGAGCAACATAAAGCGAAGCGACGTTATTGGTTAGTCACCCTCCCCTGCCCGTTTCGATACCAGACGGTCGTAAGAAATTGCAATTATCATACCACAGGAAGGAAAAAAAAAATCACGGGCTCGCAAATGTACTCCTCGTGTCGCCGCGGGTTTTAAAACGTTGTGTTTCTCCCCCTAAAAACGAGGATTTGCCGATATAACTCCACCCGCGGGCACCTCTATAGTTATGGCAGTGTGGCGAGACAGTTATATATATCCAGTTTGGTATAGGTACAACGGTTGCTCCGAAAGTAATCTGCCCCCTAATTCATTTTCGCGCGAACAACATCAAAGGAGAAAGTTCGCAGCTCTCGCGTGAGGAGTCGAGCCCTCTCACTATTAAATCTAATCAATTTTGTTGCCGTCCCGCGTGTCGCAGGACAGTATATAGCGTCACGTCGTGATGGAGACTGCAGGGAATGCGCGTATATAGTATGCAGATGTGTGTGACCGAATTCCTCAATGCAGCGAAAGAGGGCACCCGTTGACATTCATTAACGCTGGTTCTTACGTTTATGCAGACGAAATAGCGCGCGTGAGCGCAGTGGGGAGGCGGGTGGCGACATCTATGTAAAAGAAAGGCATTTTCTAAGCGGCCCCACACTCTAAGAAAAAAAGGAGTACTTTTACGCCTTTTGGGGAGTAATTGCATTGCCACAAAAAATAGTCCCTTTTGGGAGTAAATGCACGGGAGTAAATGAATGTCACAGAGTGAAGACCGCATTTCACGCGCTTTTGTAAGAGTCCCAGGTACATAATTGGTGCGCACGCATGAAGATACTTTGAAGCAAACCGTCAACCGTGATATATCGAGTGATATAAAATCTTGCCCCATACTAGGGCACAATTTGCGAAGAAAGATGCGCTAACTGTTTCTTACTCTGTGTGGCTGGAAAATTGCTACGTTGTCTGAGTTATACAGCCTTATGTCGTTCAAATTGACCAAGCGCACATATTTACGTAGACTTTTGCATTCAGGAGACCATTCGCGAAGTTTAGTGACAATTTTCAGTCCTGGGGAGCAAACGTCGGGACTAAATGTTGGGTTAGGGGACTAAAATGGGGAGTAATTGCAGACTAGGGGAGTAGAAGCTGCAATTACTCCCCATTTTACTCCTTTTTTTCTTAGAGTGCACATGCACTCTAAAAACGCAGCTTCATCGCATGACACGTTCGGAGCCAACCATCGTCCGGAATGACAACGTTCTCTCCCTCGATTTGATGAAAACGGGGGCCGTACGCCATGTTTTGTGGCAAATATGAACTGCATAATGCCACAAAAAGATGCCCCCCCCCCCTCCCGATTACAGCAAATAGACGAAAGAACGACGTCATTTGGGATGATGGTTGGCTAGGAGCGTGATGCTATGTGGTGAACATCATTTTTAGGAGTGGGCGCCGCTTTCGCTTCAGGAAATGAAGAGAGCTTCGATCAATCGGGCCAACTCATCCCAACAGACAAGCGGGTTACAATCAGGGGATTGTGTCAGAAGCTTTTGGCTGTTTACGACGCATTGGAGACGGTCGATGTTGTGTAGCTTGGGATATTGAACACTTTGTATACGGGCTGCGTACCATGGGACTTTACGCAGGAAGAGAAGAACAGTCCACCGAGTGCAGGTGTGTCGAGACCTGCTGAACAAATACGAGACTGAAGATGGTAGTGTCACGGAAAATCCTCTCAGAGTTCCAATGCCTCAGACCTCTTAAAAGAGCTTCGGAAGCGTAAAAAAAGAAAGAGTATGATCACAAGGCCCTGGAAACATCACTTACACAAAAAGTACGAATACAGTACGCTACCTTTGTAGGAGACCTTTCAATCACGCGATTCAGAAAAACTGTTTCCCCTGTTACCATAGAACTCTCATAATACTGGAAACCTAACGAAGAAGGGTATCTCAGCAAGTGAGCGGCAGTGATACAGGTATATGATGCGATATATGAGCGGTGATATGTATACAGGGTAGGTGCTATAAAAGATACGTCACGTTTTCGTGCATGACGCTATGCCTACTTGACAGACAGACTTCTGCTGCCACACAGTGAATAATTTATGCCAGAGAAACCTACGAAAAAATTGTAGTTACCAGACACTAGATAACAAAATAAATACGGCCACGCAAACTTTCGTCTTCATGTATTTCATACGCGCTAGACCGATGGATGGAGACGAAAGTTTGCGTGGTCGTAATTATTTTGTTACACAGTGCTTGGTAACCGCAATGTTTTCCTATGTTTCTCTGACAAATTCTTTACTGTGAGGCAGAGGAAGTCTATGCATCAAGGAATCGTCGCGCAAAGGAGGTATGACATATTGCACGAAAATGTGACTGACCTTTTAGAGCACCCACCCTGTATACGGCAGGCTTAACAAGTTGCGACTGGTATCCACCACAAGCTCTGTGCGCATTCCCTACGGAAGAGGAAGCAATGCAAGGCAAGCACACACGACGACAGAACACAAAAGAAACCAACTTCACACGCGGAAGAAAACACGACTTGGATTGGATTCACGCGTGGAAAGCTCTGGTCGAATCCACTATCGATCATGGCGCCTCCTAGACTTCAACGCTGAGGGGAGATCGCCTCCATACTCCATACAAGTCCTTCGCTCTCCTCCATTGCTCTCTCTCCATCTCTCTCAGCTTTTGTTCTAGCCTCTCGCCTCATGATTTCTACGCCTGGAAACCAGTCTGGCGACGTCATGTCAGTCGGCCAATCGTGAAGCACGCGCCTTTTTCTTTCTTTTTTAACGGTTGTATTTGACGCTCCCGTCTGCTGTCAGAAGTAGAGCAGTCGACCCGCCGCCTCGCCTCCTCCTGCGCCAATAAAAGTGCTCCGCCGCTATGACGTCTGCACGGACGAGAAGGAGCTGGGAGAGATCGGAGCCGCTGTGCCAACACCACCTATAGATAGAGAAAGCCTGCGCATTGCCTCTTCTCCCTCTTTCAATTAAGAGTTCAGTTCGATTCACCGTTCTGCGAATTCAAGAACCCGCAAATGATTGCAGCTCACCTGGAACCCGCAGACCTAAATATTTAGACAAAAAGTGCAATCTCCTTTAAAAAAAAATCAGTTTTGAGAAAGATTGAGACCGTTTTGCGCTCTATTTCCAAGTTTTCCCATTTAATACGCGAGAAACGTTCAATCGCAACTCTCAGACGACGGTGGTGGTGATGGTGAAAGGGCTTGCCGGTGTCGGCCTCACTTATGTGGGCAACGTCACGACTGACGCCTTGGGGGAATGTGCGTCCTGGGCCGACTTCTAAGGGCACTGTGCCGCCATATGTCTGAGAGCGTCCGAGGAAAACCCAGGAAAAACCCAAGACAGCACAGCCGGCACCGGGATTCGAACCCGGGTACCTCCCAGTCTCGACGTGACATGGCCAGCACGCTAACCACTGAGCCACGGGAGCTGGTCTCAGACGACGGTGGTTCTTCTCCATGGCCACCACCGCTGAAATCACGTTCGTGATTGGGCACGGCCGCTGAAAACACTATCCTGATTGGCTGACTCTTAATTGTTACGTCACGTCGACGAGCAGCTCCCATAGAATAATTTTGTCGGGAAATGCGCGCTTCCCAAAATAACCTGTGTTTTGCGTGACAGTTCCTCGAGGCAGCATGTTCGTATACTACGCGGTGAAACAACCAAACAAACAAACAACGCAAAAGGAGGTGTCTTGCATGCTCCCTTAAGAATGGGCAAGATTTCTACAGCGACAACGTCGTATAGTCCGTGGCGAATTGGCTGAACTCGTTGGCGTAGATCTTTACGAACGTGGCGTGCGGGCTTTTGTTTGTTCCAATCGACAATGCATTGTCAGTGTGTATCCAAGTGTGTATTGTTAGACACGTTCTATTTCATAGTGTTATCGTTATATACCTGTGTGTGTTACGATCGGAGCAACCATCGCATTACAGGATTATACTTATGCGATTGTTAGTTCCGTTTTCAGGAATTGAGAAGACTTTCGCTTCACATTTTCCCCATCGGGATGAATCAAAATCCTCCCTTAAGAGCAGCAGTGAAGTGGAGCGACAAAAGCCCAGAAAATCCGCTATTTTTGCGCTACTTTTTTTTTTTTTTTTCTTCCTCGCGAAAGAAAGCTAACGTGGATGTTGCATCGCGTGCACATTTTGCGCTGCGTCTATCACAAAAGTACCTCTCCATTTATTCATTGTGCCATCCAGGTCCACGTTGGAGCCCCTGCGAAGTTAACGCTGTTTGCGCACTCCGATGCCCGACGGCTGATGAGAATGAAAGAGCGTGAGAAACCGACGGCGCGCAACAGATGGAACGAAGTTTTTCCGAGCTCTCGTGGTCGGTTTTGAGCTCTACGAAAATGGTCAATTTGGAGAACCCCGTTGTTTCAGAGATTTTCTTTGTGGAGAAACACACTGGGGTAATAGAGCTTCGGGGCAGGCGAAAAATACACCTACAGGAACATGGATGGGGTTAGATAACGTTGTGAACGTGGATAACTTGACAGTAGGACGCAATGAGATGCATCCGAGCTATTGAATATGTCTGAGCATTTTCATCAGGTGCATTACGGATACCCGTGGCGAAAACGTTACGTTATATACTTCCGTCGCACAGGCAGTCTTCTATGATTATTGAAACCAATGGCCATTGGACATGCCCGAAGCGCCACCTATCGTGTAACGGGTCAACCTCTCCAGGAGCATTGGATCCAATCCAGTAGGGTTAACCACTCACACGACGTCATCCGTAGGAGATAAGCCACTGTCGCTAGTAGGCAGATGTGCTGCCGTCGGTCGCCATATTGTAAGTCCCATCCAAGCCGTCACCCATGTCGCACTCTCCGTATATTTGGCGTTTCAAAGTTATTGTGCTGTGTGATTTGTAGCACGTCCAAGTAATTTCCATGTTTTCGACGTTAATAGTCATCCAAAAAGCATATGACAGCGAACGAATGCGGGAACATAACTTCGAGGGACCTATACAGTATGGCGGCGACGTGACGTCAGATACTTTTAAAGTAGCACAGAAGTCATTTTTAACACCCAGTTTAAAATATGCCGCAAAAAGCGACCGTGCGCAGCGGTGGTGAAGAGCAGTACCAGCCTGTGATCTGCCTGGAACCTCGCGCTGACGCTATAAGGAGAACGCTCGCTGATTGGCCTAGAAAAATGTTGTCTGCTACTCCGCTGTCGTCTGCTACTCGGCTGTTCGGGGTTCTGATAAAGCCTTTCTCCTTGCTCGGTAATGCTTCGGGCGCTCCTTGTATCCCCAATTCTCCGGGAAAACTGGCAAAACAGGTTTACGGCGGCAAAGGAACAATGCGCTGACCCCCACTGATCGGCAAACCAGAACGAGTCTCCTTATGCCGTCATCGGTGACGTGCCATCATACCTCCTCATCCTCGTTATAGCTGGAGTGGCGAGTTAAGGGTGAAGGCGCGGAGCTACGTTTATGTGATTTTTTTCTGGGAAACAAATTGCACACATCAAAACCTTTCGCGCTATTCGGTATAATGACACACACACTTTCATCAGATGTCTTAATCTGAATTTTTTTTTGGATGGCCCTCTGTACTCCTTTAAACTAAGATATTTACCTGTGGGCGATTTATGAAGATTACTGCTCTCTTCGTTTATAGGGCTGAGTGCGGATGAGCTACATTGGAGGCCCTCTTTTCAGGCTAAATTTCTTACATTTTTCATGAAGTTACACATACTTATCGTGTTACATGTATCGTGCAGTTTTACCCAGGGATCGGAACCGAAACTGAACCCGAACCGAAAACCGGAAAAAACCGTTATTTTCTGACGAACCCGAACCGAACCGAACCCGAACGATTTTTTTGCTTGTCCTGAGCCGAACCGAAACTGAACCGAAAAAATTGATACGGTTACCGGTTCGGGAATCGGTTCAGAGGTGAATTAATTTTACTACTGACCGACCTTTTTTTTGCTCACCTGAACGGTTATCTCACACCTTTCTCTTACAATCGTGTACGGTGAGCGTAAGCTTGCTTGCATGGAGCAAAATTACTGCCCGTGGATCGGTTAAACCGAGGCCGAAAAAAGTAACTGTTCCAATCCCTATAAGTGCCCCGACCGCTGACATAATTTTTTTTGTCTGTGTATGTGCGGGGCTGGTCGGTTCTCCCTGAGCCGAACCCGAACCGAACCGATATACCTGAACCGGTTCAAGCTGATAATTTCGGTTCAGCGGAGCTAAACCCGAACCGAACCAATATGCGTGAACCCGAACCCGAACCGAACCGAAAAAAATACCGGTTCCGATCCCTGGTTTTACCACGCCCAAGTGCTCCAAAGAAGTAAGGGGCCGTAAACTGCGCACGTCCAGAACCAACAACGCGGTTTGTGCAATGCGCTGCGACGACTTTCCATCTGTTTGATGTCTCCAAGCTCTCGGGGATCCCATTCTGAAACTGCCTATAAGAACAGTATCAGAATAAGGGTCCCCAAGTGGTTTCGAGCGCCAAAGAACAATTGGGTCGCCAATACGAATGCCGAGAGCCCGAACCAGCCCGAATGACGCCTGCCTATATTTCTTTGAGGCACCAAGGCACATGTGCACCCTGTTCAATATAGTATGACCGGTCTTGGGTAGTAACTTATATGTGACGTGTAACTGTAACTGGATACTTTCTACAAAAGTAACTTCCAACTACAGGTTTTCCCGCCGATTTTAATCCATGTGCCATGCAAACTTTATGGGTCATGGATTAATTTAGCTGGCACTTGGATTAAAATCGCCGGGAAGACCTGTAGTTAGAGCTTCTTGTTCTGTAGAATGAAGTATCTGTAGAATGTAACAGCTATTCTACTCAGGTATCGCGATATTTTCCACGCATTAGGTGCCTTGGATAGTTCGACGCCCAATCGTTTTTCCCAAACAGGAATAGACCTCTCCCTCTTTGTAAACAAATGACGTCATACCGCCACCAATCTGGAAGAGTTGAACTACGCTCGAAGGAAGGGGGCGAACAAGGTAGCACCTGAAAATCACGGTCCTGAGGGGATTAGATAGTCCCTGAAAGGGTCGCGACCTTCGGTCCTACTTTTCTTTCAATTGGAGGCAGGGAACAGGTGCCCATTTGTGGAACTCAGCCCTTCCCTCCCGATTTGTTTCGGTTTCAGTCTGTCTACCAACGTCATGATGGCGTTTCTCGGGTAGAGTTCTATTCCGCGAGTTTTGTCATTTGACACGCTCCCATAGGATAACTGACATCGTGCTGCTAGGGGAAACTTTGTGTTTATAATACAGTAAAAAGCTATGACTGGACAGTACAAGTTTCAACATGTACTGGACAGTACAGATGTATGTACCAGTATGTACTGGACAGTACAGATGTATGTACCAGTATGTACTGGACAGTACAGATGTATGTACCAGTATGTACTGGACAGTACAGATGGGTTTTCATCGCTTCCGGTTTGGTGCCGCAACGACATCCAGTTGCCCCGCAAACGCGCTCTGCGCCAACCACTGTGCCGATTGATACGGTTATCAATTCAATTTCAATTCAATTTTCTTATTAGTATTTGCCATACAGAGTACACAGTGGGGGCCCCGTAGCATATCGCTTCTGCTTTGAGGAGAGAGAGGGTCGTAGGCGCCTTTTTGTGGCAATTTGCCACAAAAAGGCGTACGCCTCCCGTTTTCAAATGAGGGAAGCGAAAGATATAATTCTGCATGGCGACTGGTTCCGAACGTCCTTATAGTCGCGGAAGGACCGGAAGTCTTCGTGGCACCGGATGTTGTGGCGGGGGCTTGTTTATGTGTACTCGAAAATATCACGTATATTCAGCTTTTTTTTTTCTTAAAAAGGCAACTGTCAAATAACTACTTTGATGCAATGCAGTCTCCACGACTGGCTATCGTTACATGGGTTAGCTGTCACGCTGCTATGTCACGCGGTCGATACGTTGCGTTCGATACATGATCTATCAAAACAAACACAGTTGGGGGGGCATTTATCGCGTCGGGGGTGATATCCATCAACCAATCGGAAGCCGCCGTCAACTTACAAGGTGTGCGAGTGTCAGCTGTCGCGTACATATGGGGACTATGTGACAAACTGGTCGCGCCGCGATGCGGTCCCCCGGAGAAAGTGCCTGGCATGATAACCGCCGGGTAGGCAGCTTTGTTTACATGCCTAAGTACGAGCGTCCTTTTCTTTTTTTCAAACACTGGAACTGCTGCATCACTAACTGTGCAAGCACATAAAAAAAAAAAAGAACTCTTCATTAGGGACCAGATGTTTCATTTCTCGTGATTTTTTGTGCTTCCAATACCACCGAGGGCACTATACACGCAGCGAATATAGCGTTCGTGACGCGCGTTCGGCCCTTGCATGAGGTGTGCGCAACACGAGCGAATATATTCAATTTCTTTCGTTCTACAGGTTTTCCCGCTGATTTTAATCCAAGTGCCAGCTAAATTAATCCATGTGCCATGCAAACTTTATGGGGCATGGATTAATTTAGCTGGCACTTGGATTAAAATCGCCGGGAAAACCTGTAGTTTCGATGAAACTGAATGATGACCTGAAAGATGATCAGTGATTTGCACTTGCCACTTTCGTGACGATGAAACGACGCTGGATACAGTATCGCCGTCAGATGCACCGACCGAACGGCAACTTATTTCGAGGTAATGATTTGGTTGACTAGTCTCACAGTGAGAATGGAACTTCTATGTTGTCCAAAAAGTTTAGTATTTACGCACCTACCATTTTACAACCGTCCTGCCCACGGCGCCCACGGCGCCCACGGCGGTAGGCGAGGTAAAAACTCGTATATAACTTCCTCGTTGAGGATCTCTAACGTTCTTAGTCTCGAACATAAGATACTCGAAAAACTACAGTACAGGATCAGACAGTATATGTCGTAACCACACGTGTTTATTCGTATGGATAAAACGGACGCGCGGTGTTGATTTCAGTGAAGGTATGTGCGCAGTGGACGAAAGGAATACGAGACTCTGTCAAGAACATCTGTGCTGTTACAAGAGGCTGGAGTCAGAGAAATGCACCTGTATAGTCTTCACTAGCAAGCCAGGATTTCGTGAAACATTAAATGACCATCCTCTCCACGTACCTATCACTTACAGGTGTTTTGATACAGACATACGCGAGTCCTAGTTCTCTGCTAGATACATTATAGATACGGTGGTTGCTTCCGTTGTCTCCATTCTCGTCGTTAAGCGCCCCTGAAAGGTTCCCCATTGTTTGCGAGCTACGGTTCCACTTGAGAATGCATAGAACGGGCGGATGTTTTCCAAGACCGCCACTGATGGCGCTATCGCGACGGAGCAGCCAGCGCCCCCTTCCCCCCTTAGGTGTCGCCAGGGGTGACATAATTATCCGCCATTTTTGTAACTACCCTCACACTCGTAGAAAACGTCATTTTGAGGTCACGTGACTTTGTTCACGTGTCGCTTTACCGCTTGTCGACATACAGTCCCAGAAGAAGAACAGTCTCTGTTCGAAATATCGGCGGCTTCTGTCCTGAGGCAACTCCCTTCCTACAGTCAACTTTCGATTTATGAATTCCCTCGTTTTATGAACACGAGCACGGGGAACCAAACTTTTTCCATTCATTTTTTTCCTCGTTTTATGAACCTCGATATTCGAATAATGAACGGAATTTCTGGGAACCAACTAGGAGTTGCCCAGCGTTTTTGCCTGCAATTTATGAACGGATCGTTCCGAGATCAACAGAAACCTTCAAAGGGATTATTCCGTGGTCTTATGAATGACGCCTGAACGGACAAAACGTTTTCCAGGTGTTGCACCCTCGGTTCTTAACCCCTCGAAATCCGAACAACAAACGGGTTTTCCGGGGTCGCACAAGGTGCGACCAAGTGTTCCTGACCTCAGTTGATGAATAAGGTGGTCACTATCACCCCGAGATTAATAAACGGAGGTTAAAAATCCCGGAGGAAATCAGAGACCAGTTCAGTGCGAATGTGGTGACATCTCTTCTTTCCAAGATTGACACAGCGGAAGGCATGGTCCAAAGCAAAATTAAACAATTTAGTATTGCATAATAAACAGAGTGTGAATGCGCTAACGTCTGTTCTGTGTGAGATTGATACAGCAGAAGGCATGGTCAAAAGCAAAATTACACAATATATGGCATTATAAACACAATCCCAACTCGGAAATACTGTTCTATTTTCTCGATAGTACTCAGTTAACGGAATTTTCGATTATTCATTTTATTATTATTATTTTATTATTCATCACATTCGTTTATGAATCCCTCGATTTATGAACGATTTTTCGGGGAACCGAGGGTGTCCATAAATCGAGGGTTGTATTCCCGTCGGCATAAAGCCGAGAGATTAACACATTTTTCCAGCATTACCGTGCTTCCTCCGCGACACGGTGGCCCATTTCTCCTTAGTTTAAGTATGTAGCATCGGCTCCAGTGTGTCTTAACGCGCGGTCGTCATCGCATCTTTGGAAGTCGTCAACAGTACGAGGCCTTTTTTGTACAAAACTGCACGTTTTCCGTGCGAGATTATCGGATAAAAATAGTTCCCATGACCGGAAAGCAGTGGCGTAGCCAGACCTCCAAGGTAGGGGGGGGGGGGGGGAGGGCTCGATACGAAAACTCGCCCCCCCCCCCCCGCTGATCCTGTGTCGAAACACACACACATACATGTGCACACTGCAAACTCAGGATTAAAAAAGGAACGAAAATAGTTTATTTAGACGTTCACAGTACGATTACATGTATAGGCTGTCATGACCAATGAGGTGGTGTCACGAGATTGGAAGTATATTGAAAGCTCATACTTTGGGGAAAACCATTCAAGAGTGCTTCTTAGATAGACGCCATGAACTGCAAGAACTTTCGCGATCGTCACACGGATCGTCGTGTTCTCGGATTTGCACGATTTGTGTGGGTCGGTTCGTGGCAGGTAGGGGGGGCTCGAGCCCCCCCTAGCCCCCCCGTGGCTACGCCACTGCCGGAAAGGCTTCCAAAACGTCGCGTAGAAACAACAAACGCGTTGTTCACAAACGGTTTCGCCGCCGATCATGGGCGCGGCCATCTTTAAGGTCACGTGTGCGTTGACGCTTGGTATGACGTGCGACCGGGACCTGTCCAGGATGCATTGCGTTTTCCCTGCACGCTTTCGTCTGTGGAGTAATAGGGTAAGGTGGTCTATGTTGAAGACAGTCGAGCTATTTTGGTAATAGCAGTCAGAATAATCGCCTAAATTGTACCATAATTCGTTAACTGAATCCCCAAACCTTCGAGAAATGATGCACAAATTAAAGTGGTGCTAAACCAGATCTTTATTCCGTACGAGCCAAAAATGACAGGCTACATATTTTCATCAACTTACCCCACCCAGTGGGTAAGTTGAGGACATTAAAAATGTAATGCCGGGTTTAAATTTTGTCTCTTGTTTGGGCCAGCCGAAACGGTCAGCCACGAGTAGCCCACATGGAAACACAGGGCAGTGACACAGCATCGTAACAGTGAGGCCATATTTTATTAGCCGAGGAGCAGAAATGAGCAAATTTGAAATTAATGCTCGCGAAAGTTACAGACAGGACAAAAAAGGTCCCTCTTACCTCGACCACATCTGCAAAACAGCGTCTCACGTCTTTCTAAAAAGTCACGTGCAGAACGTGAATACGTTACTTCAAAGCACAGACAACGACTGTGCTCACCCTGGTGTCACAGACGAGAAAAAAATATTGCTAAGAAAATGCCACGCGAAAAACCCAAACTGTCCTCAACCTGCCCCCGTGTTCAAGTAGCCCCACTTTACTCTGCACTGGATGACGCCCCCGTGGGTGTTCTCTCAGTGTGCCGTCGTGACCAGTGAAGCCTCAGATCGGCGTCGGCACGAATAACAATATTCTCATAATGGTGCCCGCGGAAGAGCTTAGAGGGGTACACTGAAAGGCAGTTTGTTCGAAGGACAGGCCGCACTGTTAGAAAAAAATGTACCTTTGAGGGTCCCCGCGCGATAACTCGTACCTTTTAGGTCATACACTTATACCTTCTGAAAACGTATAAATAGTTTATACGAGTGGAAGTCCAGAATTTATACCCCTTGGGTACACAAAATGTACCGCTGCAAAGGTATATTGTAATACACTTTGTGACAAATTTTTAGAGGAGGGAACTAGAAAAATCACCTTTGGAGAGAAAAAGAGACCTTTGGAGGGAAGAAAAGTTTTTGACATACAAACACACGCAAACGCATATGGTTGTCAGGTCGAAAGCAAAGCTCGTGCACATTACTCCCCATGTAAAAAAAAAAAAAAGATATGGAATTAAAAACCAAAGAAAATTCTCAAGGAGCAAGGTCGCTCCGCGCAGTCATCAAGTGCATATCGCAAGATAGACATTTACAGAGCAACAAATACTGATATAGCGGTGGCGACTTGACACTGCTGTGGAGCAGCCTTCGTCTGGTACGCAACCCTAAGGGCGAGGACATCTAGATTTAACATTCCAGCTGTACAGATATTATGCAGCCGTAAACTCACCATGTGGATTCTGCTGACGTCTGTGTTTCTTAATTAAATATCCGTTTAATTTAGCTGATACCGTCTCAAGAAAAAATAATAATGATGTGATACAGCACGTTGCGGAAGTAAAGGTATAAAAACCATAAAGGTATAAAAAAGCAGAAGGTGTAAGCAGCCTCATCTATACAGTGAAAGGTATAGCCTCGGAGACCTATACCTGGGTACCGGGCACAAACGCGTGGTGATGACGCATATATATGGTACGTTAATATCTCCCAGTGCTTGTTTCATAGGCCGAATCGTATAATTGTATTTAGTTGGTCGGAATGCATTACATATGCTTACGAAGGTTTTGAGGATCTCTTCGTAGTCTCTTTAATTTTGACGAGTTCTGTTCGGGACACAAGAAGGAGCATGGTGGAGGCAATTGATGTTTTGAGGCTGGAACACATAGAAGGGACAAATACATACAAAGCTTCAAGTGAAAGAATTCACTGAAAAGGTTAGCCTGCTGTAGGATAGCTGGCTAACCTTTCCAGCTAACCTTTCCGTAATTGTATTTAGTTGCTTGGAATGCATTACATATACTTACGAAGGTTTTGAGGATCTCTTCATTGTCTCTTTAATTTTGACGAGTTCTGTTCGGGACACAAGAAGGAGAATGGCGTTGAGCAATTGATGTTTTGAGGCTGGAGCACATAGAAGAGACAAATACATACAAAGCTTCAAGTGAAGGAATTCACTGAAAAGGTTAGCCAGCTGTAGGACAGCTGGCTAACCTTTCCAGCTAACCTTTCCGTAATTGTATTTAGTTGCTTGGAATGCATTACATATGCTTACGAAGGTTTTGAGGATCTCTTCATAGTCTCTTTTATTATGGAGTTCTGTTCGGGACACAAGAAGGAGCATGGTGTTGAGCAATTGGTGTTTTGAGGCTGGAGCATATAGAAGGGACAAATACATACAAAGCTTCAAGTGAAGGAATTCACTGAAAAGGTTAGCCAGCTGTAGGACAGCTGGCTAACCTTTCCAGCTAACCTTTCCGTAATTGTATTTAGTTGCTTGGAATGCATTACATATGCTTACGAAGGTTTTGAGGATCTCTTCATAGTCTCTTTTATTATGGAGTTCTGTTCGGGACACAAGAAGGAGCATGGTGTTGAGCAATTGGTGTTTTGAGGCTGGAGCACATAGAAGGGACAAATACATACAAAGCTTCAAGTGAAGGAATTCACTGAAAAGGTTAGCCAGCTGTAGGACAGCTGGCCAGCCTTTCCAGTGAATTCCTTCTTTCATCGAGCTTGGTAGTGTTTTGCAATGAAGAAATAGGTCCCCTTAGTCGCTTTTTTTTTCGGGCATTACGTTATACTGTCTTATTACGTCTGTGGAGTATTACGTATACAGATAGAAGAACCCGAGATCCCCTCGCATTCAGGGCAGGATTCCGAAACGGATCAATGAGGCGCTGCCTAATCTTCCGCCCGTGGCCATATCGCCCACATTACACCATCTGCGCCCTTCTTTCCGGAACGGTATAGGGCAGGTCCCCCAAGGTCGCCATTTTCCCATGTATTTGTTCCTATCCCGATGCGTGCAATGCCGGAGGCCGCCCTTAGATACCCCATTGTTACCAGACGTTGGCTTGCGTGGATTGTAGCGCGCTAAAGATCCAGTTCAAGCACAATCCAAGCCAGGCCAAGTCACCGAAGGAGAAATGGACGACTGCAGCGCCTGCGGCGCCTGGTACGACAGGTACGCTATGTGATGCACGCAGCCGTGCACTAGATTCTTCCGATCGCTCAACACGTTTGAAAACGGGACCAAAAAGTGAAACACGACAGAGAAAGTTGTCATACGCGTCTTATTTGGACATATAAAGACTAGATTCATTCGCAGAAACAACAAAAACATTTTGCCGCTAAACTTAGCGGGCTGAAGTGATCCGGAACGGCAACAGCGGGGTATCTAGTGGCGGCCTTCTTCGTTGCACGCTTTTCCGAGGTGAGTTTGGGGGACCTGGTATAGGGAGATTACCCGGTACTGGAGGGGTATGTGTAACTCGTGTGTGTAAGCATACCCTTTCCACGGGGAAAGATGAGCCTGAATTGCGATATATGCTTCAGCTGAATACGATCCACAGCATAGATTCGGAAGAGCGTACTTTTTTGTTTATTGCGTGTTAGCGCCGCGATGCAACTGTGGCTATGAGCGGCGTACAGATGTCGACAGACGGAGAGAGGACAGCAGGAAGGAGTGGGGGGACAGGGGGGTTAGTATATGCGTCCTGGGCCGACTTCAGGGGGAACTGTGCCGACATTCGTCTGGAAAGTCTTCGGAAAACCCAGGGAAAACCTCAGACAGCACAACCGGTGGTAGGATTCGAACCCACCACCTCCCAGTCTACAGCACGACCTTGGTTACCACAAACGAGCGGACGCCTTAGCCCACTCGGCCATGCCACTGGTAGGAAGAGCGTACACTGTTAAAATAGAACTTCACCACATAGCACGCTCCTACACTCTTAAAAAGGAACTTCACCGCATAGCACGCTCCTAGCCAACCATCATCGGGAATGATATCTTTATCTGCCCCGATTTGTTCAAAACGGTAGGCGTACGCCTTTTTTGTGACACTTATGCTGTTCATAATTGTCAGACAAAAGGCGTACGCCTCCCGTTTTCAACAAATCAGAGCAGATAACGATATCATTCGGGATGATGGTTGGCTAGGAGCGTGCTATGCGGTGAAGTTCATTTTTAAGAGTGTAGCCAGCCACCAGACCGAATGATATCATTCTGTGTCATGATTCGTTCAAATCGGGGGGAGAAGCCTATCTGGGACAAGCATAATTTGTTCCAGATAGGCGCTTCCCCCCATTTTCAGCAAATAAGGACACACAGTGATATCATTCTGAATGACGATTGGCTAGGAGCGTGCTATGTGGTGAAGTTCTGTTTTAACAGTGTAGTGCACTTAAAAGAGAGAGAGAGAGAGCAGAACCTTGCGTCACAGCACGTACCGAAAACAGTCCTCATTCGGCATGATGTCGTTCTCTTTTGTGATTTGTTGGAAAAGGGGGCGTGCAGCTTTTTGTGACACTGGTGAAGTTATGTTGATTGTCACAAAAGGGCGTACTCCCTGCTCTCTTATCAAATTAGAAGAAATAACAACTCGTCTCGCCTCCCAAGATGCGCAACACAACGAAGCGGCCTCCCATTGGTTACCTTCACGCTTAAAAGAATACTTCACTGCGTAGCACGCTCCCTAGCCAACCATCGTGTCGAATGACATCGATCACCCCCGTGATTTGCTGGAAACTGCTGGCGTTCGCCATTTTTTGTGACAATTACAAAACTTCATAAGTGTCACAAAAAAAGGCGTACGCCTCCCGTTTTGAACAAATCCAGGGAAAGGAAGATGTCAGTCGAGATGATAGTTGTTTAGGGCCGTGCTATGGCGGTGAAGTTCATTTGTAAGAGTGTAGAACATGTAATGGCATTACTATGGCACTTACTTGTGGTTACTACACTCTTAAAAAAAGGGTGTACTCCTTTCCTTGCCACATATATATAACACCCTTTTGGAGAGTACAATTACGCTCAAAAGGGTGTCTCCTCACTCGCTCATGGGAGTAGCATAGCACTTTTCTCCCTACTGGAGAGTAATATTACTCCCCGGCAGGGAGAAGGTGTTATGCTACACTCCTAGAAATGAACTTCACCGCATAACACGCTCTTAGCCAACCATAAACTCGAATTATATCATTATCTGCCCTGATTTGTTGAAAACGGGAGGCATACGCCTTTTTGTGACAATTATGAACAGCATAAGTGTCACAAAAAAGGCGTAGGCCACCCGTTTTCAACAAATCAGGGCAGATAACGATATCATTTGAGATGATGGTTGGCTAGGAGCGTGCTATGCGGTGAAGTTCATTTTTAAGAGTGTACTCCATTGAGGGAGTGAGGAGACAACCTTTTGAGCGTAATTGTACTCTCCAAAAGGGTGTTATATATGTGGCAAGGAAAAGAGTTAAGGTACACCCTTTTTTTTAAGAGTGTAGGTAACCAATGGGAGGCGGCGTACTCTGTCATTGCAGAAGTGAAGGAGCGCAGGCAAGCTGCTGCTGGAACCCGAGTCTCTGCTGCTCATATTGCATATTCCCAGAAGTAACACATGCAGTTCTTTAGCGTTTGACGAGCCTGTTATAAAGAGACATTCTCCAAAATCGCTACGCGCGAATGGTTTCGTCGACAGTTCGAATATGTCTAAAGGGCAATCGTACATAAGAATTGCTTGAGACTTAAAGGTACTGTAAAGCAGTAGACAAGCAGGATATGCTGGCGACGTGGCTTGAGACTTTCTTGCTTGTAAATCCCATATGCGGAACCATACGACCGACAACACTCTCTAAATATTTTTAATTTATCATAAAAAATCCGGCGTAGTGCAGCGGCGCGACGCCTGGTGTCGAACAACCCCCTGTGCGGCGGGCAACACTGTCGAATATGTATTATGCATGCAGCACTATTTTGTCGCGTTTTGTTCTTTTGGTGGCTATATTATTTCGTATCATATTTCCATAGGAGTGCAGAGACCCCTGTTTAGTGTATTTTTTGCGAAATAAAATCAAAAAGAAACACGGCACTGTTTGGCTATCGGGCCCAGTGTTATACGCATGCAACGTGGTTGCCGCCGTACGCGGCTAAGAGTACGGATCCCTTCCGAATACTAATACAGTGTTGCCCATAATTTTTCATTGTAATTTTCTAGTTAACTGCACCACCGACTGGAATGAAATTTGCGCCGTTTTTGTACTGAGGGCTTGGACTATCGAATAGCCACGCTAAATAAAATTCTTCTGCTGCTTTACAGTACCTTTAAGATACGATTTAAGAAGGACTCCTCGTGGGCTCCGTCCTCGTTCTTGGTGACCTGATGAGTGACAAAGCTGACTCGGACGAACTAGCTTTAGGATTTTCCTTGCCTATACGCCTAAAAGGAGACTTCGGGACAATGGAAACTATAATAATGGCTGCGTAAATAAGTTCGGTACATTCTTCGAGGACTCGTTAGTTGCCAAAAGAGCTGGGAGAAGCTCAAAGCGAAACCGAAACTTCTGAAGGTTCCTTCTCCTTCTCCCTGTTCTCTGCATGACGTCACCGGTAGTCTCGTGTTGGCAACCGGCTGTTTTTCGGGCACGCGCTTTGTAACTGCTTCGTGCCAAGGATGACCAGTCATCTGCTTCCTAGATTTCCTTCAAAAACACTCGCCAGCGGTAAAAGCAAAACCTACAAGAAAGCCGTACACGAAGAATGCCGGTGAGGTAAAGCCCAGTGTTGCTAGACTGCTTTTCCGCGGAGGTGCGCCTAATCTCTCGAAGGAAAAATATTCAGTTTTTAATTATCTGCGCCGCTTGGTGATGAGAAATTGTGTTCACTGAAATGTCATACGGTACGGATTGATGTGACACTGTTACGTCAACGCGGTTTTGGCGTGGTCGTTGCGCCGCTCTCAGCGCATAGCGGCTCCGGGCGAAACTTGTTCCGGGGCTCGCTCTCGCGTCTCCGTGCTTTTTGCAAGTCATTTCGTCGCTATTAAGTATTTCGTTATTTTGGCAAAACATTGTTGACCAGCTCCCGTGGCATAGTGGTTAGGATGATCGCTTTCCACGCCGAGACTGGGAGGTGACACGGGTTCGAATCCTGTCACCGGCTGTGCTGTCTGAGGTTTTCCCTGGGTTTTCCGAAGACTTTCCAGACGAATGTCGGCACAGTTACCCCTGAAGTCGGCCCAGGACGCATACTAACCCCCCTGTCCCCCACTCCTTCCTGCTGTCCTCTCTCCATCTGTCCACGTCTGTACGCCGCTCATAGCCACAGTTGCTTCGCGGCGCTAACACGGAATTAAGAAAAAAAAAAAACATTGTTGAATTGGGAATAACCGCCACACGCAATGGCCTCGCGCATTAAATGCTGCTTTTATAGCTGCTCAAACACAGCCTCGTTTTAGAGAACACCGTTCTAGTGGACCTAAGGTTTTAGTCCTGGTGGCACGCGCCTCGAATGAACCAGCGGTCCCTTTGGTTAACTATTTAGTCTATCAATTTTATCTACTCAATTAGATTACGCAAAATTAAAAAAAGCATTACAAAAATATTACAGTATTAAAAATATTACGTCTACTAGAAATACACGACTGCTTTCATTCGCATATCGCGCTCCGCGTTGTTTTACGTATGGACGTTTGTTAGAACGGCCTTCCACGTGTAGTGTACATACCGTACCATTATTGATAATACGTGCGTGAGTGGGGGCACACAAGTGCATTTTGTTTCCTCTATAGACACTTGAAATCTTGTTGCTGCCTGTTATCAGAGGCATTCTGAAGTGGGCGCCGCGGAGGTAGAGATATAGCCACACCTGGCGCGTTATCCAGGCAGGTGCCTTGCCATTGCTAGTATAGGCCTTGGGAGCTGGTAAGGTTCGGCACTAAAGTCGGTAACGAGAGGATAGAGGTGTAGCAAGCGAGCTGGTGGTATAGAGTATAGATCCATAGCTTAAAGGGACTATGAAATTTCCCGAACCCCCATACTTTTTTTTGATGGAAACTGTTCTTCCCGCAGAGAAACTAATATGCCACAAATTTTTCCGGACGAAATCGCTCCACTCTGCGAGGAGCGCGCGCTGGAAATGTCTCTTCCGCGTTCCTCCTCTCCCGCGCATATTTCCCTGCCGATGGTGTAACTGTACGGACCGCACTTCGGTTCCCCGTTACGTCACCGGTGTTGCACAACGGCAAGTAATGCCGCGAGCTCGCGCTGTGGCTGCCGCCACTGCCGAAATCTGCCGATCGCGCGAAAGCTGCTGTCATGGAGATTTCCACTCCCGCATACACGGGATCCTACGGCGCATGCTCCTGGTGGGATTCCTCGGCTCGGCATCACGTCACGATGACGTGTTGCTGAGCCGGCCGTGGTCGCGTCAAGTTGCCCGTTGTGTCTCCGCTCGGCAGCTCGCTACGGCGCGGCGCCAGCTGTCCTCCCTTCGCCGCTCCGTTTAAATTCGCTCCCGAGAAATCCGCTCGCGCGACGAAGGTAAAATTTCGGTTCTAGACTCAGAAAAATGTCTTCTTTCGAACGAAACGAAGAAAAAAAATCGTTTCATAGTCCCTTTAAAGAGCCGAGACTGGGGAACAAAAAACGACAACACAGACGAGGTCGAGCGAATGTTCACTTCAGGATTTAGAATACCATTTTCCTATATCGCTTTATTTCACTTAGAATTATTGTTAACTTTTGAAGTGAATAACATGAAGGTACTCAGGGACGCAGAATCACAGCAAGTCAAGTCATGTGTTGCTGAACAACACTTAAAGACACAACCATTGAATCTTTCTACGTTTTAATGCGGTCTTTCGCGTGGCGGACCACGCTTCGTCGGGTACTGGAAGAATAACACGAAGTGAACAAAAAGTATAAAACAAAATAAATACGTTATGTGTGTGTGTGTCTAAACGTGAACAGTTCACGTATATAAATTCTACACGTGTGCGTTCACTTCCTGAAATGTAACGACGTAATTTTCTGTGCGGCGCAGCCAACACGGAGGTATAGCAGGCGCTGATATGCTGCATTTCCCTTGCACACGCATGTGCCTTTCCACTGTGCTGTCACGTCGCTTTCGTGTCCACTTTTATAAAGGCTGAAGACCTTTACACCACTGTTTCCGCAAATAAACTTGTCTTTAAATTGAACGCGCCGAATGTCAACGTTCGCTACGTTGGCATGGCAGTGACACGCACTATCGTCTGCTACGATTCCCGAAAGAAATGCGCGCTTCTCCCACCAGGGGCATTGCATGTGGCGCGCCAACAGGCTCTGCACAATGGACCTTTTTCACATACGCCTCGTATCCTAGCGGCTCTCCAGCGAACTACGCTCGGAGCGACAAATCAAAACAAACCCACGTGGGTAGCACGAAGGGCCAAAACCGGTCCGGAGTCGTCCCCTCACTGCGCCATCTAGTGAAGACGGAAATAACCCTCTACGGCGCCTCAAGGTCATACGCATGCGCATAAGCCCGTTATGGAAAAGGTCCATTCGTAACTGCTTGTTTTCGAGCTTTAGACGATGAGTCAGCTTTCACCCTGGGTAACGACTATAATTGTGCAATGCTTACAAAATGTAATGACAGTACTTTACTCGTTGTGGAGATGTAATGCATCACTTTGTAGCGCATTAATTGCTCTTCATCTCTCTGATGCACCGGCTTCGCCTTTGATGTCACTTTCGACCGCGCTTTCCTCAAAACAAGCTAGGGAGGGTGAATTCGCCGACCTGCTGCACATGCGGCCAAGCGGCAAACGCAGCACACCCCATCTTGCTTCACTGCTCCCGATATGTAGTGTGTATCGCGAAGTGAGCTGCATTCCAACGACTGGACCACCGTTCATTGGACCCGAACAGGCAGTTACGAGAATGGCCGGCTGAGCCAGGGCGACGATTGGCCGAAGCATTGCTAGAATTTCTTATGGGCATCGCAGCTCCTTTCAGAGATTGAGGGAATAGGAACTCCGTTTCATTCGTCGAGCTGCCCATCGAGGGCCACTATGTTTAATGAGAATATCCTCGCTGACCTGCGTACGGCTACTGGGCAGCGAAAGTTATAATGATGATGGATGGATGATGGTGATGATTGGAGTTTTTATGGCGCACGAGCAACTATAGGGCTATAGACCTTGTCGCTTTACTCTCAATCCACCAGTTTCCGTGCGCTCCTTCACCTCCTTCCCAGCGACCACACAACAGGAGTGGACTGCCAAAATCGCTCTTCCGATTGGGATGAATACTGGTGGCCGCCGTCTTTAATGAGTATGACTGACGATAACGTAACATTCCATATAACTAGTCATGCGATAATCATCTGAGTAGCGTATCAACGTTCGAAAGATGAAGGAAAAAGAAGATTGCTTGCTTCCGCGTGCGATATGCACAGTTGTTCACGTGAGGAGTGCTGGCCGATGCGATATCTTTTCTACACCGGTTCCCGAGCGGGAGAAAATGAACGGACACGGAATGAACACGAACGAACACTAAAATGAACGGAAACACAGACGGGAAAATGAAGGAACTCGGCAAACGGCAGTCCACACGTGCACAGTTCCTGTGACTACCACGGGGTGGCAGCTCTAATGGCGGCGCCCCAGAGCCGCATATTAAAAGGGAGTCTGGCCATTAATGGGTCATGCCTATACCTGAAGCTCCACCCACTTTTTCAGCTTTCCGACCAATGAAGTCTTGAAATATGGGGCGCTATCAATCAGCCTATCCTCACTATTTGCCCCCCTATCCAACATGGGCAGCGCCATTTTGGGTGGCAAGTGGATTGGATGGGATTGAAATGGATACCTCTCGCAATCTGCAAAATTGGTGGATTTTTGGTGCCAATTTGATGAGCGCCACCTAGGGAGCGTAAGGCACGTCGGGAATTGTCGTCTGCTTCCATCGTTGTACCGCTGCCGGCAGAACCACCTGCTGGGACACACTCTGTTGTCGGTATGGTTTTTAATCAAATCTACATGAATAGTTGGAATATAAGAGGCAAGAATATTTATATCCATGGAATCCAGCAATTAAATATAAGATTGTACAGCACAGCGCAGTTTTTGTTATATTTTCGTTGTGATCGCCGTGTTCACTAGGCCTAACACCGGCGACAAAACGTATTATTTTCGGTTAGATATCGATGGATGAGCATCAGTTGAAACTGATTTCCGAGAAACGTATATGAGGATGTACATTTGCAGCGTAAAATCAGAGTAGTCTGTGAAAATTTTTTGTCACGAAATCCCCGCTTCACTGTGTTTGTTTTCGTCGCCATTTTGGGTGGCAGTGAGGTGTCATGGCGACCCCCTTGATAAAGAGCAAACCAATCAGTGGAGCGAAACTGTGATTGACAAGTCGAGCCTCTTTTTGTGACTCCTCCCAATGGCCAGACCCCTTTTAATATACGGCTCTGCGGCGCCCCAGAGCCGTATATTAAAAGGGAGTCTGGCCAATAATGGGTCATGCCTATACCTGAAGCTCCACCCACTTTTTCAGCTTTCTGACCAATGGAGTCTTGAAATATGGGGCGCTATCAATCAACCTATCCTCACTATTTGTCCCCCTATCCAACATGGGCAGCGCCATTTTGGGTGGCAAGTGGATTGGATGGGATTGAAATGGATACCTCTCGCAATCTCCAGAACTAGTGGATTTTTGGTGCAAATTTAATGAGCGCGACCTAGGGAGCGTAAGGCACGCCGGGAGTTGTCGTCTGCTTCCGTCGTTGCACCGCTGCCGGCAGAACCACCTGCTGGGACACATTCTGTCGTCGGAATGATTTTTAAACAAATCTACATGAATAGTTGGAATATAAAAGGCAAGAATGTTTATATTGATGAAATGCAGCAATTAAATATAAGATTGTACAGCACAGTGCCGTTTTTGTTATGATTTCGCTGTGATCGCCGTGTTCACTAGGCCTAACATCGGCGACAAACCGTATTATTTTCGATTAGATAACGACGGATGAGCGTAAGTTGAAACTGATTTCCGAGAAACGCATATGAGAATGGGCATTTGCAGCGTAAAATCAGAGTAGTCTGTGAAAAAATTTTGTCACGAAATCCCCGCTTCTCTGTGTTTGTTTTCGACGCCATTTTGGGTGGCAGTATGGTGTTATGGCGACCCCCTTGGTAAAAAGCAAACCAATCAGAGGAGCGAAACTGTGATTGACAGGTCGAGCCTCTTTTTGTGACTCCTCTCAATGGCCAGACTCCTTTTTAATATACGGCTCTGCGGCGCCCATTCCTTGAATAGAGTTTTTGTGTATACACACAAACGCGAATCAAGGAATGGGCGCCGCCATTAGAGCTGCCACCCCGTGGTTGTCACACGAACTGTGCACGTGTGGACTGCCGTTTGCCGAGTTCCTTCATTTTGCCGTCTTTTCGTTCATTTTAGTGTCCGTTCGTGTTCATTCCGTGTCCGTTCATTTTCTCCCGCTCGGGGACCGGTGTAGAACAGATACCGCATCGGCAAGCACTCCTCACGTTATCACACGCGGAAGCAAGCAATCTTCTTCTTCCTTGATCTTTCGCACATTGTTACACTACTCACATGTTTACTGGATGACTAGTATATTGAATGTTACGTTATCGTCAGTCATACTCATTAAAGACGGCGGCCACGAGTCCACTCCTGTTGTGTCGTCGCCGGGAACGAGGCTAAGGAGCGCATGGAGACTAGTGGCTTGAGAGTAACGCGACAAGGTCTATAGGGCACCGAAACTGTAGAAAGTAAAAATACACAGAGAAGGCATCATAGGACGCTTTTCCCAAGCGGCCCATGTTGCTTCCTTGAGGGCCCAAGAGAATTGCGAACATTGTTTCGTCTTTCTTTTATCGGTCACCGACGCCATTATTCCGGTAGCCGTGTCTGGTGGTGTTGTTGCCAGCACAGCTCGTGTGAAGCTACGCAGGCGTTAATAATGTGATTGCTTTATTCCATATAACCATCGCCTGCCTTCTGTTGCGAGACAGTTGGCACCGTTGCATTATTATTTATTAAGGACGGGAATAGGACGTGGTCTACGAGGCCGTCCCACCCGGAAACACACGAAAATGAGGTTCTGTGTTTCGTGTGTTCTTCTTTCGCGTGCATTTTTCTAAAAAATTGCGGTATCACTTTCCCAAAAATTGTTGACACGAAGCTACAATATACTCCGAGAGAACATGAGACCTATGATGCATGATGTGAAACCCCGAGACTAGGGAACACGAAGGGACAGACACAAACACGAAGTCTCAAACACAGCTGAAAATTTTACTTCACATACAAGAAATATATACACAGACCTATGCAGGCACAGAGGTACACCTACGCTACCAGAGGATGTACACTCTTAGAAATGAACTTCACCGCACAGCACGCTCCTAGCCAACCATCGTCTCGAATGACATCGTTATCTGCCCTGATTTGCTGAAAACGGGAGGCGTACGCCATTTTTGTGACAATTATGAACAGCAAAAGTGTCACAAAAAAGGCGTACGCCTACCGTTTTCAGCAAATCAGGGCACATAGCGATATCATTCGAGTAGATGGTTGGCCAGGAGCGTGCTATGCGGTGAAGTTCATTTTTAAGAGTGTATTCCGCACATTCGGCAAGACGGAACGTGTTTGCTTTAATAGCGCGCAAGTGTGCTCTAAGTGAGTTTTTCCTCGACATGATCAGTGTATACAAGGAACAGTTTGAAGCATGCGAACGAACTATGCGGTTTAACTGTGTACTACGTCGTTTGTCCAAACTGTCCGTGGCCGAGCTTTCACGGTAGTGGTTGCCACGTGGCTTACCGTGACAAGCAACGGTCAGACGTTGACCTCATCCTGTGAAACTTTTAGCTGCGTAGTTGAAAACTGCGTTGCACACGCTGGCAAGATAGGAAACCTGCGGCAAAACGGTTCAAAACAGTGCGGCAAAACTGTGGCAGAAACAACATACCCGAACACTAACCGCCATGAAGACGACGAGGCGGTTGGGCACGAGAATAGGCCGGAACAGAAAGTACTCCTTTTTTATCCCTAAAGGCCGCTGGGGAGCTCCGTTGCGTGTAAAGGGCAATTTTCAGAAAGGGCCTTTACGCCGCCGTCTGACAGGCTTCTCGAAGGTCAATTTTCGAGAAGGGCAATCACTCAAAGGCCTTTGAGCGCGTTGTCCGACAGGGGTACAAGAAATCACTATAATGCGACAAGAAATGGCCCGCGCGCGACGACATCGTCATCTAAAAAGGAGTTTTTTCGTCCTCTCCTGTTTCGCCAACCGTGCAGTGCAGAGAATTCTGAAAGCGTTTTCTCCTAACTCACCAATAGCTTCAACATCTATTCCCCCCCCCCCGTCCCCCTTTCATTTGAGATATCAAATGTACCGGCTTGTTCGATTTGAGATGGAACTAGCCAGTGGTGTCATGAGAGAGTTTCTGGATGCGATATCATATATAGCTGTGACTAGACAGGACTGGCACGGGACAGAAACCGACGACGACTCAAACCCAGCTAGAGACACCAGGCTTTGTCAAGGGTCGCAAGGGGGTCACGAATCACATTTTTCCCAAATTGGTGTTCTCATTTCTCTCCTCGCTTCCAAGACTGAAGCAGCCGGGGTGGCGATACCCTCATTCGCACATTGTGCTGTTTCATAGGTGGGGAGTAACGCGTTACAAAGTAGTGCGTTACCGGTAACGCGTTACACTCGAGTAGTGAAATATGGTAACGCATTACATTTGGGAGAAAAGTAATGAGTAACGTAACGTCATTGCATCTTTAATAACTAACGCGTAACGGCGTTATGCGTTACAGCGTGCTCGGGAACACTGCTTCATCGTCTAAACTTGAAAGTTTGAGAGGACTGTGCCTGCAGAATCCGGGTTTTTTTTTTTTTTTTTTCGAAACGATTTTTTCTGTTCATTTTCAAAAATGACAAGAAGGTCACATCGACACCCACGAAGAACGCAAAAGAAGGGTTATTGACCCACCCTGGTTGAGATGTCACCTTTGTTTACCACCTCTCTTTTTCACTCCCTCTGGTGTTTTTCGGACGAATGGGGCAAAAGCGGCAGAAAAATAGCCTCTACCCTCTGAACAAGTAACAAAGTACCAATGAATTGGCTGTTTGGATTTGTACTGTGTGAGATAAAATGTCACCGTCTCTATCAACCTTGACAAGGAGCACTCACTGGTTAGGCGTCCTCTCAGCCCAACGGGCGAAGCTCACACATGAAAATTTTGAATATCAACTACTTCTGCGTTGCAATAAATCGTACATCTAAGTTGTGTTCATGCGTGATCCTTGTTTGTGCCCAACATTGCTTGCATTGATTTGCGGAATGCACTTATGTGACTCAACCATATCATAAGCAAAACCTCATGAAGTAATCAAAAGTAACGGCATTACTTATCAGAAGTAACGGCGTTAGTAACGCGTTACCTACTACCGCAACAGTAACGACTAACGTAACGCGTTACTTTTTGAAAAAGTAGTGAGTAACGGTAGTGCACTACAAAATAAAAGTAACTTCCCCACCTATGTGCTGTTTTCTGGAAGGACGGAAATCCCCGAACACACGGGATGAGTGACCTGTAGCCTCTCACCAAGATACGCTTCATCGCTGTAGGCTAACAATGTGGATCTCTAGAGAATCCCACAAACACGGGAGGATGAGATATGTGTATTTAAGTGTATTTTAAATATAAATACGCCTGAAACAGTATTTAAATATAAATATAAATACATTTTTCTTACCTGTATTTAAATACGTATTTTAAATACATGTATTTATATTTTAAATACTATTTTAAATACAATGTATTTAAATACTGCCCATCCCTGATATATATATATATATATATATATATAGTACAGCTTAGGACAAAAGTTTAGGGAACACATAGGTGTCACATTTCTCCTTTGGAGCGGCACCCTATAGCAGGAAGCAGGAGTGGGTGCACATATACTGATAGATGGATAGAATAGCCAGTCACATGTTTCTTATTGGATCACTTCCTGATAGCTAGCAGGGGGCCGGTTCGATGAAGAAATCTGCCAGTGCCCTGTTCCGTAAACTTTTATCCGAAGCCGTACCTGTGACTTGACTACATTTTATTCGATTTTTATTTTTTATTTGACCAGTATTTTATTTCTGTACACGGAACGTACTTGATGTACCAATCCTTCACACTTCAGCTTGCCCCCCCCCCCCTTTTTTTTTCCTGTGGCGTGAAAATATACATTCTAAAAACAGAGCTTCACCGCATAGCACGCTCCTAGCTTCATCCCGAATGACAACGTCTTCTCCTTTGATTTGATGAAAACGGGGAGGGGGTACGCCATTTTTGTGGCAATAGACCTATCCCTGTTCACAAACAAATGACGTCAGATGGTAAGCAGCACCGCCAACTTTGTAGACTGGAACTACTATATATAAAAAAAAATCAATAAGTCACAAGAAAGTCACGTTTAAATGTTGCTTCTCATATTGTACGTTTCTTTGTTGTTGTTGTTGTTTTTTTGTAATTCCTTAGATATTATTAGTTGTATGGCCTTGTTCTGCTCCATTCTATCGGCAGCCCTATCTTTTCGGTAGCCCTTTCTAAAGAAGGCTGCCGTGTTTTCCCCTCTTCTGCAGCCTGAAGGGCACGAGTTTCTCTCGGAGTGCACGTGGTGTTTTTAGACAAAGCAAGCGCGAACTAAGTCGTAATAACAAACCACGTTACGACATTAGATGGGTAGAAATCCAGCGAACCGGTAGAATGTAGGAAGGGAGTTGCCTCAGGACAGAAGCCGCCGATATTTCGAACAGAGACTGTTCTTCTTCTGGGCACCGTCCTCATCATTGGCATGGTATTTAAAGGGTTAGGTGTGACGTGTTTAAAGGTTCATGAGAATTGTGGGTCAACAGCCCGGAGGGAAGAAAGGTTCCGTACGGGCTTTTACGGCCGGAGTGAATGGCTGCTTTGTTAGAGTGTGGAGGGCATTATGTGAACGTAGTGATCTAGTCTATAGGCCATGTGATCTAGGCTAAAGCAGCCATTCACTCCGGCCGTAAAAGCCCGTACGGAACCTTTCTTCCCTCCGGGCTGTTGACCCACAATTCTCATGAACCTTTAAACACGTCACACCTAACCCTTTAAATACCATGCCAATGATGAGGACGGTGCCCAGAAGAAGAACAGTCTCTGTTCGAAATATCGGCGGCTTCTGTCCTGAGGCAACTCCCTTCCCACACTCTTAAAAATGAACTTCACCACATAGCACGCTCCTAGCCAACCATCATCCCGAATGACAACGTTCTTGCCCCTGATTTGTTGAAAACGGGAGGCGCACGCCTTTTTTGTGACAATTATGAACAGCATAAGTGTCACAAAAAAGGCGTACGCCTCCCTTTTATCTGCCTCAAGGCAGATAACGATATCATTCGATATTATGGTTGGCTAGGAGCGTGCTATGCGGTAAAGTTCATTTTTAAGAGTGCACGTTACGACATTGGCTTTCAGAGGATCCAACCCTTGGGGTGAAGCCTTTTCGCTCCGCAGTGGACTGGGAACGCGAATGGAGACAGGAAAGCGACTGAAAACGTGACCTCATTTGTGTGTACCATTAACACAAAGAAGCCACCCGTGACCTTCGTGAAGAAATATGGCTTTGTGAAACGGTGGTGCTTTCCGCTTCGCGCGCTGTTTCGATTTCACTATGTCTACCAACGTCATGATTACGTCACGGTGACGTTTCTTCTGTAGACATCTATTTGTCGAGCAACGGTAATTGATGTACCTCGACTGACTTGCTTCTCCTGACGGCTACATAGCCGACTTCTTTTGTTTTAGACACAGTGTGATGTGCGTGCAATATGGTTTGAGGCGAATGAATGAATGCGAATGAAGAAACGAAGGCGATTAAAAACGTGACCTCATTTGTGTGTACCGCTAATACAAAGGAGCCACTTGTGACCTTCGTAAAGGAATAAGGCTTTGTGAAACGCCGGTGTTCTCAACCCGCGCTGTTTGGGTTTCGATATGTCTACTAACGTCATCATTACGTCACGGTGACGTTTCTTCGGTAGCGGTCTATAATGAACTGCATAGTGCCCCAAAAATGGCGTACGCCCCCCGTTTTCAGCAGACCAGGGGAAAGAACGATGTCACTCGGGATGGTGGTTGGCTAGGAGCGTGCCATGTGGTGAAGTTAATTTTTTTTAGCATACACTAGAGATTCAAAACTGTCGATAGTAAAAGAAAAAAAAACTATCGATAGCGCTATCGATAGTCGGCTATTGGAATACCGACCGGAACCGTTGGAATACTACAGGGGAGCAGATAAAAAATAGAAGCGGAAAGGGCCTCACTATAAGTTTTACAATGCAACTCAGACTCAGTTGTCTCGCGACGTAAACCCCCAATTATTATTATTACTAATGCAGCTCAGAGCAGCTTTGACGTGGACGCTGATCTTGAGCTTCTGATGCCGTTCAAACCAACCACAAGGTCACGTGATACTCTCTGAATGGACCTTTTTCAGAGCGGAAAAGCGCCTCTAGCGGGAGGAGTCAGAAACACAGTTGGTGGCTCGCACACACTGTTTGCTCGAAATAATTTTGTTGGATGGGAGTTCAAAGGGAGTTCAGTGTGTTGTCCGCACCTATTTTTCTGCAACTTTTGACGGTACTCTGTCTGAGCGTACGGAGCAGGCATCCAGTGTCCCCTGCTTGCTTTCTTTCTTCTTCTTTTTTTTTTTCCTTTGCTTTTTCAGTTGAAGAGGGGAGACCACGAGTTATTTGCATATATTTGTCATTCACGAACAGAACAGTTGAATAGAACAGCGCGGAACAATCCGGCGGACCAGTAGGACACATCTTGAAGAAAATGGCCTCATGTTGAGCACAGCCGATAATCCGTGCTTCTTCTGGGCACCCTTCTCATTACTGGTGGCATATTTAAAGGAAACGATCTGGGATGAGATGGCCATATGTGCGCGAAAGCCACTCGAAGTCTGTGGATGCTAAGAAGGAACTTTCACCACAGTACAACGAAAGATATTGAATTATCAGGCATATAAAACCTTCGTTCAACCTTGTTTAGACTATGCATCTGCGATGTGGGTCCCATACATGCACGCTATAAAAAAAAGAAGAGAAGAAAAGACAGTACAAAGATCTACTCCCCGGCTTATATTGTCTAGGTTTCGAAGGACTTCTTCGGTAACATGTACGTTGGAAGAACCAAATTTAGATTCACTTGAACATAGCCACAAAGTAAATAAACCAAAACCATTCTTTCTCCTATACAATGGTCAGTTAAATGCAAACATTAATAATACATTGCTAAAATCTGTCCACATTCGACGGGAATAAATCATCAAAAAATGTCATTGATTTATTTGATTTATTTATTTATAAAAATGTTTATTATTTGACATCAGATATTATTTGACAAAGTGTTGGGGATTAGGGGTGAAAAACATATATGGCATGTTTAGTTATTATGTGTTAGGGCAGAAAAACCTATCAAGTTGTCGAACCGGCTAGGGTGAACAACCCAGGCTCTTGGACCGCTTTTTAGACCTGAAAAAGTGGGTTAGCATGAAAAATGTGTTTATGGGCAAATGGATTACACACGGCGCATGTTCTTAAGATAACGGCAAAGAAATGCGGAACGAGGTCCATGAAGGTCTAGTATACTTTGACAAGGCAGCAGTCGTACCAGGCACATTCAACATCTAGGGTTTCTGTACACAAAATGGGTAGGGTGTGTGCCCTTTCAGCGGTACAAGAATGGCTTTTATCTGGTTGACGAGCAAAAACAACCCATCAAGCTGAAGATAAGAAGGCTAAAATTGGGCACCTAAGAACTACATGCACTTCTGAAACCAACGGCAACGCATCGTTGAGGCATTTTTCGCACGGAATACGCGAACCAAGGGCACTCCGGCCGTGCTATTCTGACCACCGAGAACCACCAAAGATGATGGCGGCGGCGCGGCGCAGCTCGCGCATGCGTAGCGCGTGCACCTGAAAAAGGCCCATTGAATTGATTGCGGCATTGCTGTCTCACGAGTGCCATGATTATGATGAACCTCTTTTTTCGCTGTTTGCAGTGCAGCGTCCATACAAAACAGCTAAACGGAAAGAACTTGGGTCGCACTTGATTCTGTTTTCGTTGTCACTGTGCCATTGCGAAAACGAAAACGAAGACGGAGACGAAAGCATCGATAGTGAGAATCAGATCTAGTTATAGACGACCTGCTCCCCTACGTCTTTGATTACGTAACGCCGCTGCGCAAAGCATGCTGTCAGCTTCATCAGCCTATCTCAGCCAACGCGTTTTTCCCGCTTCCCGTTTGACTGGCTGTTCATTTCGATAATGGACAATCCCAAGCAGCACAATGTACTGAAAATCGAGTGCAATAGAGGCAGGCGGTATACGTCTTATCAGTGTTGCTTAGCTTCACGAGTCTGTTCAAGGCCTTTCACCTACCCGTCCACCTATTGCACTCGACTTTCAGTGCATTGTGCTGCTTGGGATGGTACATAAATACCGCACACGTGCAGACCCATAGCAGTCTGCTATAGTAGTGGGTTTGTTGCTATAATTCGATAATTTTACACGAGCAATTGCACGTGCAACAGCATGAAACACTCAAGAACAGCGAAGCATCTAAAAAGAAGACTCAATGACAGAGAATCAACTAAAAAGAAAACTGAACAGCGAAGCAACTGAAAAGCAATACGGACAACACATTTATACGCTCTTATGAAGAGTACATAACCTGATTAGGAGAAATCTATTGGAGGCATCAGAAACAGAGCCCAGTGGGAGCGGGTTTAAAGTTACGCGCTCTTTTTGTGTCAAGGGGAAGAGAGCTTCTTGCTCATCACGCCAAACTATAACCTCGAACCGGTCTTCTCGTGACGTCACATGTTTGTAAACAGAGGGCCGTCTATCGATAGTGTACAAAAACGAAAGAACACATGTACTATCTATAGTCGATTATCGTAAAACTATTTTCAACAGTATCGATAGTAGTATCCATAATGAAGAATCGATAGTCAACAATCGATGGTTTTTTTCACAATCGATAGTACTTCCGCACTCTTAAAAATGAACTTCGCCACATACACTCTAAAAACTGAACTTCACTGCATAGCACGCTCTGCGCCAAACATTGCCACGAATGATAGGGTTATCGCTTCTGATTCGAAGAGAGAGGGGGGCGTACGCCTTTTTGTGTCAATTTGGATACATGATAATTGACACAAAAAGGCGTACGCCTCCCTCTTTCCTCGAATCAAAAGCGATAACCCTATCATTCGTGGCAATGGTTGGCGCAAAGCGTGCTATGAGGTGAGTTTTTAGAGTGTAGCACGCTCCTAGCCAACCATCACCCCGAATGACAACGTTCTCGGCCTAGATTTGTTGAAAACTGGAGGAGGAGCCTATTTTGTGTCCATTATGCACGGCACAAAATAGGCCCCTCCTCCGGTTTTCAACAAATCTAGGGCGAGAACGTTGTCATTCGGGATGGTGGTTGGCTAGGAGCGTGCTATGTGGTGAAGTTCATTTTTAAGGGTGCGGTAGTAGACTATCGATAGTCTATTTATCGATAGTTTTGTATCACTGTGTACACCGACATAGGAGTCGGAGGGGGGGGGCGAAGAAAACGCCGGGGATGTCCGTGATCGCATTTCACGAAATATGACGCAAGTCCCAACATGCAAAAAAAGAAGAAAGAAAGCAAAGAAAAGTAACTTAAAAAGACAGCATACCGCTTTCGTTTGCGTGTTTCACTTTGCTTCCCCCGGGGAAGTGGTGTTCTGAGTGTTTTCTATTAAACGAATCTTCATATCTACTTCCTCGCATTATACTTACGTCTGCAGTCGTATACGCCGCCTTTGACGATGCCTCTCGTTATGATGATTCCCGTTCTACGCGTCGGAGACCGCATATTGACGCGGCCTCCCCATCATCCTCCTCTTCTTTTTTCTTCTTCTTCTTCACTTTAATGTGCGCCACGGCAGTTAGGAAACGGCAAATTTCTCTCTTCTTGTTCTTTAATGATTTTAATGACGGTCAGAGTAATTGGTTGGGATATGGAAGGGCGTTCGTTAAATGCGGAGGGCGTCTGGAATTCGATTAACGAGGAATGCTGTCATTGCATAGGACGATGATAAATTCTTTCTTTTTCATTGCTCTCCCTCGCGCTCTTTAGTAAAAGTGCGGTCCCAGGTTCAGTTTGGGCGTAGAAGATGGGATTCGGAAGTGTTCGGATGTTTTTCGCGTATCGTTGCGGTGGCTACACTCTCAGAATAGAACTTGACCACATGGCACGTTGAAACCCAACCAATGACACACAATGATACCGTTATCGCTTCTGATACGTGAAAATCGTGGGGGGGTACACTCTTAAAAATGAACTTCGCCGCATAGCACGCTCCTAGCCAACCATCATCTCGAATGATATCGTTATCTGCCCTGATTTGTTAACAACGGGAGGCGTACGCCTTTTTTGTGACACTTATGCTGTTCATAATTGTCACAAAAAAGGCGTACGAAAGGAGCCTTCCTTCCTTCCTTTACTCGCACTGCACGGTGCCTATTCACTACTAATGCGTTCTATAAGGGGTAAATACTGAATATTTGCGACACTGAGGACATCATTGCACATTTGAGGAGATGACCTCCTTGCACGAGATGTTTATTTACAAAGTACACAAACTCACGTGACATAACAGTCTGACATCCAGCATCTTTTCGTGCTTCTCTTCCTCAAACTTCGTCTTTCCACGTAAAAACCGAGATCGGACGATATGTTTCGTGCGCGCTTCCAGACGGCAGACTTGTGCCCGTTACCAAAGAAAGGAACTAAATACCGTTACCCGTTACTTTAGAAAAAAGTAACTAAATACGTTACTCGTTACCAACATACAAAAGTAACGAGTTGTCGTTACTCACAGGTGACGAGTTACTTTTACGTTACAGCCGCATAGTTTAAGGAGCCAACAAACATGCCGTCATTTGCCTTCAACCCTTTATTAATGAGGAATTACACTTCAGAAGAAACTGACACTCGAAATTTGTCGTCCGTCCTTCGTGTTCCGTGTCTCTCGGCCCCTTACCATGACTCTATATCAGCTTGCCTGGACCTTCTCCCTCCTTTCCGAAGTCGGGGTGATTGGAGATTATGAAAACACAAGAAAAAACACTTTTCGTGCCACCAATCACCAGCGGTTCCCAAAAACAGACGAGGGGCTGCGTCATAATTTAGGGTGCTCAGAAGCTTAGCAAAGACAAGAAAAGTCGAGACGTCGAAACGCGCTTTTTGTTGCCATAGCACAATTGGTGCCCATTCTTGTGATGGAGTGATGGTCGGAGATTACGGAAACAAGAGAAAAGACAACGACACATCCAGCGAGGGACTTTGAGTCACAAGTTGTCGTGGGTCACGCAGGTCAAATCTGCACGCATTGCGCCACGCGGAATGCCGTAATGTGCTCCCCCGCGCTGAAGAAAAGGAACGAGTAACGTCAGTAACGAGTTACCAAGTTTTGTAACTGATTCCGTTACTATTACAATTTAAAAAAAAAGTAACTGAATCGTTACTTCGTTACCAAAAAAAGTCACCGTTACCAAGTAACGAGTTACTTGTAACGAGTTAGGCACAACTCTGCCAGACGGCGACGCAGACGTCGGGCTTCTCCGCTAGGCTAGGAAGCCTCGCGTGCAGAGCACGCTTTCCGGCTTACCACGTCCGCCCGACGAAAGCCTCCGCAGCCAACCGGCCTAATTGCCCCCCTCTTCGAAAATAATCTCATTCCGCTCCACGGGATCATAACGCATCTAAGACGAAACTACGAGGGAACGTACTTCCCCCGTCTTTGCATTGCAAATTACCCCACGCTGTTGGAATGTCGTTTGCATTCACTGCGCACGGACGGGCGGGGGCGAGACACGACAGCGTGACGGCTAAACGAGCGAAATACACATCGACGGTGCATGGAGCTGACCTTGTAAACAATAATACGCGAAGAACGACGTAACGCTCTTAAAATAGAACTTCAACGCGTGGCACGCTGTGCGCGCGCCAACCATTGCACACGATAGGGTTATCGCTTCGCTGGTTCGAAAAGAGAGAGAAGGGGGGGGGGGCGTACGCTTTTTTGTGGCAATTTGTCGTGTCTCGCTTATTCGGAGTTCAGATCAGATATCTGGAAAACTCGTTATCTGGTCTACATTTCCGGGAACGAAGCTGCTGCCATTGGATTGCGTCTCGGTTATCCGGAATTCGTTATCCGTGTCCTATCATTGTAGTGGAATAATATCTTGCGATATCCCACTCGTTACACAATATATGGATGACACCGTGAAGCTGTCGTTGGCCCGGTAAAAAGGGGACCGATAAGAAGACACGTAGCACAAAGACGTCTTTGCTCAGCGAGGTTTATTTTGCGACTAAAAAACTAATGCCTTTTCCTGGGGTCCAGAGACCTCCAAGTTCGAACAAGTAAAAAACAAGAAACGCAGTTAAGACACAGGAAAAAAAGGGAGACAGTTTCCCCTCTACTTCCAGGGAAACTGGAGTTCCGTGCCCCCCCCCCCCCCCTTCTCCTGGGTGCGTCATGACAGCCACTTGTCACTCCGTGTCGCAGCCGTCCAGCTGCAGACCCGGTTTTTGGCCGAACACAGTTTTACAACAATCATTATGGGGATCAATCTTCCAGTACCTACACTCTAAAAACAGAGATTGACCGCATAGCACGCTGTGCGTCAACCATTTGCACGAATGATAGAGTTATCGTTTCTGATTCGAGGAGAGAGAGGGGCGTACGCTTTTTGTGTGGCAAATTGGCTATATGGTAATTGCCACAAAGAGGCGTACGCCTCTCCTCGAATCAGAAGCGATAAGCCTATCGTTCGCGACAATGATTGGCGCACTACGTGCTATGCGGTAGAAGTTCTGTTTTTAGAGTGTAGGTCATTCTGATTCGCTTATCCGTCAACGTCTTCTGTCGCTGGCATATGCTGCGTTCGCATTATTCCGGAAAAGGGTCACTTCTCACTGGGACATTCTGTACTGTTTGACTCCCCCTTCTTCGGAGGTCACTCCCTTTTGGTGCGTGTTGACACACGCGCGGTAGAGATAGTAGACGATAAGCGGAAGAGGTGCTCTCTATCCACCAGGCTCAAGAAGTCCACATGTGAACGTCACTGACCAGGCCGTCCTAAAGCATGGCCCGTCTTTTGGACCATGCCAAAGACATTTGCAAAACACGTGCGCGGGACCATCTCTCTGAGACATTACCCTTCTTTGATGAGCAGGGTCATGCAGTGGGTGCCGTGGATGTGACCAAATTCTGTCACACGCGTGCCTGCTAATTTCAAGCAGCTCATTTCGCGTGAATTTTTGAAGTAACGATCTTTTCCTTGTTTCCTATCTGGAGCTTATAAATAGTCAGTCTGCCAAATTTTTCGGGAGACGGAAATTTGTTATCCGGACGAAAAGGGACGGCTCTCCAGGTGTCTGGATAATCGAGACGTGACTGTACAGGTATGACAATTGAAAAAAAGAAAAAAAAAAGGCGTACGTCCCCCGTCACTCTTCGAATCAGAAGCGATAACTACACTCTTAAAAATGAACTTCACCACATAGCATGCTCCTAGCCAACCATCATCCCGAATGACAACGTTCTCGCCCCTGATTTGTTGAAAACGGGAGGAGGAGCCTATTTTGTGCCGCGCATTTTTTTAGGCTCCTCCTCCCGTTTTCAACAAATCAGGGACGAGAACGTTGTCATTTGGGATGATGGTTGGCTAGGAGCATGCTATGTGGTGAAGTTCATTTTTAAGAGTGTACAGGATGTGTGCAGAAAAACATGACCCGCATTTAGGCACATAGCTTGTTGTCTGCCTAACTAACGAACTTCCAGTGGCGTACAATGGCGCATTTATGCGTGCCAAATCTGCAGAAAAATCGTGGAAGCCATACTCAGCTTAAAAAAATAGTTACAGCAACGAAAACTTCGGCCTCCGTGCATCAGAATAGGGCAACATGGCCGACGCAGGAGATTTGTGTTCAAGACGCTAGGTGAGCTATCGGTACAGAAATCGAAACGATGTCCCACATGGATGCTCATCGCTACTACCCCTAGCGGTGCCTGCACATAACTCTCCTGAGACCACCATGCACTACCATGTACTGTAGTGACCGCCCTATTCTAATGCATGGAAGCCCATGTTTTCGTGCTCTGTTTATTTCTTACGCTGAGTATGGCTTCAGGGATTTAATTTTTCGTAGCTTTCGCACGCATAAATACGCCTTCGTACGCCACCGGAAGTTCCTCGGGTAAGTAGACAACGAGTTACACGTAAAAATGCGGGTCACGTTTTTCTGCACACACCCTGTATATAATTTGTGGCAATGGGTGGTAGGCTTCGAGATCCCGAGCCGTTTTAACAATGACGGGATTTCAAAATGTGGATCCCGGGACTGGGTCGGGATTTTTTTTTTTTTTTCGCAACTATGCAGAGGAAGTCCTACAGGGCTACGCAACCATGCTATCACAAATTGCGATACAGTGCGCGTTTCCTCTCGTCAACATGCTTTCAGGGGTCGTTACCACGGAGACGGGCCACCGTCAGCCGCATTAATTAGTGAAATTAATTAGTCAGTTTTTAATTATGCGGATTATAGAGCCAAACCGTGAATGAGAGAGATGTAGCGTGCGGTATACAAAGGCACGAAACCCGTTGATTGCAACTTTGTACCTTTAACGGATCCTATTATTTCCCAGCTCCAAAGACTAACTTTCACTTTGCAAAAATAAAAAAAAATAAAAATAAAAAAACGACGCGAAGCAAGCGAGCTGGTGAATATGATGCATAATGTAAGAACCCCGAGACTAGAAAGACTGGAAATGTTAAGTTAGGACAGCAGTTTTTTTATTATTTTAGTAGAGACTCTATATCATTATAATGTTCGTAATTCAACGAATAGTTTAGCTCCCGGACGTTTTTTTTATTCATTTTATCCTTTACAAATCCGGCATACTTTACCTTGTACGACCCTGAGCCTCAAGGCGCTACAATTAAGTTCATAAGCTCCTCCGATGATGCCCCGTTAATTAAAACACCCCGTTGTTTTTCGAGCGCCCTGTTGTTCGAGCCGTTGCGCCTGTTGTTCGTGCATAATAAAGCTACAGGCGCTAAAAAAACAAAAGAAAAAGAAGGAGCAGGAACCCCGTTAATGGGCCTACCGGAAGATTATGATTGTGCCCTCGCAGGGAGGCTTCGTCGGCCCCCATATTGCATATACGGCTTCATCGCCACCTTACTCGATGGCTTCCCTTCTGGGCAGCCGTAAAAATAGCAGCTGACGCGCTTGGCTCTCACATATTGGCTATTTTTGCCCGCGTAGGTGCGATGCCCCGCTGGTTTTCATGAAGCCCGTCTGGGAAAAACAATTTCCGAAGGCGTTGCAGCCCATGCTTGGCGGACTCTTGCTTTATTTGAGGGAGAGCGCTCTCGTCTGAATATGGTTCTTGAGTTTCCAAATACTAGGCTTCTCATTTGCTCGTTTCGTACTGCATTCCAAAGATGGGGCGGCGGGGGCGGGCAAGAGGGGTAGTCGCCCCGGCGCCTTCTCCAAAGGGGGCGGCAGACTGCGGGAGCTGAGTTGGACAATAAAACGAGAATCAAGAGAATGTTCAGCTCGGGAACTGCATATGTGCATTTTCTTTCTTTTTGTTTGTTTGTTTGTTTGCGGGGCGTCTATAGTGTGTGTGTGGGGGGGGGGGGCGCATGCCCCTCACTGCCGCCCATAACCATAATTTTATATGGTACCGTAATATTTTGCAAAATATCTCGACTTGTGCTACACTCTTAGAAAAAAGGGGTGTGAATAGGTGGTAACCTCTATAGTTACCGCCTAGGTCAACATAGCGTCTGATAAAGGTAAAAGCAATTATCGTATATCCAAATTGCTACAAAAAGGCGTACGCCCCCTCTCGCTCACCGAATCAGAAGCAGTAACCCTATATCATTCGTATGTAGCAGCTACAACTTTGCAACCTTTTAGGCACAATATATGCGACAAGCATTGCCTCCTAAAAGGTGTAACTGCGCCACCCTTTTTTTCTGAGGGTGTAGCTCGGAGTAAATATACCAGCATCGTTGTTACTTGAACTACAGAACAGAGTACCGTACTCTAAACATACTTAAAATACGAGGTATACGAACAAAGATACTCGAAAGGAACAGCCTGACGCTGTCGACCGATTTCGAGTGAAAGATATATCATTTTGAGGCAGGCACAAGAAGACAGACAAACACTACGAAATGAACGAGACAGGATTAGTGTTTTGACCCATATTTGGCTCACATTTGATCTATGTCTGCAAACCATTACGCCGAATTTTAAAATTATTTTCCGATTTTCTTAGAAGTTATCTTCACCCGATGTGTAACCGTACCGGCCAGCGTCATTGAAAGCATCCCCTCTTTCTGACATGTGCGTATAGTGACAAGCATGCAACCCGAGGCAGGGAATTAAACAACAGACAACAATTTCCTCAGACACAGCCGTGTCTGAGGAAATTGTTGTCTGTTGTTTAATTCCCTGCCTCGGGTTGCATTCTTGTCATCATGAACCAGCTTGTCTGCGCCCTCTCTCTGTTGTTGATGTGCGTATAGCAGCCGAAAATCGTCCTGACGCAGTAGCAAGTAACGACCTCGGCGTAAAAGGACAGTAGTAACAGCTGCTGTTCGTTGTACTTTCAGCTTGTTTGGAGAAACTGCAAGCTCGACTCTGATGACAAGTATACACAAAGATGCTGGCGTTCACTTGTGTCGTCTATTGTTTTGATCCACTCTCTTGCTTTGTGCGAGAGACCAGTGTAAACGTATAATGCCGCGGGATTGCTTGGGGTGTTCTGGAGATGATGGGAGCACTCAGATATAGAGGCTTTTGCCGGAGGAGCGTCAATATTTGCTCCGTACGAGAAACGCCCGTCTCCCACATTTTCCCGAAGCCAGCCCGATCTGTGGAGCTGGCAGGTTTGCCAAAGCACGACGGAACTAGCGAATTGGTGTCAACAGTATACGCTGTCATTGGAACAGAGTAACATGTCCAAGCTGGGACTAAGCCTAGAAGTGTCACAGAGCACATAGGAATGTCGGATTTTTGAATATATCAATAGATATCGATATCTGCCCTAACTTATAGCATTACACGTGCTGTTTGGTTTTTTTTTTTTTTTTTTTAGTATGACAAATTCTCTTGCAGTGTCTATTCTACTTTGAGACTGTTCAGTCCATTGATTTTTATGTGTTATTTTGAAACCAGATATTTTTTTTTAGTCTCCCGTTGGTGTACACTTAGAAGCAGTAAGCTCAGCGTCACTATCGGGGAACGGCGCAAGCAGTTCTATGACCACCACCACCACGATCACTATCGCGTCGTTGTGGTAACGGGTCCAGTCAGCACAGCCAACGCCACCTAGATGCAGAAGGCCCGCTAATTGCCTTCTCTCCCTCCTTCGCTACGTCGACATATAAAGTTAGAATTCGTCTGCTACCTCTATTCGGCAGTTCTGCGAAACTCGCAAGTTTGAACCTGTATAGACTAAAAGTTTTAAAAGGTTTCATCAAAGCTTTAATCAATGTTGAGAAAAGTATGGGACCATGCTGCGCTGTATTTTGTTCTCCCATTTAGCACGGAGGACTTTTACTCGGAGACAACCGTTGCTGCCCATGAAGCCGACGCCCGGTGGCTGGCGTTGCGACCCCTGAAATGATTGAACGAACCCTTTAATTAATTTATTTTTTTATTCATACTGCATGCGCTGCCAATCGGCATGCGTAGCAGGAAGGAAGGAAGTTTCAGATGTAACAAATAAAGAGAGTACGTACATGCCTTGCCCTTGACACTCATAACATGTAGATGAGAGCACTAATTACGGGACTCTAACGATGTGCCACAACCTATATACAACACAGCACAACATAAAATTGAAGTCTGCACCATACGTTTAAATCAGAAAGGTAGTATCGACAATAGAGATAATTGAATACAATACAGTATAGCACCCTTCGTGATTGCCTACGGCCGTCGAAAACACGATCCTAATTGGCTGACTCTTAGTTGTTACGTCACGTCGACGAGTAAGCAGGCTTTCTCTGTCTAGGTGGTGTTGGGGTGCAGCTGGGACACTTCTCAGTTTCGATGTGGAAGGCCACGATCTTAGCCACTAAGCCACGGTAGCAACGCAAATTCGACGAATTGGGAATGGACACGTCGGTCATTCGGCCCGTTCGTACAGCACGTTTGGAGGTCGAAGGATGGAACTTTTTCACACACGCGTCGTATCCTAGAGGCTCTCCAACGAACCATTCTCGGCGCGCGTCAAAACAAGTCACAAAGGACCAAATCCGGTCCGGACTGGGGCCGACAAGGTCGCGCCCAGGTCCCCCAATGTCGCCATTTTCCCCTGTATTTGTTCCTACCACGATGCGTGCAATGCCGGAGGCCGCCCTTAGATACCCCATTGTTACCAGACGTTGGCTTGAGTTTGATTGTAGCGTGCTAAAGATCCAGTTGAAGCACAATCCAAGCCAGGCCAAGTCACCCAAGGAGAAATGGACGACTGCGCCTGCGCGTTTTATTTGGACATATAAAGACTAGATTCATTCGCAGAAACAACAAAAACATTTTGCCGCTAAACTTAGCGCGCTGAAGTGATCCGGAACGGCAACAGTGGGGTATCTAGTGGCGGCCTTCTTCGTTGCACGCTTTTCCGAGGTGAGTTTGGGGGACCTGGGTCGCGCCATTCGTCCGGTCTCACCGCTTCTGTCGTCTTCCATAGTGCGCCATCTAGGGAAGACGGAGATAATCCTCTCCGGCGCCTCAAGGTCATACGCATGCGCATAGGCCATTGTGAAAAAGGTTCATTATGTCTGCCTCCCAGCCTTCGATGCATCCGGCGAGTTGGGATTCGGCAGATTGGGAAGACACGGTTTCAACTCCTTTAAAGTAGCTCCAAATATTGCCTAAATTTTAAAAAAAATCTCGTCTAGCGACTAGACGTCTACCCGAGAAACGTCATCATGACGTTGGTAGACAGACTGAAACCGAAACAAATCGGAAGGGGAGGGCAGGGTTCCACAAATGGGCACTTGTTCGATGCCTCCTATTGAAAGAAAAGTACGACCGAAGGTCGCGTCCTTTTCAGGGACCGTCGTAATCTCATCAAGCCCACGGGCACGACCTTGTTCGTCCGTAGCCTCTAGCGTAGTTCAACTCTACCAAATTGGTGGCGCTGTCGTACACTATGACGTCGTTTGTTTACAAACACGGAGAGGTCTATTCGTAGATTACCGAGATCGCGAAACTAACAATAGTAACCGCAAAATCTGAGGCACAGGGGGCTCTTTCTGGGTGATTTATTACGGACATAAATGTCTCGAATCGTGTCGTTTTCGGAGGCTTTTACATTGGGTAGTACTGTGACCCCTCACGGGTTCACAAAAACAGCACGAGGCCACATTTCCAGCAACATTATGCAACACCGGAAGGTATGCACGCTGCGTACAAGTGCACGGAGCTGTCTCGCATGTCCCACACTCTTAGAAATGAACTTCACCACATAGCACGCTCGTAGCCAACCATCATCCCGAATGACAACGTTCTCGCCCCTGATTTGCTGAAAACGGGAGGAGGAGCCTATTATGTGCCCATTATGCACGGCACAAAATAGGCTCCTCCTCCCGTTTTCAACAAATCTAAGGCGAGATTAATTCGGGGTGATGGTTGGCTAGGAGCGTGCTATGTGGTGAAGTTCATTTTTAAGAGTGCACCTCACCACAGGATTATGAACTTTTGCTATAATGGACTGGGATTTCCCTCCACCCCCATACTGTTTTTTTTTTGTTTGTTTTTTTGTTTTTTTTTTGTTGTTGTTGCAATATCCCCCCCCCCCTCTCTTTGAAGTTGTTGAGATTCCAAAACACAGCGCGTCTGTCAATACGTTCGCATAGAGCATTCTGTGTTGCACATTACATTCCTGCAGCGAAACTTGGGTGACAGCATCCCTTCGCTCTTGGAAGGACGAACCCCCCTCTTGTGGTCGATTGCCAGAGATTGTCACTGATAAGATGTGCGGACGTCCTTCTACAGTTAGGACTGAGGGCAGTGTTTTCAGCTATTTTCATCGATATTCGATCCAGACTCCTCACAGTATACATCGCCCGGCACAATTGCGCGCCGTCATTGAAATATGGCATTTGTAAGTAAATAACCGAAGCGATGTCGGCGGAACGACTCGTGACACGATCGCGTACGACGTGTATCCTGGTAGCAGTAACGACGACGTTAAAAATGTCAAGCCCCACGGAATTTCGTGTCTGGTGCGATACAATACATCGTTATACCCGGAAAACGCGTCGTTCGCCATTTATTTCGACAGTTTGAAACCAGGAACGATTAACGGGGAAACTGCATGCGTCGAAGGAAGCAATATATTCCAACCGAACGTCAAGTCATGTACCGACAAAGGGGAGGGCTGAACGGAAATGAAGCTGCGAGGACTACTTTCGTAGCGTGGCACAGTACGACACATCGTTATATCCGGACTATATCGTTCATGTTGACTTCGACGGCCCGTAGCCCGCTATACTTGACGAGAAACTGGTCACAACCTCAAAGATACGTATCGACAAAAATTAGAAATGAACATTTTTTTAAATTCCGCGTTAGCGCCACGAAGCAACTGCGGCTATAAGCGGCGTATAGATGTGGACAGATGGAGAGAGGACAGAGGGGTTAGTATGCGTCCTGTGCCGATGTTCAGGAGGAACTGTGCCGACATCCGTCCGCAAATGCCTGCCGGAAAACTCGGAGGAAAACCCGAGACAGCACAACCGGTGCGGGGGTTCGAACCCGCGTCGCCTCCCATGCAGTCCCGGAGTGGAAAGCGATCATCCCAACCACTAACTATATGCCACGGGACGCTGATAAGAAATGAATATAGGAAAGAATAACCGTCAAAGATTCCATGATAGGCAAGCCTGAGCAATGGGCAAGACACGTGAACAACACAAACACGAGGGCTCGTGTTTGTGTTGTTTTGTCTCGCGCCCATTGCTCAGGCTTGCCTATAGGGAGCTTTCACCTACGTCACATTGTGACGTGACAGTGACTGGCATGCTCGGAAGCTCCTCCCACTGATGGTCACTTTTCGTGCTAACGGCATTGGAAGACGACAAACTGCGCTATTTTTCGATGCGACAACCATAGTTTTCATAAAAGAAAATGTGAGAACGACAATGACGAAGCGCCCTCGGGATAAAAGAATGGAATCCCGTCATCGCAGATAATCTAATTTCATTCGTTGCCGGCTCCAACCGGTTCTAGCCCTTAGTGTCACTGTCACACTCATATCATATAATGAATTAGCCCTGGCCAATCTCCCTTGCGGATCGCGGCCACCTTCCTGGGGAGAAGAAGAAGAAGGGTACGGACGCGTCCAGATTTCAAAACACCATTCAAAAGGCTTCGTTTTCGAGCAAGTGCTAGATAAGCCCGGCAGCTGCGCCGAAAAAGTGACCGCCGCCACCATGGAGGCCAAACGGGTTCGCTTGACGTCATGTGAAAACACCCTATATCGTGGAGTTTATCCACCAGCTAGCCCGCATTTACGCCGTTCTATCCACGGCCGTCAAAGACACACAGTGTGTCCACCTCATTAGCGAATGCGTCGCCATACGTGACTTTATAAAAACCAACAAAATAAACGAGAATGCGGACTGATATAAAAGCGGTCGTATTAAGCGACAAACCTCGCGTGTTTCGCCTCGCAACAAATCAAAGTTTGGGGCTGACGACGTGCTCGGACCACGCGGCACGAATAAACGCCACTTCTCTGTCCCCCCCCAGGGGGGACACAACAAGAGGCGTGCTGCCGTCCTGATAGCGGAAGAGCACACCAGAAAAAAAATATGGCCGTGGATCGCGTGGGCGCTTTTATATCTACGGTGCAACGTGTGTGGGCCGCGGCGTATATACGTTGTGCCCAATGATGTTGTGCGGGGACAGATAAATTGTGGTGCTTCTGACATGCATGCTGATGTTCCCCCTCTCTGGCAGTCGATTCTCGAAGGTCCGCGTGCTATATACTGCGTTGACTCTTCTTTTGTGTGAAACTTTTGTCTCGTTAAGTGGGTTCTGGTCAGGGTTCGGAAAAACCCGGGTTTTTTTAAAAAAGCCCGCCCCAGTGGGTTTTTTCGGGTTTTTCGGGTGGGTTTTTCGGGTGCTGGGATTTTTTTTTTTTTTTCGAACTGCTGCATATGACACGCAACAGCCGTTCTCCACCTATTTTTCATGTTTCTGGAAGAAATAATTGTTTGCCGCTGTAGAATTTACGGTAAAGGAATCTCCGAAGCAGTCGTCCCTTTTCCTTCTTTTCTTTTTTTTTCCCCTTCGTTTCTGTATTTCACCCGCGTGTGGGCTTTATTGGGTTTTTCAGCCCGGGTGGACCCAAAAAAACCCGGGTGGTTCTTTTTTTAAACTGGGTCCATTCGGCGAACCCTGGTTCTGGAGAGTGAGCGGAATAAGAAACCCAGGAGCGTATAGATTACGTCTCTTTACTCGGTTCGCACTGGCGTATATATAGGTTCTGGAGTTGTCACGCGGTCGTGATAACAAGGCTGTAATAGTGCATCCGCGGACAGTGTTTCACGTAAGCGATGTCAACAAGCGAGAACATCTCTGCTCCCCACCCCCCCGTTTGCGTAACTTTCTAAAATGACCCCTACCTCAACAACAACAACGACGGCAACTTTATTGTGAGGTGATGAATGTCGATTTTTATCGCCAGGGGGCGATCCTCTACCCCATACTCTACCCCATGATCGTTGAGAAATTGAAATGTGGCAGTCGTCGAAAAAGCCAGACGGCGGCGGGATTTGAACCACACTTTGCTACGAACCCCTTCGAAAAAACAACTTTATTATTACTATTTACTTTATTATTTCACTTTATTTATATTTATATATTATATATTTTTTATATATATTATAAAAAGTAAAAAAAATAGCCTAAGCTCTGTAGCTGCACGTTGAGCATATGTTTACAATTTGATCGTGCACTCCCAGCCAAGGACAGCTGTTTCGCTCTACTTGGAGCTCGTCAGCCTGGCGTAGGGAAGTGACGCGATCTTGGGTCGGCACAACAGTGGCTTCTGTCCTGAGGCAACTCCCTTCCAACTTTATTTTTAAGATGATGAATGTCGATTTTTATCGCCAGGGGGCGATACTCTACGCCATTGCTGACGGTGATGCGGGGAATGAAATAATGAGCCCCTTCACAGTAAGGATCGAAGCCCTCTGGTGTCGAAAAAGTTAAAACCCTGCCTCGGTTATCCGTCTCTCTGCGTATGATGCGCGAATGGGAGAAAGTTAAAGGGCATGGGCCACACTCTTAGAAATGAACTTCACCACATAGCACGCTCCTAGCCAACCATCATCCCGAATGACAACGTTCTCGCCCCTGATTTGTTGAAAACGGGAGGAGGAGCCTATTTTGTGCCGTGCATAATGGCACAAAATAGGCTCCTCCTCCCGTTTTCAGCAAATCAGGGGCAAGAACGTTGTCATTCGGGATGATGGTTGGCTAGGAGAGTGCTATGTGGTGAAGTTCAGTGGTGAGTGCAGAAAGGTAACGTTGCGCCCGTGTCTTCATGAACGAAGCTTTGCTGTGCCCACAACTGCCAGGGGCGAACACAGACCCTCGCTTTCGGAGTGTTTTCTTTTTTTTTGTAGCGCGTAGCGCGGGCGCGGGGGGAGGGAGCGTAAAGAAACTCTCATTTTTGCTTTAAATTCCACGCGAGCGCAGCGAAGTAACTGCGGCTATGGGAGGCGTACAGCAGTTGGAGAGAGGACAGCAGGGAGGAGTGGGGGGACAGGGGGAGGGGTCACTGTGCGTCCTGGGCTGCCTTCAAGGGGAACTGCAGCGACATTCGTTTGGAAAGTCTGCCGGAAAGCCCAAACAAAACCAAGCAGCACAGCCGGTGGTAGCATTCGACCCCAGCACCTCCCAGTCTTCATCACGACCTTGGCTACAACCAACGAGCAGATGCTTTTGCCCTCTCGTCCATGCCGCTCGTACGTACAGCTCCCGTCGACCTTAATAACAACACTGAAAAAAAAAAGCGGTCTCATTTCCCAGCGCGATAACAGCCACCCTTGGGGCACTGGGGGAATGTTAAGTGAACAAAATCCTTGCGCCAAACTAACGGAGTAATTTTGTTCAATTAAGATTTCCTGATGGCCCCAAGGGTTGCTGTAATCGCGACCGCGAACGCGAGACCACATTTTCCCCAGTGTTATTATCAAGGTTGACCGGAGCTGTACAAACTGCTTAACGTAATGCTGTACAGGGATGCCGAGAAAGGGGGCGACCGCCCACCTTGGAGCCGCCAGTCGTCATGCAAAAAGGGTTGCACACTTCAGGGGAGAGTCGACGCATGCGCAGTGGCTTCTTTTTCTTTTTTTTTCTCGGGGTCTCACTGTACCGAACGCCACGCCGACTACCAGGCAGATGCTCGACGCGAATCATGGCACAGTCCTTCCAACGGATGTATCGTCCCTTTCACTTGAAAACTCCACGTACTCAAACGCAGTCTGGACGCGATATTTTCTTCGAATCCGAAACGTCCGCCATCCGAAACGTAGATATTTTTGTTTCGCTGATTTTCCGACTCGAACCGAGGAGCGGCTGTCAGCTTGTCAATCTAATGTTATCTTCGATTGGCGTTACCAATAATGCTCTAAGACAGAGCTCTCATAGCTGGAGGATGAAAGAAGATCGATCGATGGAAGACAGACACAACTGGGCCGAAGCTGTTTGTCAGAGCGCTCCGTTTTCACCAGTCCCAGATCCCTCCAGAGAGCTCATGTAGAGCGATCGGCGGCTGCCAGTCGAAGATGCCATAAGTTGGAGCAAAATGTACATACAAAGAGGACCCTCTGTATAGTCTGTACACTGTTATACTCCAAGCTGCTCATTGGTGTTCCGGAATCAACCTTGCTCGCTTGGCACCATCTTTTTTTTTCCCCCACCTCCATCGCCTCTGTCTCCTTCATGCTGGACTTTGTTAATTTTTTGTTCCTGAATCCCCGCTTCACTTTTCGCCGACTTGAGCGGAGTAATTTATTATTTGCATTATGAATCATTGGAGTCCACGTTGGTTTGAAATTCTCTCGCAGAGGGACGCGTGTGGGAACCCAGTGTGACGCCAGGCGTCGGTAGCGCCTGCAGGATAACTCTTTGGGTCCCGTTGCAGAGAAAATCAGAGCCGTTTATAGGGAGAGTTTGGCCATTAGGAGGAGCCTAACTTGAAGCGCGTCATGCAACGTCACGGCTAAGCCACCTCCCTCGCAGTGTTCTATTTTTGTCCCGTTGTCAGCCGGTCGCCGACGCCATATTGATGCTGATCGTTGTTTACGATGCAAGGAGGGAAGACACGTGCGTACATTCTCCTTCCAAAGCCCTTCGTCCTTGAACTCTTTCAGTTTGGCAACAACGAACCCCTTATCAGAGGCGGTGTGGGCCATAAGCTGGTTATTCCTGTAGATTGCATTCATTGCGACAACGAAGCTGACGGACAGCATCAATATGGCGCGGATCAGATGGCTGGTAAGCGGATTCTGCTTGGATTCAGTCTTTTTGGGCGGCGCAACGACGACTCTGACGTCAAAATAGGCTCCACCCACGAGGCGGCAAAAGATCAGAGAATGGCCAAACTGTATACGCGAGGACCCGTGCGCGACGACGAAGCGTGGGAGACGACGCTGACACGTGGCCGTCCTAGCCAGAGCGTCACGGACACGTCAGCGAGCTGATGATGAAAAGTAAACATTACACATTTCGATCACATCGTAGAAGACTGGGCGTAGCCCACCCCAAACTTTGCTGACTGATAGCCATTTATTTGTTTCAAGTTTTGTTTGATTTTTTTTTACGAGCGTCATGCTCCTGTAGAAAAAAAATTAAAAATGGAGCAAAATCTTACATTATGCATTTCCTAGGACCAATCTCACTCAGAAACCGCCATTTTTGTCGTGTGTGCCCTCCATTTTCATTTCACCACATACAGGTGGCGCCAATATACAGAACAGGATAAGTGCATCAGGTCAGCGTGTCGCACTGTTGTAGGCAGCACAACCTGTGTGAGGTTATGTGAATGCGAGGCAGACACAAGGGAAAATGACGGTGTTTGTGCGAGATAGACCATTGAAAATGCGAATTAAGCAAAAAATTCCAATAAAACTCGAAACAAATGGCTGTCAGACTGCAAAGTTCGGTGTGGTGGGCTACACCCAGTCTTCGATTTTTACGATGCGATCGAAACGTGTAACGTTTCCCAGACTAACCCTGTACTTGCTCCATACCGCCCTTACAAAAAATCTTAATGAGTTTCTAAAGAAAAGTCAATGACTTTTGACATCACACTCATCAGAATTTCTGATGACTTTTTTAATGAGTTTCTTATGTATTTCTGTTGAAAATTGGCCACCGCGTTTCTGATTAGTATCTGATGAGTACATTTCTGTTGAGTTTCTGGCGTGTTTCTTGACAGTTACTGTAGAGTTTATAATGTGTTTCTTGACAGTTTCTGTTGAATTTATGATGTGTTTCTGTTGAAAATTGGGCACTGAATTTCTGATAGGTACCTGATGTGCGTGTAGAGTTTTTGACGTGCTCCTGCAGTATTATACAAGAGTGTTTGCACTACAAAACCACAAAAATATACCACCACAGAACATTTATTTGAGCTCTCTTTACACCATCGAGGACAAGCTGTTCTTCAGCTCCGCTCCGCTCCATACCGCTCGCAACGTTATGCGCTATGCATGTAGGCCAGCTCTCCGCGCAGCTCTACAGTTCCCCACTCTCCCCTGTTGCCCGTTAGGCGACCTTTCCCAAATAACCGGGTAACATTTCGAGGTCCAGGAGCACGTGTTTTCTTCCGTGGACCCATTCCAACCTACTAATACCACCCTCGTTGATGCTGCCTTGTGATTGGACAGACACCACCTTCTCACGTGGTTTCTCCAAACGTGACCCTCTCCACGTCGTAGCGTTATCTCATTCATAAACTGTTCTACACGTTTTTCCCGGTAGGAGCTCTTAATCGGCAACCTTTCTTCACGGAGCGACGTCGAGAATTCGAATATTCAAACATGCACCGGAAATGGAAAAATTAAGTTGAAAACGTCTTAGATCGTGAAAACAGTGCTAAATAGCGTTTTTAGAGCGATTGGCGACGTCGAGAATTCGAATATTCAAATAGCCCCAAACAGCCCCAAGCAATCGCGCCCAAGCTCAATCGCGCAAATAACACACACGGTCACGTTTGTCCTTTCACCTCGATTACGCTCAACCGCGCACGGGTGACGGGCTGACCATCCACCACAGGCGGAAACGGAAGCAGTTGTTCTCGTATTTCTTAACGCGAGCCCTACAACCCCGCATCATAGCGAATAAACGCGCGAAATCGCATTACAGCGGATTGTTCCTTACTTAGTCGAGGAAACGGCCGCGAGGGACCTCTTGGAACGGCGGGTGGAGAAGCGTGTGTTTACGACATTTATCCGGGAGGATAGACATTGTGTGGAGTACACGGAGGGGAGAAGGGAAAGGAGAAAAGTGAAGCTGAAAATGGGTCCTAGCCACGCGACATCGCACGTGGTTAACGTCGGCGTGATGCACTGATTCTGGTGGTGGTGGTGGTGGTGGTGGTGGTGGTGGTGGTGGTGGTGGTGGTGGTTCTGGAGGGCTGAAATGTTTCGAATGATCGTTGAGAAATTGAAATGTGGCAGTCGTCGAAAAAGCCAGACGGCGGCGGGATTTGAACCACACTTTGCTACGAACTACTTTGAAAAAATAACTATTTTTAAGATGATTAATGGTGAATTTCATCGCCAGGGTCGATACTCTACCCCATTGCTGATGGTGATGCGGGGAATGAAATAATGAGCCGCTTCACAATAAGGTTCGAAGTCCTATAATGTTCACCAATGTCAAGAGAGCTTTCAGAGCACAGCGTTGGCGGGCTGGACTTGGCTAGGGTCACTAAATAATACCCCTGTCACACGGGCATTTCGATCCTTCTCGAATCCGATCTGCATCGAACTTCCCGAGCACACTCGAGTTTTGACGCTGCTACACGGCCACTTTCAGTTATGACAGTTCACCGGGGTCGAGTATGCAAATGGCGGCCGTAGAGCCGTCTTGAAATTCTCAATCCTGTTATGGGAACTGTCTTGAGTCAAGCAGGATCAAAGTTCGATCCTGCTTGGAAGCGGCCATGTAGTTCCATCCGATCTGCATTGGGTTCAAGCAGGTTCGGTCGAGCATGATCGAAAATGCCCGTTGCCTTTTTTGCACTTTTTTGCCTCAACCCCCTTCACGAAAGTGCAAAAATTAATATTTATGTTTATTATTAAATTGAGGATCACGGTATCCGCGAAAATTACTGCTTCTACAGTACTAGAAAGGTCTACGTAGGAGGCAAATTGGCCAGTGACACGAGGCAGAGGAACCTCCCAGCCCTTGCGCTGCGACTGTCTCCTCGCCGGGGAGAGGGTAATGTTTGGAGAAACCACATGACGAGGTGTCTGTCCACCCAGAGGGTAGCAGTAACGGCACGAAACGACATGCGTCTCAACCCTGAGATGTAACCCCCTTATTTGAGAAAGAGACCAATAAGGTTGCTCCACGGGCAACAGGGGCGAGAGGGAAACGGGTGAGCCACGCAGACGGCTCACCTATATTTGCACGGCGTATTGCCATGCGTCTTTCTCTTCTTTCGAGGCAGTGAGTGTAGTAATAGCCCAGATTATTTGGGAGCGCACGAGCGTGAGAGCGCGTGGAGATTGTGCCTGGGGCACGTACTCGTACGCTATTTGCCGATCCATTAGGGATCAGCCATGCAAGACAAAAAAAAAAAAAAAGAAAGAAAGAAAGAAAAACGGAAGGAAATAGAGCAATAGAATCATGCTGTAAAAGGTGCTCGATATAAGACATCTTACTGAGAAAGAATAAGTTTTTGCTCAACCCTCTCTGTCCACCCTGTCAAGTACATGCGTACTACGATTGTACTGGCAGAAGGTACAACAAACAAGCTCACGTTAGTAAATAATATTACTGCTGATATGCGTTTTTTATCACTTAGCCTGGCTGATTCACTCTGACTATATTAACTGTCAAAGTAAATTCGGCGCACGCGCACTCAAATCGGAAGGCGTGCGGCATCGCGAAAAACAGGGGGGGGGGGGGGCGAGTTGCGACGCGATATCGTCTATTTTTAATAGACGCAGGCGCTTCAGTTAAGAGGCGCACGTTAGCAGAGTTTGGGAAACACTGGTGGTCTAATAAATATCGTGAATAGTCCCTTAGCTTTTCGTTGTGGGTTTTTGGTAGTTTTGGTGAGCTGGATGGCTTGATTAGTAATTTAGTTAGTCGCTGAATTTTGTTTTTCACAAAGAAAAGCAATGTATGCAGGGGGCACGACCGGTTTATGCATAATGTATATACAGAGAGTAAAACTTCTACTCTAGCATTCACGCCTGCAGCTCGGGGTGGCAGAGACACGGCCAGAAAAAAAAAAGAATAAAAAGGAAAAAACGAATAGGTTTGTTGTGGAATACGATCCCTTCTACAGTCCTAGTCGTTCTTTGTTTTTTCGTCTGTCCTCGTTCCCTTCACCCTGTTCAGTAATGTGAGCAAAATTGAACCCCCAGCAAGCCCAGCTAGAGGCGTGAGATGCTATAGAATAGACGTTTTCCTCTCGGGATACAATATGCATAAGTCGGTCGTGCCGCTCTCCAGTCTCCATCTATTGCTTTTCTTTGTAGCATTTCTTCCCGACTACCCCTCCAGTCGACTGTGCAGCCAAACGTTGGCAGAGTTCCGGGAAATTGGGCTTCTCCTACGGCGTAATGTATTCCAACGTCCTTTTTTGTCTCTGTCCTCTGGGTCTGGATCTCTGGTTGTTTTGGTTCCTGCCTCGTTGGCCATCTGTTCCATCACGAAGGCGTCTGTACAGTCTTCTTTTTTGCTTAGGAGCGGCCACAAGATCTTGCGTAGCAGACGACAGGAAAAGACTGTGTCGTCTGCTAAGTGTACCGCTCCGACAGTTTGTCTCTGTGCATGCGACAGCGTAATATTCGGAGACAGCACGTGACGAACCACGTGCGCCTCCTTTTGAAATGTTGCTCCTTTGTTTGGGAGAGTTCCAAATGAGGTCGCTTCTTCGGCAACAGAGAAAAGAGGAAAACCAGAGGGACAACTGACCTAATGCATAGAGCATATTCCGACACCGTGAGAATGCTCAACATACTACGCGGCGACGCGTATTTCTACCCCGTGAGCAGTTTTGCTCTTCCGCTAGAGTATTCTGCGGGAATGTCGATCCTGTGAATGCACGGAATAACGCGTTCTCACCGAAGCGTGATTTTTTCCTGCCCCGGGTTGCCTTGGCCTCTCAGTTTCTTGACATACCTCTCCGCTTGCTCAGATAAACGAGGAACGTTGAAAAATTCTTCCTGCGGGGCTTCACCCAAAGGGTTTTCTTTTTCTTTTTAAGTCACTTTGTTTTCAAGTCCATCGCCTCCTTAAAGAGCTACGACGGGCTGCTGTGCCTATGATGCGCAATAGGCCAAAGTTTAAAACTGTTAACTGAGAGTATGGACAATCGCCATGATGTGAAAAGCCTGAGTCTGGGCAACAACTAGAGGGACAGGACAAACACGCGACTGTGTGTTTGTCCTGTCCCTCTAGTTGGTGTATACAGACTGTGTGCGTGCGTTAGGACGAGCACCGCTTGAAGACAGTAGTTAGTTTTCGTGTACCATACGCCATCGCATTCGCGTACGTAAGGGACAGCATGGTGGCTCTCCGCGATCCTGTGCTTATGCTTTTGCGCTTGCGCAGAACGACCAACCAACACCTCGTAGATAGCATCAGGCCTGCGCCCCACGTGACACATCGTGACACACGAAGGCCTGCTGTGGATGCTGCTATGACGTCAATGAAAGAGCGAACAATAGAAAAGCTCGAAGCAGCCCGCAAAGCTCACGCAGGCCTCCGTGAGTTGGGCGGTGCGCAGTCCTTCTACTATCTATAGGAGGTGTTGGCCAAACGCTATCCTTTACGTACGCAAAGGCGATAGCTTACGACGCACTAAAGCTCATTAATCAGCGACGATGTTCGTGACTCTGACGCAAACCCGATTTCACGTGCTTGAATTATCACTGTTACTTCTTTCTGTATCAGTGCTGATCAGTTACCAGCCCCCGTGGCATAATGGTTAGGGTGGCCGCTGGGACGAATGTTCCCAGACGAATGTTGACACAGTACAGTCCCCTCGAAGTCTGCCCAGGACGCATACTAACCCCTCTGTCCCCCACTCCTTCATGGTGTTCTCTCTCCGTCTATCCACATCTGTACGCCGCTCATAGCCACGGTTGCGTCGCGGCGCTAACGCGGGATTTTTTAAAAAAATGTGCTTTAGTTATCACTATTTATAACTTACACTATGTGTGTGCGTTCTTTCTCTTTTTTATGCCCCTTTGGGCTTGGTTCTTCTACTTGCTTTTCCATCCACGTGTTCTGGAGTAGCCTGACCTGACTTTGTCGGGTCTCACATCTCCTTGTCTTTTCTTCTTTTTTTTTTTTTTTTTTTAGTGTGTCAATCAGTGGGTATTTGAAATACAGCCAGGAACGCTGCGATTGATTCTGAACCACCCAGGACCGACGACTGCACGAGCAGTGAAAATGAACACTACATTTAATGTGGACGTAATGACGCATGTATCAGGAACGTGTGGCATAATGACCGATTGAACGTTGAAGGCGTATAGTACATTCTGCGTCCTCAGTGCTTTTCGGGTCTCCGTTTTTTTCTAGGCGTGTCCGCAAACCTAACAACGGCACGTTTAAGCCCTTCTCTGCACATGTTTCTGTCGTCTGCAATCGCTGACTGCATCACGCTACGTGGCGACAAGTTAGTGCGTCGGCACAAAAACTATGGGAAACTATGACTTAAAGTATCACAGAGGTCATTTTTAACACCCTGTTTTCTTTGTATAAAACTGCTGAGCAGGCCAGTATGATGGACCATGACAATTAATTCATCCCATAGAGTCACAATTATCGCAGAAATTGAGTTTAAAGTACGTCGCAAAAAGCGACCGTGCGCAACGGCAGTAAAGAGCAGTACCAGCCTGTGATCTGCCTGGGACATCGCGCCGACGCTATAAGGATCACGCTCGCTGATTGGTCCAGAGAAATGTTGGTTTTGAAAAAGCATTGCTCCTGGCTCGGTCATGATACGGCTGCTCTATCAATCCCCAATTCTCCTGAGGAACTGGAAAAACTGCTTTACGGCGGCAACGGGACAGGGCGCTGACCCCCCACTGACCAGCGAACCGGAACGAGTTGCCCCTGTAAAGTCATGGGTGACGTGGTATTATACCTCCTCCTCCTCGTTATACCCGGAGTGGGAGTTAAGGGTGAACGCGCTGAGCCATGTTTATGTGACTTTTTTCCTGGTAAAGAAATCGCACACATCAAAACCTTTCACGCTATTCGGTAAAATGACACACACACTTTCATCAGACGCCTTAAAGGGGCACTAAAATGCAAAAACAAGTTCACTTCAAATTACGCTATGCACGCTATGTTAATTATTGTAGTGGCGCTAGTGGGTTGGGATGAGGACACTGAAGACGATGCGCGAGAGCTCGGCCTGGATCATTCGTCTGGCTGATTCGTCTGGAGACATAGGCTCCAACATGTATTGTCTCGTCCCTAGTTAGCTCCCGTGGCTCAGTGGTTAGCGTGCTGGCCATGTCACGTCGAGACTAGGAGGTACCCGGGTTCGAATCCCGGTGCCGGCTGTGCTGTCTGGGGTTTTTCCTGGGTTTTCCTCAGACGCTTTCAGACATATGTCGGCACAGTTCCCTTAGAAGTCGGCCTAGGACGCACATTCCCCCAGGGCGTGAGTCGTGACGTTGCCCACATACGTGAGGCCGACAACGGCAAGCCCACCACACCACACCACCACCACCACCCTAGTTACTAATATTAAATCGTTGTTATTCCCACGCATACCGACTATCTCAGTTATCATAATTCAAAACATTGATTCCGTTACGAAGCTACAATCAAAACTATACCGGGCCCTTTCTTGCTTCGGCGCTAAGCAGTGAACGACGCGTCAGCTCGTGCATCGGTGTTTTTAGTCCAAGATGTGCGTGCCACGCCTTGAAGCAGTCCCGATGAAAAACGCAGTGCCCGTTGCGAAGCGGGCTGGCATCGCTGCACGACGGACGTGAAGATAAATGTTGTCAGTCGAACATTCGCGAGAACTTTTGTGGGCTACAATTCAATGGATCTGTATTGAAAAATGCGACAGTGTGCATCATGCCGCGCATATACGGAACACTATACAGTCAACCCTCGATTTATGAACACCCTCGGTTCCCCGAAAAATCGTTCATAAATCGAGGGATTCATAAATCGAAAATTCCGTTAAGTGAGTACTATCGAGCAAATGGAACAGTATTTCCGAGTTGATGTTGTGTTTATAATGCAATATATTGTGTAATTTTGCTTTGGACCATGCCTTCTTCTGTATCAGTCTCACAAAACACAGATGTTAGCGCATTCACACTCTGTTTATTATGCAATAGTAAATAGTTTAATCTTGCCTTGGACCATGCCTTCCGCTGTGTCAATTGAGGTCAGGAGCACTTCTGCAAAAACCCGTTTGTTGTTCGGATTTCGAGGGGTTAAGAACCGAGGGTGCAATACCTCGAAAACGTTTTGTCTGTTCAGGCGTCATTCATAAGACAACGAATAATCCGTCTAAAGGTTTTTGTTGGCCTCGGAACGATCCGTTCATAAATTGAAGGCAAAAACGCTGGGCAACTCCTAGTTGGTTCCCAGAAATTCCACTCATTATTCGAATATCGAGGTTCATAAAACGAGGGAAAAATGCATGTAAAAAGTTTGGTTCCTCGTGCTAGTGTTCATAAAACGAGGGAATTCATAAATCCAAGGTTCATAAATCGAGGGTTGACTGTATACGATCGGACCCGTTCCAAATCCAGACGCCCACGATTGGTGTGCGCTCGATTCTCCTGCTGTCTCATTGGATGCCGCCAATCTTTGCCTCCTGGGGATCCCATTCGCTGCCGCCAAAGACGGCTCTGTTCACATTGCGTTTTTCATCTAAACGGTAGCGTTGTGTGAACTAATTTTGTTTGAACTGTGCAAATTGAAACACGAACTTTCATTTGAGGGCAAGTTGTTTTTGCATTTTAGTGCCCCCTTTCATCTGAAAATGTTTTGGATGGCCCTCTAGTAGTGGCTAGTAGCAACAGGCGGCGCTGCCACACAGCGTTCATTGATGAGAAGTGCTCGCGTGATGTTTTCTCACTTCACTTCCGTCCGCCATGATCTTCGCGAGTGTTGGCTCAATCCGCCACCTAGCTCTGTTCTCGTAGTGCTCGCCACGCTTTCAAGGTGCTTTCAAGGTCATCGTGAAACTGGACGGACATCGATTGCCGTGCCAATATAGAAGAAAATAGAAGCAAAGCTGTATAGCGAAAAACTTGAAAAGTATAGCGAGCTTTGCGAGCAACTGTCACTGCACCGTGTGCTGCGAGATCACAGGGACACGTATGATAGTTCTCATAAAGGTGTTCATGGATCATAAGAGCACTATGCCGGCACCTTGGGATAGAAATATCATTAGGGCCGAAGTCTCATTACGACGAATAATCATTTAGTCTCCAAGTGTCTTTCCACGGACAAAATCTCATTACGGCGAAAGGCGTCTCATTGCGGCCGAAGATGTCACATTACGTCCAAAAGTCAAAACGTTTATTGCTCGGTGCGACGTTTGGTGGCAAATAATATATATACAGTGAACCCTCGTTAATATGACCCCCGATAATCTGACATACGCGCTTTACGACCATACTCCTGGGGAACAGTTTAGTGAAATCTCTGCAAATCCCCCCGTTAATATGACAATTCCGCATTATGACCAAAATTTTCGGGAACGACCATGGTCATAATAACGAGGGTTCACTGTAAAGCAACAGTAACAGTAATATATTTTCCCGACGGACTTGCTGGTGGTGACACGCTATCCGACACGATAGGCGAACTTCATTCGATTTAGACCCAGTGTTCTCCACATCCAATGTAATTTTCCGCCATACTTGACGAACAGTGCGCATGGACACACTGTTTCCCAACATTTTCAATTTTAATTGTCTAAAAACGCTCTCTGAGCAATTGTAACGTGAGCGTGTAGTCAAAGGCTCAGGCTACCGAATAGATACTATTTGAAGAGAGTAACGGAGTCATTGTGTCGTGTCCATTTGGCTGGCATTGCTTCGAAAGCGCGTGCTTTGCTGTCTCGTAAAGCCGTACCAACGAGAAGAGCACGCAGACGAGTAACGACCGTGCCATTATGCCATCAGGACGAAGGCACGTGTCATTGTTGTCCTTAAACATCGAGGCCAGCTTTTACGACATTTAAAGTACGGAATATAGACAGGGTGTTTGTTTTTATTCGTTACAAAAATTTTATTACACTAGCAGAACAGAAATAGCTGCCGTTTTTGCTGTTGAGTTATAGGCCAGGTGAACATTTTCTCGAAGAACGTGTGCAATTACAAGATCACCAATTACCTAAAATTAATTAACTCTTTAATTAGATTAATTAGCTCTTTAATAGCGAATTCGGGTGGTCATTTCGTAGCAACACGGCCGCTCGGAAATTGCTAGGTCGGCCACCGAGCTGGATCACGTGACCGCTGCCACCCGAACATGATTGCTAGGAATCTAGCGGTTTTAGGTACTTGGATCACGCTAGGGGCGTCGCGGTCGCCCGTCTTCGAGTTCTGTCGTCTGCTAAACCACGTGATTTCAACATGCGGGCCAATGAGGGCGCTCGCCACCGTTGCAGTGCGGATGTGACGACACCGGATACAGTTGAGCAATCTGCTGCTCGACCGTTTTGAGACTGGGCAAAAAAAGTGCTTAGCTAGCAAATTCCCACCGCTCGGAAAGCGCCACGCGAACATGCGAGCTTGCTTCATTTTGACCAAGCGAACATGACTGCTCGAGATCTGGCAAAAAAAAGTTGCTACGAAATGACCACCCGAATTCGCCATAATTAGATTAATTAAATTCCTCGTTGAAAGCCATTCCATGTTTTAATTTTTTTTTATTTCTTGTTAGCGCCGCGAAGCAACTGTGGCTATGAGCGGCGTACAGACGTGAACAGATGGAGAGAGGACAGCAGGAAGGAGTGGGGACGGGGGGGGGGTTAGTGTGCGTCCTGGGCCGACTTCAGGGGGAACTGTGCCGACATTCGTCTGGAAAGTCTTCGGAAAACCCAGGGAAAACCTCAGACAGCACAGCCGGTGACAGGATTCGAACCCGTGTCACCTCCCAGTCTCGGCGTGGAAAGCGATCATCTTAACCACTATGCCACGGGAGCTGGTCATTCCATGTTTAAAAAAACCCTTAAACGCTCACGTGTGTTCAAATATCCGTCGCCGAATAGGCGATTTCAGATATTGCCCTTGTGCTCCGCACGGGGGCCCTCCGTCGCGCAAGTCACGCGCATCGCGCAATGCGTTGTGGGAAATGGTTTGCATTCGTGCTCGTCTGCCTGTTGCTTGAAGGTGCGGGAGGTGAAGGAGAAAGAAAACCGAAACCGTTTGCGCTCTTCTTCTTCTCTCTGACTCATGAACACTAAATCCCAAGGTGCAGCGGGGCTTTCGCAACACGGCGCTCTCTGGTGGGCCATCCATGCAATTTCTGAAATCGTCTATTTCGCTATGCAAATGAGCCGAAACAAGAAATACGCACCTTTCGAGCGCAGAAATGGCGCGACCTCTGGGTCGAAGAGGCACTCTATCTGGCCAACAGATTAGCTCCTATACCAATCAGCTCCGTCATTCCAAAGCACTTAGCCCTCTCACGGGGATTGCCTGTCGCTTTTTCTGCGCTCGAAAAGTGCTTAATTCTTGTTCTTCCGCTCATTTGCATAGCTAAATTCAGCGATGCATATTTCAACGGTCTTTTAGTCAGGTCTTTTAAAGTCTTCACGGTCAAGGGTCTTTTAAGCATGGAATGGCTTTCAACGAGGAATATCTCCCGTTCTGTTATCTCGCATTTGCGCGAAATCCTCTTAACTAAAGAGTTAATTCGTGAATTTTAGGTAATTACCGATCATGTAGTTACATATTTTCTTCGAGAGAATGTCCACATGGCCGTGTAACTCAACTGCAAAAGCGGCATCGATTTTGTTCTGCTAGTTTTTTTAATAATAATTCTGCAACGGATAAAAATAAACACCCTGTATAAAAAAAAAAAAAAACGTCCTCGTTGCTCCGCATGCATGACCGGGCAAGCGCGTCCTCTTTTCCAAAGTGCAAATTGAAGCGTGTATACGTCTATAGCTCGAGCGACATCTTGTTAGCGAATCGATGCCATTCTTCAGGCAGCCGCTGTGGGGGAAAATATACTTGGGCCCTGCAGCATTCAGTGTGTCGGCGGAACGCCATTTATGAGGCAACGTTGCAGGTTGTGTCGTCCCTGTTTCACGTTGCGTATAATGTGTTTGGATTGTGTTCACCCACGTGTGTCGGAGAAGAAGCTCGACGTTATTCAGCAGGGTTTTTTATATTCGGTGCAGATTTTTTAATTAAAGAGCTATACGAGATCGGCAGCTACGCCGTTTTTTGTGTTTTTTGTTTTTGTTTTTTTTTAGTTGAGTTATACGGCCATGCAGACGTCCTCCCGCAGACAATATGTAATGGACCTTTTCCGACAACGCGTATGCGCATGCCCAGCCCCGGTGTCCGTCATCTTTTAGCTGAAAACATCGCTATGAGCCCACCTGCGGCGACTGTCATGTTCATTGTGGGGAGATAATCGGTTTCAAGGTTACGCGGGCGTTTGAGGTCTGGTAATGAGTACAATGCGCTTTCACTCTTCCGCATTCTTCTTCCAATCTTCTCTCGCTACTTTCCCACGCAATGTGCCTGTCCGAAAAGTGTCACCATTATTGGGGGGAAACACACGACGTTCGACATTCCGTCGCCAGAGGCGACGCGAATATGGAAATGGTCCATTTCTGGGTGACTCGTTGCCTAAAATTCTCTAATTAACTCTTTCATGACGGGACCTACGATAAAAGGGAGCGTTCAATGTGTGAAACAGTCCTCGATGAAAGCCACTCCACCTTTTAAAAACCCTGTAGTGAGCGCATGCGTTAAAATACCCATCGCCGAACATAGCTATATGCAAATGAGGCGAAAACGAAACTGTTCGCCGTGTCCTTTGCCCACGCAGCCTGGGCCGCAAACCAAAGCGGTTGATCTCGCCAGCAGATCAGCACTCGATCTGCTTAGAGTCACTAAAGGGTGAACCGCATGGCACGAAAAACTGACCGAAAACTGGCCGAACCGAAATCGGGACCGAACTTTTTTCTGTGCATCACCGCATGCTACCGAAATGCACCCCGAATTTCGGCCGAAGACTTCTGGCCTTGGGGAACATATCCTTTCAACCATCCAGGTCAATGAGATAATCCCTGTATTCATAGGGGTAGAAGTCGCACACACGGCAACAGTAAACCCGATTGCTACGTCATCGTTGCTATGGTTCTCCTTCCGGCTGAATAGCCATTGGACGCTTCTACTTTTTCGGTTGGCGTCACTTCCTATTTCGGAGGAGAAATCTGGCGTGGCCAGATCGGGCCGAATCCGGCACGGAATGGACCTTTTTCAGGTGGACGTGCTACGCATGCGCGAGCTGCGCCGAGCCGCCGCCATCATCTTTGGTGGCTCTCGGTGGTCAGAATAGCATGGCCGCGCGCCCTTGGTTCGCATATTCCGTGCGAAAAATACCTCAATGATGCGCTGCCGTTGGCTGTACAAGTGCATGTAGTTCTTAGCTGCCTATTTTCAGCCTTCGTATCTTCAGCTTCATGGGATCTTTTTGCTCGTTAACCATATAAAAGCCATTCTTGTACCGCTGAAATGGCACACACCCCTCCTGCCTTGTAAAAGTATGCTAGGCGTTCATGGACCTCGTTCCACATTTCTTTGCCGTTATCTTAAGGAACATGCGCCGTTTGTAATCCGCTTGCCCATAAACACATTTCTCATGCTAACCCAATTATTTAACGTCCAAAAAGCGGTCCAAGAGACAGGGTTGTTCACCCTAGCCCGTTCGACAACTTGATAGGTTTTTCTACTCTAACGCATAGTGACTAAACATGTCATATATGTTTTTCACCCCTAATCCCCAACACTTTGGATGTCAAATAATAAACATTTTTATAAATAAATCAAATACCTATGACAATAAAAAATCTATGACATTTTTGGATGATTTATTCGCCTCCAATGTGGACAAATTTTAGCAATGTATTATTAATGTTTATATTTAGCTGACCATTGTAAAGGAGAAAGAAGAGTTTTGGTTTATTTACTTTGTGCCTATGTTCCAGTGAATATAAATTTGGTTGTTCCAACGTACATATTACCGAAGAAGTCCTTCGACACCTAGACAATATAAGCCGGAGAGCAGATCTTTACACTGTCTTTTTTTTTTTTTTTTTTTGATAGCGTGCATGTGTAGGGACCCACAGTGCAGATGCATACTCTAAATATGGTTGAACGAAGGTTTTATATGCCTGTACAATATCTTTCGTTGTACCATGGCGAAATTTCGTTCTTAGCATCCACATACTTCGCCGAGTGGCTTTCGCGCATATATGGCTATCCCATTCCAGATCGTTCCCTTTAAATATGCCGCCAGTAATGAGAAGGGTGCCCAGAAGAAGCACAGATTATCGCCTGTGCTCAACATGAGGCCATTTTCTTCAAGATGTGTCCTACTGGTCCGCCAGATTTTTCCGCACTGTTCTGTTCAACTGTGTTGTTCAACTGTGACAAAGATATGCAAATAATGCGTGATCTCCCCTGTTCAACTGAAAAAGCAAAGGAAAAAGAAGAAAGAAAGCAGAGGACACGGGTTGCCTGCTCCGTACATTCAGAGAGTGTACCGTCAAAAGTTACAGAAAAAGAGGTGCGGACAACACACTGAACTCCCTTTGAACTCTCTTCAAACAAAAGTATTTGGAGTAAACGGTGTCAATCAACCGGCTTACGGTCAAAAGGCTTTCGGCCAAGCGGAGTTCGATCAGACGTCTCCAATCACACGTAGTTCGACCAAATGTACAGACAGCGCGCGGCGCGCGAGCCACCAACCGTGTTTCCGACTCCTCCCGCTAGAGGCGCTTTTCCGCTCTGAAAAAGGTCCATTCTGTTCTCCGAAAAAAATTCGGTCCCGAATTCGGTTCGGAAAGAATTCGGACGCTTTTCGGCCCATGCGGTTCACGCTTAACTCTCGTCGTAACTAGAGTCGCTAAGAGTCACTTATTTAGTGACTCTAGCTCTGCTCGCTCCAAAGCACTTGGCCCTCTGACGTGTATTGAGCCCTGTTTTCCGCGCGCGCATCTGGTTTGCGCGCTTTCGCCTCATTTGCGTAGCAATGGATTCCGCAATGGATATTTCAACCAGACTTGTGCGTAACGCGTTACTAGTAATTGCGTTACTGGTAATCAATTACTTTTTTGAGTAATTTTTCGGGTAATCCGTTACTTTAAAGTCAAAGTAATTTTTCGAGTAATCAATTACTTTTCTGAGTAATCGATTACTCAGTAATTGATTACTTTCCCGGCAGAGACTAACTCATCTTTTAGAGGTTCTGCCCCAAGTCAATATCTTCCTGCCGTCAGCCTTTGTTCTGGAATTTCAGGGTCTCTCCCCCTAATCTGTTCCTACACCAGTGTGGTGGTACCTTTGTGGTAGCTTTGGAGGTTTAGTGAGTCATGGGGAAGTTCCACGCATGATCTTCCATAATCGGGTCAACGTCTTCCCGGGCGATAACTACAGTAGACGTACATATTTTTGGGTTATTTCAGCTGTTCCACTGTTGAACTTTCCTTTTTGCTTCTTTTTTTTTTTGCTGAGGCACACAAAGAGGGGTATAATTTGCGTGAATGCAGAGTAATGACGGAGTAACGCGTTACTTTTCTACTCCTTACTCAATTACATTTGAAGTCCTGTAATTGGTAACGGTAATCAATTACTTTTTCCGTACAAGTAACGGTGACGGTAATCAATTACTTTTTTCGAGTAACGGGCACAAGTCTGAAACGCACGCGCTCTGCTTCAGGGTTTTGAGAAGGACCGAGGATCGTCTCTCACTCTGAACGCTCGATTTTAACCAAAGTCCCGTAATTAAAGAATTAGTGAGCGAATTTTGGGTAATTAGTTATTTAGTAGTTACATACCGTCTTCGAGAGGACGTCTGCCTTGTCGTGTAATTCAATTGCAAAATCGGCGTCTGTGCCAATCTCGTAGCTTTTTTGTATATATAAAATAAATTGTAACGAATTTAAAAGAAAAATCCTCTACATCGACAAATGACATTTCATACTGCGATACCTTGCGTGGGAACGGGGGATGTGTTGTTACTTCCTTCCTTCTCTCTCTTTCCTATAATTTATTTTATCCTTCAATTTATAGCTTTTATTATTAATAAATAAGTAAGTCTGTATAACATGTTAGTGCAAAAAGGAAGTGCCTGGTGGGCGAATGTTAGTGTTGGTGTTGTCGAAAAAAAAAGAAAAATAGTGCGAGAGTGAATTCGTCGCACGAGAAATTCGGCTGCTCCCATAAGCCGTTATTACTCCAACCATTAAGCCATGTACTACTCCAACGAGCCGTTACATCCACACCATGCCGTTACATCCAACGTGCCATTACATCCAACGAGCCGTTACATCCATCGTTGAATGTAACGACTCGTTGGATGTAATGGCACGTTGGATGTACTGGCCCGATACCCTCCCATAAGCAGATCGCCCCCCCCCCTCCTCCTCCACAACAGGAAAAAAGAAAAGGAAAGAGGAGATGGTGTTTCTCTATGCATTTGGTGATACGAATGTGATTACCACCGTGTACAATAAACACATACAATGACACAGTGGCTCATATACGCGTCTACTTTTCCTTTTTTCGTATCTTGAGTTCCTTATTTTTTTTCAGCCTTTAGACAATTCGGTTTTCTGACTTTCCGGCCTTCTCATAGTTCGGTTTTCTGAATTTTCGTCCTACCGATTGTTCGGGGTTTTGATTTTTCGGCCTTTTGACTTTCGAAACTCGAAAGGCGGAAAAAATCGGTAATCGGAAAAACCGGTAAGCATTAGGCCGATCGGCCTTATGATTACCACTCGTGTATGCCGCTCTAACATACTGTAGTATTGTATAAAACATTGTCTGAGCATAGAAAACATCCTCTCTTAATTAATTTTATTGTATTCCCAACCCCATGTAATGCCCATTAGGACCTTGGGCTACTAGGAAATGAAAAAGAAAGTGCTTTAGGTTAACTGTAAGAGAGCAGCGCTGGAAAGGTCGACTGCTGGGATGGGGCATTTTCGCTGTAGCTGCGGCCAAAGACGAGTTCTACATCAAAGACGTATCTTAGCTCAATATTGGCATGTGTATTGTCATGTGTTTGAGTGTGCTGGGCGTTCTCAGCAGTGATGGCCAGTAGTTAACTACATGTAGCTAAACTACTAGTTAAACTACCTGATTGTAGTTAAAAAGTAGTTACCAACTACTTGTACAAATGTAGTGACAACTACTAGTTAAACTACTATTTGAAGTAGTTAACTACAGTGGTTAGGTTACTGAAGGCGCCAACTACTTCCGATTTTGCCGCAAGCTTTACGGCACGATTGTGCTTCCGACTTTTACCTCGAGCTACTTGTTTGATGAGAACGGAGGTGCAGAGCAATTGTGTCGTGCATGTGTACTATATCTTCAGTTTTAATGCTTGTCCAGTGAAGCCTCATTTGCTGTGAAATAATTCTGCAACTTAGTGTATCGTGTAGGCACAGAAAGAATCCCGCCGCAAGCTTTGTATTTGACGATCGTAGCAATGGCTTGAGCCAAAGTTTATCATTGCTTGTGATTCATATTTAGGTGTCCAAGAACACTACAAGGGATTGGTGTTGGTTGACAACGTTAAGTAGTTATAGATGTAGTTAAACTACATTGCAGTAGTTAAAAAAGTAGTTTTAACCACTCCCCTGAAAAGTAGTTGAACTACTAGTTAAACTACTCAATCACAAAGTAGTTAGTAGTTATAGTTAAACTACTGTAGAAGTAGTTAGTGGCCATCACTGGTTCTCAGAATGCAGTTTCGATTATTTTTACTAGCTAAGCAGTGGATCTGGTATACTTCTGCTGGTATGAACGTACGTTGCTTCTTCTTTTCAAATTTTCCATTTATTTTTCCCCTAACCTTGATTGCTGGTGTTTCTTTCTTTGCGCAGTTGTGCCTTTGCACCTTGTCACATGTTGCCAGGTGGTCGAGCTCCAAAAAACCGGTAAGTTCATCGTGGAAAATATTTAGAGGCGTGTGCGGATAAAATTGACGGTATCCGCATCCGCACGGCATCCGTGCATGTGAGATCCGCGAGAACATCCGCGACCGCGCTAGCTGAAATGGGTGTATCGCGACATCCGCGCGGATATTGCGTATGTGTATCGGCACATCAGCGGTCATTGTATTTAGAGGAAAAAAATATACGCGACGAAAATGTTATGTTGCGAGCGTTTTCACTTTTCACCGTACAAACTTTCTCAGGAACGTTATGCCATTCACAGTTGGCCAATAATAAACCTCTACCCGAAAAACGTCATCATGACGTTGGTAGACAAACCGAAACCGAAACAGATCGGAAGGGGAGAGCTGGTTTCCACGAATGGACACTTGTTCGCTCCCTCCTATATTGAAAGAAAAGTAGGACCGAAGGTCGCGTCCCTTTCAGGGGATCATCGTAATCCTCTAAAGAGCGTGGTTTTCGGGCGCGACCTTGTTCGCCCCATAGCTTCGAGCATAGTTCAACTCTACCAAACCGGTGGCGCTGTCGAACACTATGACGTCATTTGTTCACAAACAGGGAGAGGTCTATTGAAGCCGCAACCATGGAAGTGGCGCGGTATGGCACGCTTTGACACCATTTTGGATCCACTGGGTGCTCTCAATTACGGTTCCACTTAGTGGACGAATTGCAGAGCCACTAATGCTTATTGTTTTTGGATATCGAGCGCAGACGTCCGCAAATTGCTACAGTAGAGACTTCATGCCTCTCGTCAGTCAGACTGAATCCACTGACCCGCAATCCTGAAACCTTGTAGCGAGAATTTAGCCGAGGCGAGCTTCATCAGTGGTCCAAGTTGTGCCTTTAGGGTCTATCTACAATGTAGATATAAATAATGGTAACTCCTCCCATATAGGTTCATCTATGATGCATGGTTACTGAATCTATTGATTGAATATTGAATTGAATTGAATACTGATGATTGAATCTATCTACTCCAGTGGAAGAGAAAAAAAAGGGGGGAACTGGTGTACCGAAGAGGGGAGCAGAGAGGGGAGAAGCGACGTTTCGAACGAAGGCTAGACTAGACTAGACTTCAGACTTGAGAGTCTGAAGAAGAGTGAAGAAGAGACCCTAGTCTGAAGACGAGCCTTCGCTCGAAACGTCACCCCCCCCCCTTTCTTTGCTCCCCTCTTCGGTACACCAGTCCCTACCCCTTTTTTTTCTCTCTCTCTCTCTCTGTGTACGTGTACCTGGCAGCCCTTTTGGATTTTCGTTCACTTGAGTGGAACTGCAGCAAAAGACGCGGACAAGTGGGTTAAAACATAAACGACAGGAGATCTGCAGGTTTCCTGTCGTTTATGTTTATTTTTTATGTTCGTTTATGTTTGTCCGCGTCTCTTGCTGCAGTTCCACTCAAGTATGTACTTCAACCAACTTACCCCGCTTCAAACCACTTCTTTTCTTGAACCTCTATCCCCTTTGAGTGAGAGACACCCTGCTTTGAGCACTCCGCACAAAACTTTTGTCAACCGTTGAGCACTTCATCAATTTATTCGACGGACAGTGTTAAAGAACCGTCGCATATTTAGTGTGGTCCTCGAGTTCCTGCGCGTATGTAGAAAATGTGACGGCCAGCGTCGTCTATCACAATCGCTCCCGTGTAATGGTGACGGAGTTGGCCCTCCAACTTTATTTATCCGGGCTATGCAGCCCTTCGATGATCCCTATGAATGTTGGATGAGGGCCCTCGCGTATACGACGCAACAACTCAGCTTCCTTCGCTTTGTCTCGATTATGGGTTCGAGCCGAGTCACTGCACTTTTAGAACGATGCTTCTTCACCAGGCAACGTGCCGGAGGCCAGCCATTGCAGAGTATGGTAACGTTGTCTTTCCTGATTCGTAGAAAGCTCTAGGAGTACGCTTTTTGTGACAGTTATTTATTTATTGATTGATTCATTCACTGCGGGCCCAGTTATGGGTCCTAGCAGGTGGGGACATTCTTATTAATCCATGTACAAAAGACATCGTAATCTTCACTGACGACGGCTTCCTCGGGCAACCTTGCAATTGACCTTACTGCATGAAAAAAAGTGTCACAAAAAAGTGTACGCCTCCCGTTTTCTACACTCGGGGTAGAGAACAATGTCATTCAGTAAGATGGTCGGTTAGGATCATGTTATTCTAACTAAAATTGAATTTCGGGTTGAGCAAGCTATTGATAGTTTGGAGGGGCGAAACGCGAATTCGTTAGGTTTTGTCTTCAAAAGAAACCTGCTCAAATTAATTTTTAGTGAACGAACTCTTCGTAGTTTGCAGGAGCGAACCGCAAATTCAGGTGTGCTGGATTGCCTTGGCTCAAGCGACGTGAAGCTCGGCGAAATGCACCACGCATATGTCACGATACTATCGACAGTCCAAAAAACTATCGCGACACTATCGAAATTCCAGTTCACTCGATAGCTGGACAATAGATAGTGAAAAACTATCGATCGCATCGAATGTTTCGATAGTATCGCCCATCACTAACCGCTGTGGTGGTCGGCAGTTTCAGACGTGTCCGGCGTGGGCGCGCCATGTGTTATGTAAGCTGTGCGGAAGAGCGGCGGCGTAAGAAGGCTGCGAGACGGCGCGCCGCCAAGCTGAATCCGAGCAAGCCCGAAAGGCTTGTTTGGCTGCGAATGCTGTCTTGCGTTAGCGTTGCGTAGGGTCGTGTGAAGGGTTGTGTAGCGTTGTGAAGGGGAGTTCCCAAGGGGTTTTCAAGCTTTAATGCTAACGCATTTCCGTCGGGTCCACCGATGGATCGACCATGACTTTTTGTCCTACAGCGTCATTGGGTTAGCAACGCGGTCAGTGACTGCTTGAGTGCATCTGTTCTGAAGGCTTGTGGTGTGTACATCAAGAGATAATGGTGATGTGCCACACATTGTCTACGCGGGCTGTGCACGATTCCCCCGATTTAAACCCCCATTGCCCGATTCCCCCGGCACGAAACACGGCTCATTTTCACCAATACACCCGTCGCATTTTCCCCGCCTTTGTGCCGTGACCCGCAAAGGCTGCAATAGAAGAATGGACGAAATTTCTTTCGGCTTGTTTTATGCGACCTAACCGTACTGAAATTTGAAATATCTCTGAGAAGTGTAACACGCATCCGACTATAAAAATACCCTTACAGAACACACATACGAGGGTGGTTCCATAAGTTTCCGGCCCGAGGTAGAAAATGCACGCGAATTTGAAAATGCGATTAAGGTCGCGTGGCGCCATCTGTTGGAGGGCCGGAGCACCACCCTCAACCCTCTCCATGCTTTTGTCGGTTGGAGAGCGGCATTTCAAACAGCCAGGGTGCACTCTTCAGTTTAAATTTAAAAAAAAATCGAGTACCGCGCTGTGATAAAATTCTTGACAAAAGATGGACTTTCGCCTAAAGAAATTAAAGCGCGACTGGACAACGTGTACAGGGAAGCCTCTCCGTCGTACACAACGGTAAAAGACTGGGCTAAGCAGTTTCGACTGGGGTGAGAGTCCATTGAAGATGATCCACGCGATGGTCGTCCAGTGGAAGTGGTAGAGGAGGAAGTGCTGAGCGACAGGCGTCTGAAGGTGAAGGAAATCTCAGAAAGGCTTGGGCTTTCCAAAACAACCGTTTTTCGCATCATCGGCGAGGGTCTTCACATGAAAAAGGTCAGTGCGAGATGGGTGCCACGACTTCTCTCGTCAGTTCAAAAGCAACACCGCGTCGTCTGCGCCAAAGAGTTTTTGGAGCTCTGTCAAGAGAACGAACAAGAAATATTGAAGTCAGTTGTCACAGAGGATGAGACTATGGCGCTCTACTATGATCCCCTTTCGAAAAAGGAGTCGATGGAATGGCGCAAACCAGGAGAAGCACCCCCCAAGAAAAGCCAAGGTCACACAATCCACAAAGAAGATCATGGCAACAATATTTTGGGATTGTCACGGGATCCTCCTCATCGACTTCAAAGAGAGGAACACCACAGTGAATGCGACTTATTATGCTTCACTCCTGCACCGACTGCGAGACGCCATCAAGGAAAAGAGGCGCGGCAGGTTGAGTCGAGGTGTCCGGTTGCTCCAGGACAATGCCCCTGTCCACACGGCTTCTGTTGCCAAGGCTGCACTGAAGGAGTGCGCGGCTTCGAAGAAGTCCACCACCCACCCTACAGTCCAGACTTGGCACCGAGTGACTGCTTCCTGTTCTCAATCTCGAAGAGGGATCTCAGAGGACGGAGATTTCAGAACGATAGTGAGGTGCAAGAGGCAGTTTTCTAGCATTTTGCGGACAAAACTTCGGACTATTTTTTCAAGGGTATAAGAATGCTGGTTGAAAGGTGTCGAAAGTGCATCGAAGTTAAGGGTGACTATGTCGAAAAGTGATACACTTGTTTCGTCTCTATGACTATTAAAAGTTGGTCGGGCCGGAAACTTATGGAACCACCCTGGTATATATAGTACGGTGGCATTCCAAGGTAACCAGGAAAAGATAGTCACAATTGTTATCAATTTCAACGCGGTGTCAATCACCACACGCTCGGTATCAATCACAACTCGCTGACCCTAGTGTGCAGAGTGTGTCGTCACATTTCCCCATAGATAGGATATAGCTTTTATTAAAGTATGAATTAAACAACACCAATGCATGCAAATAATACACAATTCAACTTGTACACTTGACTTGTACACAGTTGTGAAAGCAAAACTATTTTATTATGGGCAATCAACACTGATAGGTGTAAGGATCCATATAGTCATATCTGACATTCCCTGCAAATTTTATGGTTTGAGAGACGACCCAGGGCACTCACATCGAAACACCATCTTAATATCTGAGGAACAAAATTGACAATAATTACTCTGTATCGAGGGAATCTTTTAATTAAAGAAGATATTCTTAATCAATACGATGACAATCACAATTACAACTTTTATTATATATATCACGCCTGAGCTTTCTGTATATGACAACCATCACAGCACTGAACATTTCCACAGAATGCACATGCAAAGAATATACATTATTCTATTTCAACCAATATGTCACCAATAGATGTAAGGAAATAATTGTTCTCTGTTTCCATTATGTATTCGAATCTACCACGGAGGAACATGTGGACAAAGCGCAACAAGCAATCTATCAAAACGAGCAGTAGCCGGCACTAATTGTGAGCAATATCAAAGAACCATTAGATGGATATAATCATAGCAATAACTAAGAATGGTCAACGATTTCAGAGGGATGAGCAAATGAGAGCGAAACAGGTTCGTCCGTCGCTTTATCATAATTCAACCAACATGCAAACAGTAAATACATGTGAGGAAATACTCACATGATTCGAAATCTATCAATTGAAGCACCAAAATATTTACACTGTCAGAGGAATAGAGTGACAAAGCGCACCGTAGCATTAATTCAAACTATGATAGTTAATGCTATTAACAGCGCAGTACAAATTTTAGGAAGAGATAATATCCTCGCCAACTAAGCTAGGCGGACACTATGAAATACAGTTCTAAACCAACAGATGCTACAAAGCTTACGTTTTATTAACCCATTGGAGGCACACAAATCCAAAGTAACCCACGGAAAATATACGCGATAGCATGGCAAACGAGCGGGGACGAGTTCTACGGGTGCATGGTGTGGACAAACTGTGAGATTCTTGTAATGAACTCCTTGAGACCTGAGGCGGAACGTTTAAGAACAAGTTTACTTTCCCACCACACTTAAATTAAAAACAAAAATCCATCATCAAGTCCCATGCAGTGCCGATCAAGCGGCTGCTCGTCGTTCCGTTGAGATCGGAATTCACCTGTCCTCGTCTTCTTCGTCGTCTGCTCTCTGCCCTTGACTCCTCGTAGTCTTCTCTCAGATGACCGAATCCTTAAGGTGCTGTCACACTGGACCGGCAGCCGACAAAATTTGTATGCCGACATCGAAAGACACGGTGTCCTTGCACCTGTCACACTGCACAGACCAAAGACGGGCGACGCGTCTGTCTGTCTGCCGGCCGTCACGGCTGGACGCTGTCGGCACCCGCCGCTGACAAACATGCCTGTCACACTGAACGACAGCAACATCGCTACTGCCGCCACCACTTTGTTCGAAGATGGCGTCCTGCACAGCAGAGGCGTATGGGAATGTGCGCCGTGGCGTTTTATCTTGCGCTCGACTCGGACGACGACGATGAAACTAGTAAAACGCCACGATCATTGTGGAGTAGGAAGTGCCTCGTGCGACGAAAAAGCATGGGATGCTACGAGAATCTCATGCTTTGTCTCCATTGTAGATATCAACGTTTTCTCATCTTCCGTTGTGAACTCCATAGCTGAGGGGCAACACGACGCGCGCAGCGAAAGCTTTCCAAAAGACAACGGTTTTCGCGAACACACCTCCGTCAGTGGCGCTGTTAATTTTTTAATAATAATCGCAACACCCACAACATGGATTTTTCAAAAAATATTATCTTTTCGCGCAGTGGATGTCGCATGTCGGTCATCGCATTTTCGAGCAACGATCAAACTGCTGTTGACATGTCGTCAGACACTGTCTGCCTGCCGATTTTGTTATCGAAATCTGTCACACTGAAGCGACATTTTGTCGACTTGCGTCTGCCGCTGTCCGTGTGCAGTGTGACAGGTGTGCTTGGCAATACAATGTATGGTGACAACGTCTGTCTTCCGTGGGCGTCGGCGCCGTGTCAGTGTCGGTGTCGTGTCGGTCCAGTGTGACAGCACCTTTACAAAACACATCTCATTTTCCGCGCTTTCACACATGCCTTTTTCTTCTTTTCTCGAAACGGGTGGGATTCTCTCTCTCTCGCTCGCTCTCTCTCCACACCCAAACATACTCTTTCCCCAAGACCGAATTCCAAATTGAATGCCATGAATGAAGGAAAATATCAAAGCACAAGTAACATTTCCAAGCTTGCTGTTACACGGAGGCGATATTTTTTATTATCCTAATTGAACAAGTATCGCAAATACGTGTAAGGAAGATATCATTCTCTGCTCACATTATTCGAATCTACCAACTGTAGAGCAGAACAGAAGGACATATACGAGGGGTTTCACGAACGAAAAATGAGACAAAGTATTTTAAAGAAAAGTTCATCGCACACCATAAAGACGGACTGCATAGTGTTACCATTGGTGGGAGGATACTCAAAATGTTTCTGTTTTGTAATTACTTAATTAATAAAGTACAATTATTAGTCCGTCTTTTAATTATAAGGATTACAGCCACAATGTCAATAAGAATGTTGTAGCGGGCGATACAACGACACGAAATCCGTTGATTGCAGCTTTGTACCTCTAACGGATCCTTCTCTCTCTCTCTCTGCTCCAAAGACTAACTTTCGGGTTTGCAAATATTGAAGCGGGGCCTGCCGCAGACACGCGGGGAGTCAATGGGTGCGTTCAGTAGGCGCCCCTGAGCGCCACATGGGAGTGTGAAACTTCGTGCCGCTTTTCGAGCTCCCGTTTCAGATGAGCGCATGGAAGCAGACGACAAGCGCCCGGTTGCTAGAAATTTTCCGTGACGTACTTCCTGTTTAGCGCTGGCAGACGATCTTCAAAGTGTGGGCTCGGAAGCAAAATACGGAGTTGCCATGTTGCCAAATGCATCCATTTCGGGAAACTGTAATATTTTTATAACTTGTCATCCTTTTGTATAAGTGGGCAACTTCAACACGGATACCGGAAGTAGTCTTCCACATTTAAGTTGTCTTCGCAGCCGCTGTCTTCTCTTCCAACTTTGCTGTAAGTTCAAACTAAGCCAAAGTGTCCTCGGTCTGTGCCAGACTTGTACACGTTACCGAAAAAAACGAACTAAATACCGTTACTCGTTACAACGAAAAAAAAGGAACTAAATACGTTACCCGTTACCAAAGTAACAAAAGGAACGCGTTCCCGTTACTCGATAGTAACGAGTTACTTTTACGTTACCATGCTATTACAGAGCCACAACCATATCAAAATTGACACGTGCTTCATTTGGTCCGACAATTTCCATGGAATTTGCTTTGAAGAATAGTTGGCGCTCGAAATGGGCATCGGTTATTTTGGTGCGTTTGCTCGAGAGAGCCTCTGTGGCAAGACTGAAAAATTGCTGAGGAAAGGCATGGTTGCATCAAATACAACCACCTTTGTTTGATGCATGAGTTGGATGCGCCTGGTTAGTAGCGAGGCTGACTTTCCTTCTTTTCTTGTTCTGTGAATTCAAGGTCAACAGCTGCTTTTATTCCCTTATTTTGGCACCACGGTTAGGAGGCTACACGACGTCAGCGCGATATTGTGCGTTTATGTTCTGATAAATATGTGATATATCTATTATGTTCTGATAAATGCTACACCAACGTCTACAAGCCGTTGTATAAGCTGGCTCTTTGCATAGCTAACCTTTCCTTTCTTTCAGTAAACATACCCCCCCCCCCTCTCCCGTTGTAAGCCATCAAACCAACAAAGGTTCTCGGGCCTCACAACACGGCATTTGCTCCACGAGGTATTCGATGGGTTCGTGGAAAGCAGTGCCTTTAACATGTAATCCTCGATACGGTAACTGATACAGCTAACTAAAATATTGAAGACGCTTACCTGGGCACGCTTCTCCAAATTCGAATGCGACGAGTGAGATGCACTCGGTCATTTTTGTTTGGGAAGGGAAAGAAGACACTAAAATACTACACTCCCGTCACCTTTTTCCGCATTCACCCTGAACGTCTCGTCCAACCCAGGCCACACTCACGTGATTATCATCTGCGCCGTCTTACAATCCAACGAGTGATCCTCACTGGAGCTCACAAGTGTGGAGGCGGGAGCGAAAATACGGGGACTAAGGTTTCTTCCTGGGATACGCTGGTAGGCCAATGACACGCGCGAGCTGCATGTTATAAACCTGGGATTCCGTAGTCCACGTCGGGTGGACCCAGTTTACAACAACACGGCGAATCAGCAGAGATTGACAGTGCCATCTCAGGATCCGAGTTTCGGCGAGCTTAGCTACTCTAGTATATCCATTGGCAGCTGCTGGGAGATAACGCCTACACCCACAAACAAATCCAGGGTATTTTTCCAAGAATGCTTTCATGGTCAATGACACGACCGGGAAGTTTTGCGGCATTCGTCATGTGAGTCACCTTAGGACTCAACAAAAGAGTGACTGTCGACCAGAGGCTCCCAGGAGCTGAACATCCAGGTCAGGTCACCTCGTGTTAGAAGCGTACGAGATTTCGGGAATTTCCACATACTAACTGACCATGTCGTCCATGTTGAAGCCGAGCGTAAACGAAGGAAAGGAACGACTAACGTGAGTAACAAGTTACCGATTTTTGTAACTGAATACGTTATTAGTTACAATTTTTAGAAAAGTAGCTAGGTCGTTACTTCGTTACCGAAAAAAGTAACTGGTTACTGGGTAACGAGTTACTTGTAACAAGTTACGTACAACTCTGGTCTGTGCACTGCCTGAGCAGACAGCAGGAAGCGAGCGAGCAGTGTAGCGCTCCAAAGTTGCTTTTCGCTGTTTAGTTGCCGCTCTGAGTGTCTCATACTCCCAATTTGAGTGCGCCAAAGGAGTGGCACTTACTGAACGCACCTAGAGTCACTAAATAAGCTTATTTAGTGACTCTAGGTGCGTTCAGTAGGTGCAAGCTTATTAGTGACTCTAAACAATAGGTGGGGAGTAATGCGTTACAAAGTAGTGCGTAACCGGTAACGTGTTGCATTCGAGTAGTGAAATATGGTAACGCATTACATTTGGGAGAAAAGTAATGAGTAACGTAAAGTCATTACATTTTCAACAACTAACGCGTAACGGCGTTATGCGTTACTGCGTGTTCGGGAACTTGAAAGCTTGAGCGAGGACCGTGCCTGCAGAATCCGGGAAAATCCCCGATTTTTCCTATTCATCTTCAACAATGACAAGAAGGTCGCATCGACACCCACGAAGAACGCAAAAGAAGGGTTGTTGACCTACCCTGGTTGAGGTGTCACCTTTGTTTACCACCTCTGTTTTTCACTCCCTCTGGTATTTTTCGGATGAATGGGGCAAAAGCGACAGGAAAATAGCCTCTACCCTCTGAACAAGTAACAAAGTACCAAGGAATTGGCTGTTTGGATTTGTACTGTATGAGATAAAAGGTCACCGTCTCTGTCAACCTTGACAAGGAGCACTCACTGGTCATTAGGCGTCCTCTCAGCCCAACGGGCGAAGCTCACCGATGAAAATTTTGAACATCAACTATACTTCTGCGTTGCAATAAATCGTACGTGTAAGTCGTGTTCATGCGTGACCCTTGTTTGTGCCCAACATTGCTTGTATTGATTTGTGGAATGCACTTATGTGACTCAACCAAAAATGGTACATATTATAAGGACAACTGGTGAAGTAATGCAAAGGTAACGGCATTACTTATCAGAAGTAACGGCGATAGTAGCGCGTTAGGTACTACCGCAACAGTAACGAATAACGTAACGCGTTACTGTTCGAAAAAGTAGTGAGTAACGGTAGTGCACTACAAAATAAAAGTAACTTCCCCACCTATGCTCTAAACGCACCCAATCTCAAGCCAAAATATCGATGAGAACTGTGACTAGTCTTCGTTCGTAAAAAAACATGACGCTCGAGAGCGCTGTGATCGGGCGCTTCTCGCGCGTCTGCGACATGTCCTGCGTCGGTTTTTGCAAACCTGAAATTACTTTTCTGGAGCGGCGAAGAAAACGATCCGTTAGAGGTGCACACAGTTGCAATCAACGGGTTTTGTGTCGTCGTATCGCACGGTACAACTTTCTCATTCACATTTTGGTTTTAATCCTTATAATTCAAAAATAATTAATTTCACTTAATTAATTAGAAAACGAAAATAGCTTGAGTATCCACATAGCACTGCTTACACTATGGTGTCCGTCTTTTTGGTGTGCGACGAACTTCTTTTTTTTTTTAAACTTTGGTACATTTTTCCATGAAACACCCCGTATAGATAGATGGAGAAAGTACGGACGAGGAGAATCAACAATTAGCATTAGTCAACGATAGAAGTAGTATAGTAACATCAAAAGAAACAGTCGAGGTTTAGAATCACAGTGAAACGATACTCGACCATTCTGTCAAAACGAAACATAATTAAAATCAATCAATAGTCAACATTACAAATTTTATTGAATAAAATAAAAGATGACGCATAATGTAAAACCCCCGAGACAAGGGAATGCGTAGGGACAGTTGCAACACGAAACAACACGTCTTTACATTACCTACATGATTGCATGATTACATCATTTACATGATTTACATTATGCATCAGCTTCACCAGCTCGCATGCTTCTTAGCCATCTTTTCATTGTTAAAAGATGACTTCCATTTTTTAATGCTAATCGTGGTATCACAGTTGCGCAACAGAAATTTCCACATGCAGCGGCCCGAGCTAGATCATCCACGAAGAAGCAATACGACACAAGGATCCATCTCTAAACAAGCGAACTGAAATGGAAATTAATGTAAAAGTTCACCTTAGTTTGCATAGAGGAACCAAACAATCATTACACACCGCTAAAAAACATGTACATGTTAGAACCAATCTCCCTCTCTTTCAGGCCATTTTCATCCATCTTTTCCTCGAAACAAATGGAGAACACTCTCCCACTGCAGCTGTGTATACATAATAGATAGTTGAGGCTCTTCCAACACATATATTCTTCGACTCGATACCTTTAATGTGTAATTTCGCATTATTTTTATTAATGTGAATGATGCTTGGAAAGAGTTCATATGTCAATCGAGCGAACATCTGCAAAAAAGACAAGCTAATCATTGAAGAACACTTAAACAATTTTTCCACAACAGGGACGTGACACAGTTAATTGCATCACTGTTAGAAAAATTTATACCTTTTGGGTATACCTATAAAAGGTAAAAGGTAAAAGTATACCTTCCTCAAGGTATACTATCTTTATACCTCCCTGAAGGCATATTATTTGCACCTCAGGGTATAAACATATACCTCCTAGAGGGTATATATTTTTAAGGGCTTTGTGGTATAATTGAAGAAAAAACGGTAATATTCGATTTGTTTCAGCTTCATATCCGAGTGGCGGCTTCCCAGTCCCAGCGTAGCTTTCCACAAATACAAAAAAAAAAAGACCAAAGGAACGATAACAAAAAAGAAAATACCTGGAGACACTCGAGCACAAACTCACAAAGCATGGATGTGAATCGGAGAGGAAAGAAATTAAGTAACAATTAGCATACATTGGAAACCAAGAAGCAACACCAACAAATATTAGGAAAAATATTTGCAGGAGCAGTTGGCATTTGCTGGAGAACAGATTCATATACAACATATCGCGACTACACATGGTGGAGACCATCCTTCGCGCGGAAAGCAACTTAAGAGGTGAGGGCGTGTAAATTTATTTATTTTGGGATCAAATAATTGGCTCCCAGATGTCACTACCCAATATAATTAGAATCCTACTGTATTACTGACTATGTTTTAAAATTTACTTATTGTTTAACTGAGATGATATAGTCGCCGTCACAAATTAATGTGATCCCAGATGTTGTGGGAGAAAAGGTATACAAAACGCTGAAGGTATAAACGTAATATAGAAGTACTTTTTTATACCCTCAGCTGCTGTTGAAGGTATAGAATCAGTGATCTATACCTTACACATGGTTTAAACAGGGTATAGGCAGTGGTGATGAGGTATAAATGTCTTACTCTAGACCTTATTTATACCTTTTTTTATACCTTTTATATACCTTTTCTTCTAACAGTGATCATTTCGAAGCAATCGACCTGCAAAAGCACCATGCATTCAGTGCAAAAGCACCATGGAAACAGTGGAAATGTTGCTCCACAAAGGAAACACATCTTTTTCATTAACCTACGGAATCAACTCGAGGGATTCAAAACGAAATATTCCAACACTACACGCGAGAAACTGAGGGAGGACAAACAAACAAAACGATTTCTAGCCACAGCAACCACAGCGCACGGGCTATAAACTTCCCCTCCTGTCAGCAACAGAACACTGAGAAGCAAGGTCTCGTTCCTTTAAACTTCTGCTAGTTGCGAGTCTGCAGGTCTCGCTGTCGTTTTATGTTTTAACCCGCTTGTCCGCGTCACTTGCTGCAGTTCCACTCGAGTAAGCGAGGTCTTTGCGACTTCAACGCCCTTATAGGATTGGAGAGAAGCCACAGAGTGAAAATGTGTAATTGAAAGCATGGTAGCGTTATACAGGGTGTTTCAAAAAACGTGTCATTCGGACTTTATAAAAAAAAACGGGGCGACGGAAAAATACGGGGTAAAGGGCATTTGTGTGGCAACTGAATTTGCCACCTTGTAAAAATGTTTTCATTTATTTTTAATTAAAAGAAATTGAATTTCTTTAATGGAACTTCAAAATTTCCCAAGTCAACCTAACGATTTTTTTAAAGAATTTGAGAGCCCGGAGCGAACTTAGTCAGATCCACCAAGAAATCCGCTCGATATTGCAAATGGAACTGCCCAAAATAAGTCCCGAAATTGAGGATTCAAAGTTTCGGGTATTCAACGGCGCACCAAATCAGTCGCAAAGATGCGCGGAGAGCAGCACATGCTCCTGCCCCCATGAAAGATAGAAGGGCGAAAAAAAAGAGAGCAGGAAAAAAAGAGGCTGAATCATTTTTGTTTGCCGCTTATCAACGTATGGTTGAATGTCAACCGTCTTGTTATCGGCGCGTCTTGTGCTGCACGCCGGTCCGGCGATAAACTGTTCTATCTTCGTGGGGGCAGGAGCATGTCCTGCTCTCCGCGCGTCTTTGCGACTGATTTTGTGCGCCGTTGAATGCCCGAAACTCTGAAGCCTCAATTTCGGGACTTTTTTTGGGCAGTTCCATTTGCAATATCGAGCGAATTTCTTGGTAGATCTGACTAAGTTCGCTACGGGCTCTCTAATTTTGTAAAAAAAAAAAAAAAAAACAGAAAAAAAACGATAGGTTGACTTGTGAAATTTTGGAGTTCAATTAAAGAAATTCAATTTCTTTTAATGAAAATCAAATGAAAATATTTTTACAATGTGGCAAATTCAGTTGCCACACAAATGCCGTTTACCCCGTATTTTTCCGTCGCCCCGTTTTTTTATAAAGTCTGAATGACACGTTTTTTGAAACACCCTTTATATGAACGATACGATGTCCCGACTGGGAATTTACGCATTTTCGGAAAGAAACCTCTCACAAAAAGACTGTTGGGTGCGCTGCCCCAAATCACAATACGATATGTACTTGCTATGAGAACAAAGGGCATTTCGAGACGAACACAAAGATTACTTTCGGGTGCCACAACTGGGAGACGACGACTAGTGAGGTTCCCAAAACGTACCATATTTTACATATGAGGCAACTTTGAGGTAGCATTCGTTTTTCTTATACAAAATATAATTTATATTTTTGAATTTTTTTTACTAAAACGCATTGCATTTTGTAAATCAGTTTCCATAATGCTCAATCCATTCCACTATCTCAACTGAATTCTACACATTGCAAACCGAGACCGTGTAGCTACCGCTGACTTTACAAGCGGGACAAGGGGGTTGAACACAATTTTTAATTAATTTCTAAGCGTGATATCGCGATACACAGCACACGGAAGAATGCGAAATACGTTATCACATCTGGTGAATGTTAGTCTAAATGATTCAGGAAGCGCCGTCGAATGAATCTAAATACAAGTAAGGTCACAAAGTTTTAACCAATTAAATGTGCATAGGTATGCTTTAATTAAGTGCAGAAGCACAATGGAAAACAGAACAAACAGGTGCTCTGCAAAGGAAAAATCATTGCAGAGATAGACGAATTTTGCACACACGTTAGCATAACTCATGGTGGGATATATGATAAAAAAACCTGCTTCGAAAAAGAAACAAAACACGAAACGATACCATTATTAGTGCTTTTTGATATGTCATGGACATGGTCGTACTCGGAGATATTACACAGTGGGAGGTACCAGAAATTGTGCGCCGAATCTATACAGTCGATACAAAAATATCTACACATCAAGATTCGAAGGACGACTGGGTTTGATGGTAGAATTCTTGAGGTCAGGACCAAAGTATAACTCAACGTCAAACGTCAGTCAGAATCCTTACCAATAGGTATTGTTCCGGGTTTTCGGCGTATGATTTTCGATGTTTATTGATTTTCACGAAATCGGCGTTTTTCGATGTTTCTCCTTGCGTGTACATGCTTTTACCCGACAGTTATCGGCGAATAGAAATCACAATGTCATTCCCGCACGACGCTCATTCAACATGGCGTTGTTAGCTGCGGCGGCGTTTTACGGCTAACGAAAAAGTAGACGGATATTTTTCATAACCATCGTATTTCTGTATCGTTTTCTGACCTGCATCAACAACTTACTGACCATGTGCAGCAATTTATCTCTGTCATGTCCTGGAATCCGTCTGGAATATCTGTATCCGTCGCCTTTTCGATTAAAACCGAATGAGGGAAAATTTAATCGGCGTATGTTTTTCGGTTAAAACCGAAAACGCGGAACCCTGCCAATAAGGCTGCATTCATCAATAGACACTCAAATCAAATTACCATCTACGGGCGGTGTATATCGCACGATTCATTACGGATTTGTTGAAATTACATCTCTCTATTGACATGGAAAGTATTAAAAGGTAAAAAAAATCTTATGTATTGTGTTCCACTATCACGCGTATGCAGTCGTCTTTGTCTACCTACGGCGAAGTCTTATCACCTGTATTGATCGACGCTGGATTCAAACGACCCATCATAAGGAACGACTATATGTAGTAAATTCTCAGTTCATTATTCAACAAAGACGGCAAACGAAAAACTCGAAGCTTGGAAGATTAGTTCAAAGACTGTTGCACTATTAGAAATAAAAGAGCGTATAATTGAAACAACGTCTATAGCAGAGTTCGAGGTAACTCGTTACAAGTAACTCGTTACTGTAACTAAGTTCCTTTTTTTGGTAACTTGTAACGTAACTCGGTACTTTTGCGCCGTGGTAACTTTCAGAGGAACTCGTTCCTTTTTTTGGTAACTTTGCCAAAGTAACTTAAGTTAAGTTCCAAGTTACTTTTAACTCGCTTTTCACTCACGTCCACACATTTTCTTGCTTTCTCTCCGGTTCCTTCATGGCATATTTTGCCATAAAACGTGATATTCAATGAGTGACAGTATTTTATTCAGGAAGTAAGAACTGCTGCCATTGAAATAAAGCTGAACCATTGTGCGCCCACAGGGGGTAAGATGCAAAGCGTTCGAATAGACCTCTACCAGAGAAACGTCATCATGACATATTGGTAGACAGACTGAAACCGAAACAAAGCGGAAGGACGGCTGGGTTCCACGAACGGGCACTTGTTCGCTGTCTCCTATTGAAAGAAAAGTAGGACCGAGGGTCTCGTCCATTCAAGGGAACATGTCGTAATCCCCTCAAGACAGTGGCTTTCGGGCGCGACCTTGTTCACCTCTAGCTTCGAGCGTAGTTCAGTTCTACCAAATTTTGGCGCTGTCGAACACTATGACGTCATTTATTTACAAACAGGGAGAGGTCTATTGTTGGGCATAAAGGAAAACGATCTAAGCGTGTTGCACTCCTCCGCAGGCAACTCAAGGTCTAACTCAACTGCTCGCGCGCTGCACCAGCGTAATGCTATTTTGTGTCCGAAGTAACTTGGAAGTAACTCGTTCTTTTTCTTAAGTAACTCAGTAACTGGGAGTTAGATTTCATGCTGAAGAACTTCGTTATTAACTTAGTTACATTTAGCACGCGGTAACTTAACTTGTAACGAGTTCTTTTTGACGGGTAACTTCTCAATCTATGGTCTATAGCTTCTTTTGTCAGCACACGTTGTATGGATCGTCCTACCGAATTCTACACATGGTACAAGCAGAGCGAGAACAATGATCAGGACCCATTAGTGACTGGAAACAAAGTCTGAAGGTCCCTGCCCATTAGGCTTTGCTACATTAAACGCTATACATGTGATGTTTTTTTTTTCGAGGTTGGACGTTTTCTCGACCCGAGTTTTTAGAAATTAAATATTTGAGGGAATGTATACGGAGATGACATAGCGAATTTGAAAATAAACTGTATCGAAAGGTACCGTTGAATAAGCACAAAAAAATATTCTTCGCGACTATTCATACTCTTAATAGAGTCGGCAGGCTTGACGAACACGCGACAATACCATTATGCTATAAGATATTCAAGGCCAACGAGACGATAATTTCGATCTGAGCGAACATCAATGTCATGTAGGGCCAACGCTATGAATGTTGGATCAATTAATGAAACATCTACACAACCGGGAAGCTTTTTTTTTCTTTCTTTCTTTCTTTTTCGTCGTAGCTTGGTAAAAAGAAAGAAAGAAGTCCAACAGACTGGGAACATTATCGTTCTTGTTATGCTCCAAGTCTTCGATATCCCACAACAGTTTTCCGGGAGAAGTCTGTGGCAGTAAGATCAAATATCGAAGACTACGTATACTGCATAAAAAAAGTGTTTGTCCTAATCAGTAACTGATTAAGTAAAACTTGATCAAGCTTTCAGATTTGCGAATACAGTTACAAAGTGTGACATAACTAGTAGATTACACCAGCATGTATAATTAACGACCACGATCAGGAGTTCGATAAAATTTTTGTTCTCCCGTATACAGGGTGTCTCAGTTAAGTCCCCGGGCTAAATAATTTGCGAACGGGTATACCAATCGAAGAACTGTCTTTTTTACAAGTACACTCTTAAAAATGAACTTCACCACATAGCACGATCCTAGCCAGCCACCACCCCGAATGACAACGTTCTCGCCCTAGATTTGTTGAAAACGGGAGGAGGAGCCTATTTTATGCCATTATGCACGGCACAAAATAGGCTCCTCCTCCCGTTTTCAACAAATGGATGGACTTCAAACGGAGCACACCGTGAAGTGCGGGTTTCGTTCTGGAACTGCCGAAAATGACTCCGCGGCGTTCTTAAACGGCACTCATTTGCGTTCAGTACCTCTCCGAGTTGGTCGTGCGGGTGATTTTATTCCTCTCATTAGCCGAAGAGTCCGAAACGCAATTTACGTTGGAGTGCACCGCGGAATAAAGAAAAAGGTATAAACGGAGAAATCAAAATCAAAATGAAAGAGAGAGAGAGAAAAGAAAGAATTTGCCTATCAAAAATGAAAGAGAAAAAGAAAACGAGGACAGGAAAATACATCGTACCATAGAGAGAAATTATGGGAAAGGAAAAACCTCCGTAATTTAAAATGAACTTTCATCTGCGGTCCCTTATATTTCATCGTTATAGCTTTAAAATACGCTGCCTTAAAAGTGCTCGTACAATGAGCGAGATCTAGAAAAGTAAAGTTGAAATGTTCGTTTATGCTTCAGGAACGGCGGTACCTTCGAAAAAAAAAAAAAAAAAAACGAACGTTCTTCATCTATCTTTCTTTTTTTTTTTTTTTTTTTCGTCTTGAGTAAAACGTAATTATGGAAGTGTCTCTCAAAGAGATATGTTCACTTTCAGGGTTTTAGATCGACTATCGCTGCTGAACGGTAGCTCAAGAGAAGAATGGCTTTTTTTTCTTTTTCCTTTTTGTATAATAATAGCGTGTTCCACGAAGTTCCACGTAGGTTGACCACATGGCTCTAAACGGATAGATCGAATTTCCCGCAATGAAGCCGAGCTGTAATGTGTCGAATTACGAGCAATAAAACGTCCGATAAATCAGTAGAGGTGAAATCGATTTACCTGTTTGATAGCGTACGTGTGCCATGGGTGCATTTACGTCACAGTTTTCGTCACAATTGCGCTCATAGTTTGTTAGAACATTCAAATTAAAAATTTCGGGCAACACTGTGTCGAAGTGGTCGCGAACACAGCATAGCTCGCCAAGTTCGGCGGCAAAGCTACATTGCACGCGGACGACGCTGGGTTCAAAACGAAAGTTTGTTACGTGTCCGCTATGTAGCCATCAGGAGCAGCGAGTCAGTCGGGAACTTAGTTCACTCATGCGTGACGAATTGGTGATTATTTTCCGAGACGCTCCGTTTTATCTCACAGTTACCATATTTTCCGGTGTACAACGCGCGCGTTATACAGGGTGCGGCACGAATCGCGTCATATGACCATTATAAAAAAAAAACGGCATAACGGAAAAATATGAGGTAAGAAGCTTTCTTCTGGGCATTCAGTTTGCCACCTAATAAAAATAGTTTTATCAATTTGCCATTGAAATAAATTGAATTTTCCAAATTGCACTCGGAAATTTGCTAGTCAATGTAACTTTTATCTTGCTAAATCAGATAGACCGTGGTTGAATTAACCAAACCCAGCGCAAGATACGATTCGTAGAACGGTGGTTACGTCCAGAAAAGTTGTCCGAAAATTGAGGTTTAGTTGCGCCTATTTCAGCGACGCACTAAGTTCCCGCAAAACAGCGCCATAAGAGGGTATAGATCTGTTTCTCTGGGCCAGGTGGCGCGAGTGAGCAGCGACGTCAGCGCCCCCAAATTGTGCAACACGCGGTCGTTTAGCAGACGACGCGGCACTTTCAAATACACAGTCTCGAGTTGTTCGCACTTTTCAAGAAGCACCGCTTTTTCTGTGGATTTCCCACAGGTTTTGTAGCTTCCTGTCATGACATCACCCGGTGGTCGCTTCTGTATGCTGTTGACCCAACGCTTTCATTTGACATGCCAAGCGGTTTCCCTCGCCTCTTTACGTCTCTAGTGCGTCGTTTACGACTTAGTGTCGCATTCACCCCTCCACTCCGGTATAGGCTGGGCCACAGCACCACGGCGCTGTGTACAACTTGTGGTTTACCGGCAACAATCCGACACATTCTCGAAGACTGCAGCCAGTACGTACGCGAGCGACGGGCCTTTAAATCTCAACTTGAAATGCTGGATCAGAGGCCATTCAACATCTGCAAAGTTCTCGGCCCATGGAGTAACCCTGGACACCAGTGCCGTGCACTTGGCGCTCTTCTTTCCTTTCTTAGGGTCACCGGCCTCCTTCACGAACTGTAGGGATTTCCTTCCCTCGTCATCCTTTCATGTGAACCTTTTTGGAATGGGGTAGGGTCCTGCACTCAACGCAGGGAAACATCCCACATCATCATCATCCATTCATCTATGTTGTTGTTGTTGTTGTAGCCGTCTGCTCTTTCGATGTATTTCATTAGATTGCTCAGCATATACGCAACCTATTCACTTGGGGTTTCTGCTACTCTTATCAGAGACCACCGACAAATATTGTGGTACTGAAGTTTTGGAATCGACCGGGGTGGATGCGATACCGTTTGTGGATGGCACCATACCGTTTGAAACACCATGCAAAACACGCTGATGAAACGACCTAGAAACGGCTAGAAATACGGATGTGCAAATCGGCAAGTAGGTACCCAAAAATGAAGGATGCTCCAGGGACGCTGAAGTCCGCGATAGGGCCGCGCTCTGGCGGATTTTCCTAAGTCACGTGATGTTCCACTACAGTTTGCCCAAGAGCGCTGGTGTGCGACTGTCAGTGCTTGGGATGCGATACGGACAAACAAGGACACGAGTCACTCGTTATCAGTTGTTTTGTTGCAGGTATCACCGCGGCTGGCCTTCACTGCTTTTTTATTTGTTTGCTTTTGAACTGTGGCAGCCCGACGAAACAAAAAACTCTATACAGCAATCTATTCTATCAAGCATTAACGCAGTACCATATGACGACAGTGGCATGTCTTGCGACTTATGACTAGACCCTGAAGTTTTCGGGTTTTATATTTTTCCAAATTCGGGGGGTAGAAATCGGGTCAATAAATTGATGTTGAAAATTCATGCAAATTCGGGCAGAAAAATTACCATCAGACTAAGTTCGGGATGAAATCTGGCATTATTGTAGAATAAACGTTCACTGTACCGTTTATCCAGAGTGCCAGAAGTAAGGGGCAGTCTCATATTTTGTGAGAAGCTAGTATGTCGATGCCTTGAGGTGCCTAGCCTAGGTGCAGTTTTGCAGGTAGAAATCGGGTTTAACCCTAGATAGGTGAACCTCAATTCGGGGTGCAAATTCGGGGAAAAATCGGGTTTAACCCTAAAACATCAGGGTCTACTTATGACTTACGGCACGACGGACAGGTTTCATACGAAACGCCGCAAAACTGTGACAAAGATTCTCGAGCAGTATTGCAGTTTGACAAGAAACATTTACGTGATGTCCTTTTGTATACTTTTTTTCCATTGCTCAATCAACTATCTAGACATGGATAAAACCGATGGCGCATAAGCTCTCGAAGAAAGCAGAAGGAGCAATGTTAGAAATATTTTCACCAGTGGAATAGTACTCCTCGACAACCCCTTCATTTTACGTCTGTCGAAGCAAGAAGTAGACGAGATAGCGTTTTTTTTTCGTTCCTTATTTATTTCCTTGTTCACCGAACTTGGCAATCAAAACATGTACACGCCCACGCGCTTTACTGATAAGGTGACGAACGAACATCCACAGCATGGCATGTGTTGTCACATCGAGACGTTCAGGTGTGTGCCATTAGGCACACCCGTCTGCCGTTGTCACGTGACGACTTCGACGTACTGTCCCCTAATTGACAACCATAAATGCAAGCAGAAGGAACAGTTGCCGCTGAAGAAAGCTTCGACATCAAAAATGTTTTATTGCTTACACGGTGACACAGGCGGAGACTTATGGCGAATTCGGGTGGTCATTTCGGAGCAACTTTTTTTGCCAGATCTCGAGCAGTCATGTTCGCTTGGTCAAAACGAAGCAAATCTCGCATGTTCGCGTGGCGCTTTCCGAGCGCTCGGAATTTGCTAGCTAGCACTTTTTTTGCCCGGTCTCAAAACGATCGAGCAGCAGATTGCTCAACTGTATCCGATGTCGTCACATCCGCACTGCAACGGTGGCGAGTGTCCTCATTGGCCCGCATGATGAAATCACGTGGTTTAGCAGACGACAAAACTCGAAGATTTGCGACCGCGGCGCCCCTAGCGTGATCCAAGTAGCTAAAACCGCTAGATTCCTAGCAATCATGTTCGGGTGGCAACGGTCACGTGATCCAGCTCGGTCGCCGACCTAGCAATTTCCGAGCGCTCGGCCGTTTTGCTACGAAATGACCACCCGAATTCGCTATTAGTTTTCCTTTGTAGTTCGTGGCGAATCCGTGTGGTTCGCTGCGAGCGACGACTCGATCTATCCTTCATTTGAGGGACCCCCCCCCCCTTCCCCATGCATTGGATAGGCCGGTTGGCACACCCGTATTTCTAGCCCACCATACTGCAACAGTCCTATACCACTCTCCACCTGATAGACAGAGCAGCTGAAAAATAAGGGAAAGGTAGCCTTTGCATCCACCAATCGGAAACCCGCTTATCTGCGCATACGCGGCGTCTCTTGTTCCCTTTCCTGTCAGGTGGCTAGTGATATGACCTCCTCACCCCGCCGTTTTGCGGCCGACTTAGTGCGTCACTGACAAACGCGCAAATAAAACCCCCAATTTTCGGACGACTTTTCTGGATATTTACTTTTTTACCCGTCCGTGTGTAACTCAATAGTACCTACTTCTCGAATGCAACTTTTGTATAATCAGATAGTGTGCGCGGATCTTGATATTTTCTCTAATTATAGACAATTTAGGTCTGTATGTGTATCGATTATTTGTTAATTCCACAGTATTGTATAACTTGCGCGAATTTTGGCCTTTGCCTATGTATCTGTATTTTGTAATTTTGACTGGTGCACTGCCTAGAAGGCCTCTGGCTGTTGGCAGGTACCGAACAAAAAATAAACTCACTTATCACTTATAACAGCCGTACTACGTAACGTATTTTGCAGTGGGTTTGGCTAATTCAACCACAATCTACCTGATTTAGCAAGAAAGCCGTTACATTGACTAGCAAATTTCCGAGTTCAATTTGGAAAATTCAATTTATTTCAATGGCATATTGATGAAACTATTATTATTGGGTGGCAACCCGAATGGCCAGAAGAAAGCTGCTTACCCCATATCTTTCCGTTAAGCCGTTTTTTTTTTTTAAATAATGGTCAAATGACACGTTTCGTGCCGCCCTATACAGTGAAAAAGTGTAACGCGCGCGTTATACAGTGAAAATGTGTTCTGAAGAGGTCCTGCGCGTTATCTTACGGTGCGCGTTATACACGGAAATATATTCCTGCGGAGCTCATTTTCAGGTCGGTGACGTACAAATTCTAGCCTCTTCTACACTCTTAAAAATGAACTTCACCGCATAGCACGCTCCTAGCCAACCATTATCTCGAATGATATCGTTATCTGCCCTGATTTGTTGAAAACGGGGGGCGTACGCCATTGCTGTGACACTTGTGCTGTTCATAATTGTCACAGAAAAGGCGTACGCCCCCTGTTTTCAACAAATCAGGGCAGATAAAGATATCATTTGAGATAATGGTTGGCTAGGAGCGTGCTATGCGGTGAAGTTCATTTTTAAGAGTGTAGGGTGTGCTGTGGCTTTCTCCCAAACCTCCTGCGGGTCAGTTCACAAAACCGGCGAAAGGGCACCGAACATGACACTGCTTAAGGATGCTGTTGAGCTGTCAATAATCCTGAATTCATTTCAGAACGGTAAAAGTGCTAGGGTGCAGGCGAACTGGTACATTGTAAAACGACGAAAAACCTGAGACAAGCAGCACAAAGGAACACACACGACACGTTCTCAAAGGCTGGCGTTCCCAAAGGCTTTCTCAAAGGCATTTCAGAAGGCTCGCGTGATTGAGAAGGCACGCGAAACCGAAACCGAAAGCGGAGGGGAGGCTGAAGTATGCTATGGACACCGACTCTGTTGCATCGGAGTTTAACAGCTTTGACTCAGACTTGTACGTATCTTGAGTACGTACTCAAAATACAGTATTTTAAATACTTTTTCCGGTATTTTGGTACTCTACTCAATACTTCTTACGACAAGTATTTTTAACGTACTTGAAATACCTTTTTCGGTATTTGCTATTCAGTACTCAAAATACTTTCCTTCCTCATTAAGCACACTGTGTCAAGATTTTCAGCTCACTGGAACTTAACCTTCTTTTTTTCTTTCGCGGGAATTCGGGAATCTGTCATTTATCCTCCTGTACAATAGGCTGGCCCCACCCTTAGCGTTGTTGTCAGTAGCCAACTTCGTCAGAAAACGCTTCTTATTCATATTGCCAGGGGGACTATAGGTGCAAGAGAATCCCGGCATTTATTTCCTTGGTCACCAAAGCAATAAACACGCGCCGGAGGTTGAAAGTCGCGAGCTGACATGCACGAGGGTATACGAAGTTTTGGGTCAGAAAATATCAACGAAGTTTACTTGGGTTCACCAAAGTTCACCAAGCATTACTTGACACAAGACCTTGAAAATAAAAGATATGCTTAAGCATGGCAGATTGAGTTTATTCCTTTCACTTGTACGACCACGTTCAGAATACGCGTTTCACTTACTGCTAATACTAAAGGACTTTAAAGAGTATCTTAAATACTTCTGAGAGTATATCGTACTCTACTCAAATTACTTTCAGTTTTGAGTATTTTGTACTCTATTTTAAATACTTTTTACGTAGAGTATTTAGTATCTTATTTTAAACACTTTTGCGCAGTTTTTGTACAAGTCTGCAAAGTTTGACGAAATGTGTTTCAAACAAAGCATATGCATATATGATACACCGCCTTTGTTTATTGTGTATACTGGTGGCAGTATACAGAAGTTTGTAGCAACATTGCGGTGCGCGTTATATATCGAACGTTTTTCAAATTCAGCCCGTTTTTAGGGGTGCGCGTTATACACCGGAAAATACGGTACTACCTAATTGAAAGTACTGGCGTCCTTTGTCACTTCTTACGCTGGGTTTACAGGCAGCAACTTTAAACTACGCCCTCAACATAGACTGCTGCTTGAGGATACATTTAAGTTGTTGCAATTAATTATTATTACTTGCTTATTAGTCATTACTATTACTTTTGGAGTAGTTAACTACTGTACCCGAGCAACTACTGTATTAAAAAAGTGGTAATTTTAATTACGTTTTGTTCTAACTTTTGCTCAAAAGGGCGGTTACTTTCTGCTGCGGTTTAACGATTTTGTTCTAAATTTCTGTCAGCGGTATTGTCTCTTTCCAGAGGCTGATGTTTTTCTGCTGCGATGATGTTTTCCATTTTTGTTATAGCTATAATCGCTTTGCGCGTGTTTTAGCGTTAATTTAAAACGTACTACACACATAGATGCATATGTATATACCGGGTGTTTCAGTTAAATCCCCGGGCTAAATAATTCGCAGACGGGTGCTTCAATCGACGAACTTTCTTTTTTACAAGTATCTGTCCGATACCACCACGCAAGCTGCGCACCGTCTGAATGAGTGGGAGGCGCTCGTTATTTAAATAAAAATTCAAATTAGTTTCGTAAAGAATATATATACAACTTCTAAAGCAGGGCGCTGTCGGCATTAAAACGGGTACTACCACTTTTGGAACCTTCAGTGGAAACCTTTTAGAGAGAAATCTGCCACCGAAGTGGGTCATTTGTTGCAGTAATTAATTGGTTTCGGTTTGCATATTGTTGTCGCGGCTGGTCGCAGTGAAGCGCTAAATGAGCCTCGCGTCTTCATTCCGAGGAATTAAAAGGAATGGAATTTCGACTCGCGACCACTCCTCGGAATGGAATATGAATTGAATGGATCGACCCATTCCGCAACACTGGTACAGTGCTGGACAAAAGTTTACGGAACGCGCGAGCGGCGTATTTTCTCTGTGCAGAGACACCCTAGCGGCGAGCGGAAGCGGGCGAGTCCACGCGTTCAGAGGGATGAAAGAGTGCGCTTGTGGCGACCCACCGTGGTAGTAGTGGTAACTTTACTTTTGAGTGTAACGAACGCCAAAATGGCTTCGTTTTCGGTCTGCTGCACCGAGCGCGAGTGGAAGTCCCTCCGCTATCGGAGAAGTTGTCACGTCAATTCATCTTAAGGCTGGTTCACACTGCCACGTTCGCGCTTACGGGCTACGGGTTGCGCTTACGCAGTACCCATCTCGTTGCCGGCTACGTTCCTCCATCGTTCACATTACTACGTTTTGGGCGCTCCGTTCCTCCAATGAGGAGCGGCCTCCTAGAGCGCCATCCTTCCGAAGAAAAGTGAAATAGAGCCACAGAGCAGCATGGCGTCCAGAGTCCCGGTGCCGGCTGCTTTAGAAGACAATCAGACATTCCTTGACGATGTTCTTAACAGTTAACTGTTAATGTTCTTAACTTAACGCCATCGTCGACAGTGCAACGTACAACTCGCTACTTCGGACGAATTCACTGAGCGAATTCACTGACGAATCACCTGACAGACCCACTGCTATGCTAATTGTCATCCATGAGTTTTCTTTTTTCGTGGCATCCTTGTAGTCGCTTCTTTTGCTATTGTATAGCCAGGGAAACTTCTCAACTTTGAGAATAAGAGCTTCTAAGACAGCAAATGTTTGCGCCATCTTTGTAAGGAGACGGGCGAGACAAAACGCACGCACGGCATCCGAACTTTTCTGTCATCCTATTGGCCAGTGCGCTTACGGTTATGGAGCTTGCGGGAGAAAAGTTGAAGTTGCCTCAACTCCTTGCGGAAACGATCTTGCGGGCGCCGTCTCTTCGTCGTCATGGCAACCCCCACCGTAAACGCCCGTAACCCGTAGCCGCAAGCGTAAACGTGACAGTGTGAACCAGCCTTACCAGACTTCCTTCCCGTGATAGCCTCTCCCGCTCGTTGCAGTAGACCGAAAACGAAACCATTTTGGCGTTCGTTACACTCAAAAGCAAAGTTACCACTACTACCACGGTGGGTCGCCACAAGCGCACTCTTACATCCCTCTGAACGGGTGGACTCGCCCGCTTCCGCTCGCCGCTAGGGTGTCTCTGCTCAGAGAAAATACGCCGCTCGCGCGTTCCGTAAACTTTTGTCCAGCACTGTACCAACCGTCGAAGGATGAGACGGTGGTCATCTCCCCGTCTGCAAGAAGAGAGGATTTCCGCGGTGCTGTCAACGTGCTCACTCCTCGCGGTACCACAGTGTCTCGGAACCCACGTAGCGTACATCGTCTCGCCAGCATGTCTGTCACCACGCGTGGGGCAGATTTTCCTTCGCTTGCCTGTATTTTCAACGGCTTGTAGTGCAGGCATGGATTCGCTGAACGCTGTCCATACTCGAGGACCAAGATCGACAATGTGTTACACTAAGAAGGGAATAGCGTAAAGTCCTGCAGCTATTGATGAGATTTGTTGCAAAAGTCACCGTCCTTGCACTGTACTAGAGCCCTGCGCGGATGAGATTTTTGGCATCCGCATCCGACCCGCATCCGCGCACACGTTACCGCATCCGATCCGCATCCGCAGCATACACAACCGTTTATATCCGCATCCGATCCGCTGAGCAAAACGCAATATCCGCATCCGATCCGCAAAATCCGCACGCTTCGAAGGACGCGTAAAGACCGCCGGAAGCATGTTGGTATAGTTTCGGGTGCCTCCATGCTGTCACGGAAGGACTCACGACGACGAGCAGAGGTAAAGCTTTCAACAAACGCGATATGGAGAGACTTCTGGAACGCGTGGATCGCTACGTCGCAGGTGCTCGCGTGGTTCCCAGACGCCAGAACGCCTCCGCTCCCGTCTTGGCCGTCCATGGTCAAAGGTGAACCAGAGCATGCGCTCGCTGTCGGCGCGCAATACAAATAAATTGCTGGTGGAAAAATTACAGTACGCGGTGTATCCGCATCCGATCCGCTGTCTTCGCATCCGATCCGCATCCGACCTCGAGCCATCCGCATCCGATCCGCACACCGCAGAAAGTGCTAAATTTTCATCTGAATCCGCAATTATCTTGCGGATATCCGCGGATATCCGCTTCCATCCGCGGATGGTGCAGGGCTCTACACTGTACCTCCAGGTGGCATTACAAATCTCCATGCGGGCGCTTGCCATTTCTCCGAGCGCCACCCGTGTATATACCCCTATTGAATCGAAGAATTTCTTTTCTACGAGAGTATAAAACTGGCCTGGAAGGACGTGAAAGGGGAAATTGGTCTCGTCGTTCCCGAAGGTACGGGAGACCCATTATAATGGGCGGAACCGGTAGAACCTTCGGCGGTGTTATACATCCTTTGTTGTGAAGCACGTCAGACTCGGACGCATTGTCTGCGCTAGTCGAGAAAAGTCGTTTCTGGGACGATATCGAATATTCCTGACGAGAAAGTGACGCCGATCGTGTACATGCAGACGGAGGAAGTGCTGAGCTTTCTCCATCAATCGGGAGTTCTCCCGCTTCCGGCAGAACTTGCCGTGTCTCGGCCATTCTTGTATAGCTCCAAGGCAGCGACAAAGTCTGCAAGCAAAACGATGGAGACTGATTCGCCGTCTCGCGCCTCCGATTATCCCCATCCCCATGGTAATTTTTATTGAAAACTTCGCTTTCGAACTGCCACAGGTCGGAGGCGGTGCGATTATCTTTCCCCTGCAATCGACGATTTCCCCCATTCGAAACGATCGACCATTCACAGCTGCCCGTAATGGGACCACCCCAGCGGGACACCGCCGCCTGGCCTGGTAATACCCCGGAGCGATTCGCCCAACTCCAGTGGTCTCGACGGGAACGACTTTGACAACTGGCTAGACGATTTCCACGTCTGTCGTCGCAGAGGTGATAGACGTTGAGTCGGTGCATGCAAAAGCTCGTTCCGACGAAACACACGGATATGTAGCGCACAGTCCCAGATAAGTTGTCTGAAAGCGGCATGGCCGAGTGGGTTACGGCGTCCAACTCGTTGGTGGTAACCGAGGTCGTGCTGAAGACTGGGAGGTGGTGGGTTCGAATCCTGTCACCGACTGCGCTGTCTGAGGTTTTCCCCTGGGTTTTTTTCGAAGACTTTCCGGACGAATGTCGGCACAGTTTCCCCTGAAGTCGGCCCAGGACGCATACTATCCCCTGTCCCCGCTCCTTCCTGCTGTCCTCATTCCGTCTGTCCACACCTGTACGCCGCTCACAGGCACAGTTGATTCGCGGCGCTAACACGCAATAAAAAAAAAGTTGTCTGACCTTGGGTTGACCTTTCGACCGAACTCATGTACCATTATGTTGACCTTTAAATGCTTTTGCGCGGCCTGTCAGATGTGACGTAGCTCGTTCATCGACCGTTAGTCGAGGGGCCGTTGCGAGCGTTGCGAGTACGACAGGGACCGGACATGTTCCCACTACCAGACCCACACCTCGCAGCTCTCGTCACTGTGCAGGATGGCTCCTCCGGGGTAGTAGCTGTGGTGTAGCGGCGTGTAGCACCGGGGGGTAGCTATGAGACATTCACCGTCTCTCACCTCTGGTCATCACCGTCTCTCACCTTCATCACCATCCCCCACTGCCACACGAAGACTATTCAGTGAGGACGTGTAATTTTTGTGGAAGTCTGGAAGGTTATAAAGCACATCGCCCGCATCGAAGCTTTGTGCACTACATGAAAGGAGCGCTGATCACAGCCCCATTCTGGTTCAAAAAGATGTTGAATAGCGGAAATCCATCGCTGGGCCCTGACTTCAAGGTGCTTAATGTGGCGAGTCCTTCGAAGATCCGAGTCGATGACCACGCAAACAAATCGATGGAGCTCCTTAGCACCGACTCACAAAAGGAAAAGCTCGCCATGCCCTTGCGTGCGTACCAGAATTCGAAGCACTTTTCGAGCCAAAGAGCCATTTTAACTTTTTTGCCTTCTGTGTGCGTTTTAGTTGCTACACATTCTCTGGCTCAATGCCAGTAGAAGAGTCTCCCGGAGACACCAAGCGTTCGCGAGGCGTGGAAGACACTGACATACGAAACTGTGTCGTACTGGATTAATGCGTAACGCGTACTTTGATTAATGTTCACGACCTATATCGATATAAACTTTTGTGCTACTACTGTACTGCTCATAAAAAGTCCCTAACCAACGTCTTATCACTGTTTGGCTTCAAAGAGCATAGTTATCTTTATAATCATCGCGCCCAGAGTTCTTGGCATATCACCGGCTGCAGAACCAGATATGATGAACATAGTGTTGCATATTATGTATATTACCGTGTATCTTGAACGATTTTTTTATTGATCCACTAACAGCGTCAAAGAAATATGTTCATAATGCATGCAATTAGTTTACATGCCACCACGACCATCTCTCTAATACACGACTATAACCTTCGCACCTATCCAGAGCGCCGCTTATTTAGTTTCGCCAAACGGCCTCAGGTAGGTTTGCTAAAGGATCGGAACCGGTATTTTTTTCGGTCCGGTTCGGGTTCGGGTTCAGGCATATTGGTTCGGTTCGGGTTTAGCTCCGCTGAACCGAAATTATCAGCTTGAACCGGTTCAGGTATATCGGTTCGGTTCGGGTTCGGCTCAGGGAGAAACCCCACCCCCCACCCCCCGCACATACACAGACAAAAAAAAATCTGTCAGCGGTCGGGGCATTTACAAGGATTGGAACAGTTACTTTTTTCGGCATCGGTTTAACCGGTCCACGTGCAGTAATTTTGCTACATGCAAGCAAGCTTACGCTCACCGTACACGATTGTAAGTGAAAGGTGTGAGATAACCGTTCAGGTGAGCAAAAAAAAAAAGGTCGGTCAGTAGTACAATTAATTCACCTCTGAACCGATTCCCGAACCGGTAACCGTATCAATTTTTTTCGGTTCATTTCCGGTTCGGCTCAGGACAAGCAAAAAAATTGTTCGGGTTCGGTTCGGTTCGGGTTCGTCAGAAAATAACGGTTTTCTCGGGTTTCCGGTTCGGGTTCAGTTTCAGTTCCGATCCCTGGCTATAACTGCGTACCTTTAAAGCATCTCTCTCTGAAATGCTGCAGATTCTCAGAGAACCTGCGATAATACACAAACAAGTACGCACGAAGACCACTCATGTTGCACACAGCTGAGCTACAACAAGCGCTCTTCTGGTACGGCAAGTGGCGCCCCCTCGCTCCTCGAGCCGCGGACGGAAGTCCCATAAACGAACGGGCGAGTGTTATGGTCGTGTATTATAGAGATGGTCGTGCATGCCACGCACACACTTCCGTCACAACCCGGTGTGTGTCCCCATATGGTCGCAGAGTCACGTTCTTCACCGTGCAACCTGCCAGCTTTGGAAGTTTTTGAGTCTGGAATCGTTTTGGAAGACGCGGGAAGACATTGCACACCCGGGCTGTATTGTCCAACCGCGTGTATCTCCCGTTCCTTTACACCCAATTCTTATGGTGACAAAAAGAAAAAAAAAGATGAGGACGTTAACGGAGCAAATTTCGGAATTGCATTCGTAGACAATGATCAATAAAGTTGAAATGAGAACTAAACGGGACGCATGTCATGAAAGGATACGCATCCACGGTGGCCGCATCCCATGGCGCTTCCCCACAGGGCTAAACGCATGGAGCGTTTTTCCGACGTTTTCAGGACGCGCGCGCGCTCGGCATGCGTGTGACCTCGTAAAAACCAGTTTTTCAACGCGCGCGGAGGGCGTACGCCGGAATCTGTCGACTACGGATATTCGCGCGCGTTTGGGCGCGTTTTCCGAGAAGTAGACAGAACCATGGCCGTCGTGCGACAGACAAGGTGGCGTATGAGCAGCTCGCATAACTTTTTGGGACATTATCCATCACACTAAATTTACGTGAACATTTTAATAGCATCTGTAATGAAGGAACGCAGGAACCACAGGAAAGAAGAGCATCTGCACGTTCTAGCAGATATTTGTGGTCGACGAATATAGCAACAGTGGCTCGCGTCACTCGCTCCGTACGCGTTCCATGCGTTTCGGGTTGTCGCCTCGCTGGCGTTTCTTCGCCGCGTGTGCAAGGCCATGGCGTACGCGCGACGTTTTGACGCTGCAGTCCGGAAAAGCGACGATTCATCCACCCATCCACAGCGCATGCGCAGACGTTCGGATTCTTTCATCTCCACAGACGCAATCGTAATGTCTCAGGTGGACTCCACAGCTACCGCTGTTGCTGAAATAGCGCGAAGGATTCGCGTTAATTCTGCCATATTTCTACGGCCTGTTCGGCAACGAATACAATGATCTCCTGCGAAAGGACGACGGGCGTAGCCGCGTAGGTAACCTTCAGCGCATGAGCGGTGCCTCTGTTCGGCACACGTTTCCAAAACCCTCCACTCTTGAGAAGTGCCTGTCGGAGAATCAGGGGAACGTCGTGCCGTGGCCTATTCCCCTGTCATGTGACTCGTGACGTAGACCCGGAGTGTCTCAAGCGGATAGAAGCAGCGGCTGCTTTTCTCAGACTGTTTTTGGAAATTTGATTGCGCAGTGACAATACAGCGCAGAGCAAAAATATATTGCCACGGTAACTTCCAATGGACTGCTTGAGAGATTGATCATTTAAAGGGGTTATCTCAGATAAACGTAAATGGCGGTTCTTGGCACCGATGTGAATCTGCATTGAAAGTTTCACAGCGAAGAGGGTAACGGAAGCGGAGAAAACGGGACACCGCGAATGCCGAAACTCATGCCGCTCCGACACCGCAGCGCCCTCGCTGCCGCCAGTGAGGCAGCCCACGAGAAGTCACGTGCGCAATGGGAAGCGCCATGGGATGCGGCCACCGTGGATCAGGGATTTCCCTACCCCCCCAAGGGGGGTGTACACCCTCCCTGCATTTTTGCAACACCCCCCCTGAAATTTCTCAGGTGACCCCAACCAGCTGGCTACCAACACGTTCTGGTAGTGAGTCCGGCGCAGCGAATTACATCCTGTACTGTCAAACTTCGGCTGTAGGACCACAGTCATGCAGATGATCGTACCATGCATTTGTCCAAAATCATTTGAAAGTAACTGTTCGATGCATATATTGCGCGCATATACGAGCAAAAATGCGTGCGGGCACGCAAACTCAATGTGGATCATCAAGAACCATTATGTGTCCAACTCAATTAAGCGAGGTACTCTGCTTTTTCGTCTAAGGTTTTCACCGGTGGTTGCTAGGTATTCATTGAACTTCGTGAGACAAGGCGCTAGTCTTTTTTCATTGTCGGTCGCGTGATTATGCATCTTAATGTTGAAATGCCGTTCATAATGAATCTGTATTCTAATGTACTGTGTTCTAACGTAATAACATGTACAAATAAAACGGAAAAGCTGTGCAGATATGTCAGCATTGTGCCACGATTATTTGCGTGTCTAAGGAAAAATTCCGCAAGTGGAACCTTCACCAAGCCCCCCCCCCCCCTTGAAAGCTCGGCACCCCTCCCCTCCCCCCCCCCCCCCCCAGCCGTGAATTTCTGGCGAAATCACTGCCGTGGATGCGTATCCTTTTATGACATGCGTCCCGTTTAGTTTTCATTTCAACTTTATTGATCATAGTCTACGAATGCAATTCCGAAATTTGCTCCGTTAACCTCCTTATCTTTTTTTTCTTTTTGTCACGATAAGAATTGGAGTTACAGATGGTTGTACAATACAGCCCGGATGTGCAATGTCTTCCCGCGTCTTCCAAAACGATTCCGGACTCAAAAACTTCCAAAGCTGGCAGGTTGCACGGTGAAGAACGTGACTCTGCGACCATATGCGGGCACACACCGGGTTTTGACGGAAGTGTGTGCGTGGCATGCACGACCATCTCTATAATAGACGACTATAACACTCGCCCGTTCGTTTATGGGACTTCCGTCCGCGGCTCGAGGAGCGGGGGCGCCACTTGCCGTACCAGAAGAGCGCTTGTTGTAGCTCAGCTGTGTGCAACATCAGTGGTCCTTGTGATTAATTCTTCGTGCGTACTTGTTTGTGTATTACCGCAGGTTCTCTGAGCATCTGCACCATTTCAGAGGGTGCACCTACCTGGGGCCGTTGGGCGAAACTAAATAAGCGGCGCTGGGGATAGGTACGAAGGTTATGGTCGTGTATTATAGAGATGGTCGTGGTGCACAGCCCACGCATGGTCACCCTACGACAAATCTTGTCAGAAATTTCTTCCCAAGAAACCACGAGAGCACGCATGAATGGTGCCCCGAAGTCCTGCAGGACAGAGGAATATTTGCGACTCCCCCGCCTGGAGTAGAGTCACCAGCCTGGAGCACCCTTGGAATTCCTTAGGGGCTGGGTGATCCCCTCTCCAGGAGACGACTATTGGCAACTCCCTTGCCTGGTATTTTTCGAAAGCTCTGTCGCTTGGTACAGTGCTGGACAAAAGTTTACGGAAGACCCCCCGGCACATTCCTGTCACAGAGTGACACGCTAGAAGCCTGCTAGTACGGACTTACAAACAAGTGACTGGATTACCTAGGCATCGTTCTTGATGCCTAGGTCGACTGAGCGTCAGAAAGAACATTGTCTGTAATATGTCATTGTCACTATGTCATGTATGTCATTCTCAATAACATATGAGGAGTCTTATTACCGGACAATATGGGTGAACATATTGAGTAAACCACTGGGCATTACCGTGACGAAGATACGTCTGCGTAACATCGTACGGTGCAGCATGATCTTCGATATCCTTGCGCCAGAAACTTCAAACCACGAGAGCAACAAGATGGTGATGTATAGTGTTCGCTTGAAGAATAAATAGCTCCCCACATGGGACGTCTACTCGAACGGACCACTTTCGGGTAGCGGTACGTCCCGAGTAGTCGTACAGCTCTGTTCGGTGCGAAATTTACTGCCTTTTGTGTTTGTTCTGCAATACGCTCTGCAAGTAACCGAGCGTTCTGCGCATATCTCCTCTCCCGGTTACTCCACTCGGGAAGCCCCATTGGCTAAGGCGGCGCCCTCCCTCTTCCCTCTCACTGCCTCCTCTCATGCGCAAAGACGCACTTGCACAGCGTATAGCATCTGTCGGAGAGGTTGGAGCACATTACGTCCAGACAAGAAGCGACCGCAGCGCCAAAATTGCCCGGGGCGGCGTCGTATTATACCCTGGGGACGAAAGACACTATGTTACGTTTTATCAATTTTTTTTCGCTTAGCGGCTCCCGAAATGAAAAACGGCGCAGGGCCAACCTAGCACCCTCTGCCTAGAGAAAGTGAGCCTTCGTCGCAGCAGCGTAGAGAGGGAGGAGGATCTTTTTTTTGGGGAGGGGGGCTTCAGCGAATACCACCTGGAAGACGTGACGTGATGATTAAAGGGACTGTAAAGTAAAATATAACCACCATGTTTTAAGACGCCATCGCGTAGAACTTTGCCGTGTGATGGTTGCATACACAAGTCATGACTTCTCAGCTTTTTCATAGTCTTCGTACTAATTAATTTTGAACTCTTCTAGAAACTGAAAGGCGGCGACCCTCGACGTTCGCCGAGGGCAAAGTGGGAGCTGGCCCCGGATTGGCTGGCAGATAAAACGTGATACATAGGTAATATAGGGTTTATTCACTGACGTCACCTCGCCGCCATACTGTATAGGTCCCTCGAAGTTATGTTCCCGCATTCGTTCGCTGTCATATGCTTTTTGGATGACTATTAACGTCGAAAACATGGAAATTGTTTGGATATGCTACAAATCACGCAGCACAATAACTTTGAAACACCACATATACGGTGAGTACGATATGGGTAGTGGCTTGGATGGGACCTACAATATAGCGGCCGATGCAGCACATATGCCTGCAAGCGACAGTGGCGGTCTCCTGCGGATGACGTCATGTGAATAAACCCTATTGGAATACTGCATACGTAACGCATTTGAGGCATTTAGTAATTACCATTAGACCTGTTTTGAAGAGGAACAACAACTCTCTCGAAGTTCGGTTTAAACTATTGACAGCGGCTGTAACCTGTGAGAAACATGTGTGCGTCATCTGTTGGCCTTTCTCTATCTCTTGTGTCGTCTGCTCCTCCGCCATTACTGCTACTTCGCCTCCCTCCGTTGGTGGGCGCTAGAAAAAAACACACACACAAAAAAACAAGAATAAATAAGCGAGAAAATAAATAAATAAATGACCAACAGTACCGTCGGGTGTAGAGTGAGCAGAAGAGGAAAGCTGCGAAAGTTGCCCCGTGTCGGCGCTGTGTACAAAACTTCGCATCCACGCGATTTCTGCGGATATCTGGTTTACGTTGTCTCTCTCCCTGTTAGATGTTTAGAGCCGTCGGCCATGTGGGACATGTTTACGTTCAAGTGTTCTGGGATGCACTAACCGTCCACCTTCGACGACGAAAGAGACACACTGCAGCCGGCCCACCGATGGCTCGCTAAGTTGCCTGTGTTTTCAATGGGTCGCGCGCGAGTCGCCTCAGGGTTGGCGGCGCGTTTTGGACTCCGCAAGTTTTGCTTCGCGCAGCAATCTTTGAAATTCGATTGCTGAAAAAAAAAAAAAAGCACGATGTAGTAGCAGCAGAGCTATAGACCTCTACCTGTTTGTAAACAAATGACGTCATAATGTTCGACAGCGCCACGAGTTTGGCAGAGTTGAACTACGTTCAATGCTAGTGGCGAACAAGGTCGCGCCCGAAAGCCACGGTCTCGAGGGGATTAAGATGGTCTCTGAAAAGGACGTGACTTTCGGTCCTAGTTTTCTTTCAATGGGAGGCAGCGAACAATTGCCCATTTGTGGAACCCAGCTCTCCCCTTCCGATCTGTTTTGGTTTCGGTGTGTCTACCAACGTCATGATGACGTTTCTCGGGTAGAGGTTTATTACGTACCTGAAGCGCGCAAGTTACAAGCTTTCAGAAATGTACACAGTTTCTACAGTATGAAGAGAAGCGGTTTGCCATTCACGACCGTGCTCCCGGTGGCCGTAACTATGGGCACCAGCCCTCTATTGGCTGCAGGGACTGCCACTGGGAGCACTCGCTTTTGAAATCGTCCTCAGCGATTGGCTGACATCCTGACTTTGGATGTCTACGTGCGATGGCGTGAGAGGAGGCATTACGTGGGACTTGTGTATCTGGATGGCGTTGCCCGATTCGCTGAAAATTATAAAGGAAAAAAAAAATGTTGTCCTCGCTCTCCACAGCGCGGAAATAATTTTCTTCCTTCGCCGTGCATCAGTGCGATGATTAGGAGTCTCCGAAGAGATGTCTCTCTCGACTACGACGCCTGCCATTGGAAATAATCATGCTGCTGACATAAGAACTGCAAGCTTGTGCGCGAATGCAGCTATTGTTCCTTTGATCCGCACGCATACCGCTTTCGACCTTCACAACCAAAGCATATCCTTCAACGCTCCGTTCTTTTCTTTTTCTCTTTTCCAACCGCTCCTCTCGAAGACGTTGTTGTATCCTTTTGTGTTTTGCGAGAGGGAGGAAAAAGCTACTGTGGCGACGCTGAAAAGCGCTGCGTCCCGCCATGAAAATTGAAATAGGCTCATCTTTATTCTTCTTTGAGACGAAAGCAAAGTCAGCCGCGCTCGAAAAGGAGATATTTTTTGGGAAGCGGCTTCTCCGCTGCCACGAGTAGGCGAATAGAGCAAGTGGAGCAGGCCGTGCTTCAGCTCCAAATGACCCGGGGGCCACCAAACTTCGTTATATCATTATATGTGAGGATATCGATTGGGGATTTTTGGTGCAACGCCGTGTTCGGCACTGCGTGTATAGCTAGCCCCTGGGTGTGCCGCTCTTCCTTCCTTTCGCAATTTTCTCTCTTTCTCTATCGGAACTTTGGGGAAAATATGCTGATGTAGCTATATGAGTCATAAAAGCATGCATCATGGGTTCCCTGAACTTACGTGCCTCGGAGGAGTGCAAAGAGGCGGAAGAGGACGTTTCCGCGCCAGGGAAGAGCAATTGAACCTCTGTATGCGATAAGGGGATAAGTCGAATGAATCCCCTTTTTAGTGTTTTTGTTGCAATGACATCTACATACCAGTATGTACCTGCTAAATAAGATTTAGGACCATACTGCAATTTATTGACTCGCTACAGGAGCGTAAGAAACGGGAAATGCATGTGTGTCAATGGGATGGACCGCCAGATCAGGCCCCTTTTCTACACATTGTTACAAATGGTGTAGCTTAAATTTTGCTACGACGTGGAAATGAACTCCGACTCGAAACACATGTTCTTCCTACCTCACGTGACCGTGTCAGCAGTGCTACTGAGCGTTGTAATCGGAAAAACGTGCGCACTGTGCTAATCAGTCATATTTTGCTGGCCATGCAGAACGTTATTTTGCTCGTTTAGCAACACGATAATCACGACCTAGGCTGCTCCACTGCACAAAGGTAACTTCGGCCATCCTGCCGTCAACATGAAAGTCCGACCCGTGAAAACTGTTTTTTTTTTTCCTGCAGGAAAACCCTGCGCGTGCGTTGTTATATAGAAAAAGGGGATATGTCATGCTCCTGGATGTTGTTCAATTTCTGCTAAATCACACACACAGAAATGATGTGAATGGGACATGCAGGTACAGTAGACACATGCATATGTGTTACACATTTTGCATTTTTAGTTATTCGTGGAAACTTATCTGCGATTACTTAACCAAATATTCACTCGCAGTTTTCTCGGTTTGGGATTTTTCGACTTATCCCCTTATTGTGCATACAGAGGCTCAATTATTGGTTCGTTTTCTCCCTACCTGACGGCGTACTCATGTCTCTTTCCTTTCTTTCCTCTTTTTTTTTTTTTTTAATGGGGCTAATTTGACGTGCCGTACGACGAATGTCAGCCGACATATCCATTCAGAGGTTTTGAGAGTCGGTAGCGTAGACTTAACGGGTGGGGGTGGGGAGGTGTTCGGGGGTTCACTCCCCTAAACTCGTATACTTGGTGGTACATTCGGGAAAGGTAAAACGAGGGTGAAATCCTTCTTCCCATGGAAAGTTTCCATAGCAAGAAGGTGTGACATCGGAAGGTGAATCATCATACCGATTCCGAAATCACGATAAGCCAGTCGCCTTGTACAGCTTGGGACAAAAGTTTGCGGAACTCCTGGGCGTCGCATTTCTTCATTGGAGTGACACACTAGCAGCGAAGAGGAGCCGGCACACGTACTCATAGACAGACAGAACAGCCGGTCGCCCGTTTCTTATTTAATATCTTCCTGTTAGCTAGTAGGAGACCGCTCCGATGAAGAAATACGTCTGTACCGTGTTCCGTCAACTTTTGTCCCACCCTGTACCTCTGAAGCGGGTGACCTCACATTGCTAAGCTTGGATTTGATATCTTGCTTTATCGTATCGATTTCGTAGAGCCCTACCGAGACGCAGTCGTGTGTGTGTGTGTGTGTTTTAATTTGGGGTTACTAACGTAACGAACTGAACCAACTTTCCGTAACAAGATAGAGTACGGAGTTTGTAATAACGATAAAATGATAAAATGAATGTTGTCGTCACGGTGTCCAGAAGTGGGAACCGGACCACTTGTAGTCACTCGACTTACTTGACGACTACTCTTAGCTGCTGGCTTGGCTTGGCTGCGGCTCCGCAGTGTCATGGCGGCATGTCGACCACGACCTACTAGAGGTTTTCCCGTCGTATTTAATCCTTATACCGTGGAATTTAATCCTCATGACGCCACTTTTAATCCTTATACCGTGGGATTTAATCATTCTTATGTTAAATTTAATCCTCGTGCTACGAATTTTAATCCTTGTACCGTCGAATTTAATCCTAAATTCTCGGGCTCTCTTTTCATTAGTCTTTTCACTACAATGCGACAGTGTGGACTACCTGTATGATTTATGACATGTTTTGACTATTTCCTCGTTTACAGCCCTATACAGACTTTTTGTGACTATCACTGCTCCATGCACTACTATGTGATAGTATGGGACTATACCTGCATAATTTATGGCCTGTTATGAGTATTTCTTTGTTTACGGCCATAAATTGTCTTTTTATGACTACGCCTGCTCTATGCAGTACTATATGGGACGCTGTGGGACTACCTGCATAATTTATGACCTATTATGACAACAACAACAACTTTATTTTGAAATGGAGAGTGGGGAGGTTCATCGCCAGAGGGGATACTCTACCCCATTGCTGGTGGGGAGGTGGGGAATAAAATAATGAGCCCCTTCACAATAACGATCGAAGTCCGATGGTATCCAGAAATGTCAACAGAGCTTTGAGCGCATATCGTTGCTGGGCTGGATTGGGCCAGGGATCAAGCAAATTCGATAGGGACAATGGGCGAGAGTCCAGCTGACTAAGAGACTCGGAGAGTGCTGTTCGGGAAGGTTAGTAGTGAGGGCAACGAAGAAGAATGTGCTCCAGATCCTCCAGAGCACCGCAGTGGCAGCAGCTGGGAGAGTCAGCTTGTCTCAAGCGGTAACGCCACTGAGCTGTAAAGGCCACATCGAGTCGCAGTCGGTGGATTAATGCAGCATCTTGACGAGAGGTGTTTCGTGGCATGCGGAAAGCGAGCGTGGGATCAACTCTGTTCAACATAGAGGGGGGAAGAATGTCGGTTGTCCATTGGCGGGAAGCCAGGGGTGTCACGAGGCGTCACGGGTCTCCTCTCAGCAGCACAATACTGGTCCGTTTCCGATACGAGAGTGCTGCTTCTGCGGCGCTGTCGGCCTGCTCGTTCCCCACGACACCACAATGGGCTGGAACCCACTGGAGAACTAGCCTGTGGCCTGCTACGTAGACAGTGTGGTAAGCCATTAACACATCTGTGACTAGGGGTGCGGGTGGGCCTCGTATGCCGGAATTTTCAATAGCTTGAAGTGCAGATTTGGAGTCTGTGAAAACTGCCCATTTCCGCAGGGTAGAATCAGCGATGTGTTGTAGAAAGAAAAGGATGACATAGAGTTCCGCAGCTGTTGAGGAGGTTGGATGTGAAAGGCGTCGTCCTTGCACTACGCCTTCGGATGGTATGACGAATGCTGAGGCGGATGCTGAATTCATCATCTTAAAATAAAGTTGTTGATGTTGTTGTATTCCATTGTAGTGCACATTGTAGTCGTAGTCACAGAAAGATCATTTGTAGCTGTAAACCAGGGAATTGTTATAACAGGTCATAGATTATGTAGTTAGTCTTATAATATCCCTTTGTTGTACAAAGAATAGTTGTATTCATAAAAATCAATTTGTAGCTACCAACCAGGAAATAGTCATAACAGGTCATAAACCATACAGGTATCTTAAATTATCACATAGTAGTTCAAATAGTACTCATAGTCATAAAAAATCAATTTATTGTTGTAAACAAGTGTTGAGTACAGCTTATGTATTACGTTCATAATAAATTTTCCCTTAACAACATGGAAATAGTCATCACTGGTTATCCATCATGCAGGTGCTCCCATACTATCGCATAGTAGTGCATTTACCAGCGATAGTCAATTTATAGCTGCAAAAGAAGAAATAGTCATAACTGGACATAAACATTGCAGGTAGTCCGACATTACCCCATAGTAGTGCATGAAGTGCATGGCAGTCATAAAGATTAAATTTATAGCCACAAACAAGGAAATAGTCATAACTGGCCATAAATCATGCAAGTAGTTCCACCCCATAGTAGTGCATAGAGTAGGCATATTCATAGAAACGTCAATTTATACTCGTAAACGAGCAAATAGTCAAAACAGGTCATAAATCGTGCAGGTAGTCCCATACTATCACATAGTAGTGCATTGAGCAGTGATAGTCACAAAAAGTCAAATTATAGCCGAAAAGAAGGAAATAGTCATATCAGGTCCTAAATCACGCAGGTAGTCCCATACCATCCAATAGTAGTGCATAGAGTAGGCAAAGTCATAAAAAGTCAATTTATAGTCGTAAACAAGGAACTACTCATAACATTAACATGTCGTAAACTATGGAGGTAGTCTCATACTATAACATAATAGTGCATTGAGGAGTGATAGTCACAAAAAGGTTTGTCGCAAAAAGTTTGTAGCCATAAACAAGGAAATAGTCATATCGGGTTATAAATCATGCGGAGAGTCCCATACCATCTCAATGTAGTGCATAGAGTAGGCATAGTCACAAAAGAGTCAGTTTATGGCTGTAAACGCGGAAATAGTCAAAACAGGTCATGAATCATACAGGTAGTCCCAAACTGTCGCATTCTAGTGAAAAGAGTAAAGAAAAGTTAACCCGAGAATTTAGGATTAAATTCCACGGCATAAGGATTAAAATTGGTAGCACGAGGATTAAATTTAGCAGAAGCAATTTATTTCTTCTGGGTAGGAACTTGTTATCAGGTACCCTGGTCCTTCTTTCTTGTTCGTTATTATCTGCTATCACTGTTATTTCTGGCGTTGACAGCAACATGCTGTTCGGCGTTTCCGCTCCCTGTCTTCCATCGCTTGCTTCGCGTTTTATGTCCGAACCGATGTTCTGCCGTCTTTCCACGTACCGTCTGTCATGATCTTCGTGCTGCGCGAACGTCTGCAGCGTTTCTGAAGCCTTCGGTTCTTCAGGCTGCCCTTTTGCAGTCTGCAGAAAAATCGTGGAAGCCATACTCAGCTTAAAAAATAGATAGAACATCGAAAACTTCACCTCCGTGCATCAGAATAGGGCACCTGGCGGACGCAGGAGAGTTGTGTTCAAGTACCGCCAGGGGAGCTATCGGTGCAGAAATGGCAGAAATTCATGCAGAAATTGAAACGATGTCCCACATGGATGCTCATCGGTAGTGCCCCTAGCGGTGCCTGCACATAACTCTCCTGAGACCGTCATGCACTACCATGCACTGTCATGACCGCCCTATTCTAATGCATGGAAGCCTATGTTTTCGCGCTCTGTTTATTTTTTTACGCTGAGTATGGCTTCCAGGACTTTTTTGGTAGCTTTCGCACGCCACTGCATGGAAGTTCCTCGGGTAAGTAGACAACGAGTTACATGTAAAAATGCGGGTCATGTTTTTCTGCACACACCCTGTATAACGACATCGTAGGCACCCATTCCCAGCGCCGCATTTGCAATTCCTGCAATACTTTGTACTTCAGCTTACCTTAGTATTTTTGTACAAGCGGTGGATGTCCCACGGGAGATGCTTCTTTCTAAAGTTATCATCATCATTCTATGCGTTTTCGTTGAGCTGTTGCTGTCGTCTGCTACGGTAGTCGTACGTCCGCTTCTGCACGTTCAAAATTCAAATTTTCATTGTCCAATCATGATGCAGATATCGCGGGCCGATGAGTAGCGCCCCTAGCGGATCGTGCGAACGGGCTTCTCATAGGGGTTGCCGATTATGACATGGTCGCTATAATCTAGTAGATCGTGGTGTTAACTTGGCCCTGAGGTTGGTTTGACCGGTTTGGCGATTCGGTTTCGGTTTGTAGCGCTTGCAGGGCGTCACGTTTGAGCTCTTGAGCGATAGTCTTTGGTTGTTTATGTTACATGGTTTCCCCGAATTTCATTCACTGCGTTTTCCCCCAGCTGAGCTGCATTCCATTAGGTTCTGCGATCTTGGTGCATATGTCGATGCAGACTTTGCAGGTCGCCGGGTGTCCACGCTATAAGTACTACGTCATCCGCAAATGCGAGCGCTGGGATATGCGTTCCTGTTTGTTTTCCTGATGTGTATGTGGTGTTTGGTACTCTTTTTGCTGTCGCCTAGTTCTTTGAGTAGGTCGTCCAGGAACATGTTGAACAGTGTCGGAGACAGCGGACAGCTTGTTTCAGTCCTGCCTCTCGTTCTACTTTACCTGATTTGAAGTTTTCTAGATGGTATATGTGCTGTAACAGTTGGCGAACATATTTTGCATTCCCTTGGATGCCGCTAGGGGGCGTCTCGGTCGCTCGTGTTCCGGTTCCGTCGTCTGCTAGCCCATCTTAACTTCGGCGTGCGGGCCAGTCACAGCCAATGCGGGCCTTCTGCGGTGCGGATGCGACGACACCGGATACATTTACGCAACGCGCTGCAGGGCCAGATTGTGACGGGTAAAAAAGTGGTAGCCGGCAGGTTTCCTGACACAATGAAAACGATACGTGACATTGCTCAGGATCCGGCAGGATAAATCTGCCGGGAAATGACCGAGCCAATCCGCCATTAAACATATCCGGTTGGGTGAGACTCATTGTGGAGATTAGGCTCCAATCGAGGGTTCATTTAATTAGGCACCGAGGCTGTAAAGGTCTGCTGTGCAAGGCCCCGACTGCCATCCCTGATGAAGGTTTCGAAACGTCATCCTCCGTTTGGATTAATCCTCAATTGGAGCCTAATTTACGCCCGGATATTTAGTCCGTATAGTGGCGCCCCCCCATGGGAAGCGGAAATATAACACCGTTCCGTATCTCGCGTAATCTTGTACGTTTACAACTCGGACCCGTTTTTGTTCCGCACAGAAATTCCTCTTTACGGACCACACTCGATAAGGCCACAAAATAAACAGCTACGCGAACGACCTACCGTTTTCCCGTTCGGCACCTCAGCTTTGAATGACCGTTATATCGTCGGCGGCTTTGTATCCGGCATGGAACGCCGCCCAAGGGAAAAAAGATAGGAAGTAGTTTCCGAGTATGAGGCTGGCTGTCACTTTAGGAAAAATGATTACTTCCCAGTGGACCACCACTCGTTCGTAACGTCCGTGATAAATTTGCTCCCGATAAACTGGTGTTTGCTCGTGTATTTGTGAACCAGTTGCGGGACTATCACAACAAGGTACTGAGCTCTCCGTCGTGAAAAGCGCAGTTTTTATTAGCTTTTGCATTTCGATGCCTTCCGGAGGAGTGAAGCTGAAATGCTCTGCGAGTTTTTCATTGCCTCAAGTCGTGCGTGACTTGTGGGGGGAACCCCAACGGTAGTGTCACGCACGTCAAATAACTGCATGAACGGAGAGCGCTGCGTAAAAGTCGCGGCAAATGCGATACAACGTGTCGGGGTAGCCAGCAGCCCGGTGTGCAGCCATCTCTAACCGCACGTTCTTTTTTTTTTAATTCTGCGTTAGCGCCGCGAAGCAACTGTGGCTATGAGCGACGTACAGACGTGGTCAGATGGAGAGAGGACAGCAGGAAGGAGTGGGGGACAGGGGGGTTAGTATGCGTCCTGGGCCGACTTCAAGGGGAACTGTGCCGACACTCGTCTGGAAAGTGTGCGGGAAAACCCAGGGAAAACCCCAGACAGCGCAGCAGATGTGCGGGGATTCGAACCCGCATTTACCTCCCAGTCTCGACGTGAAAAGCGGCCACCCCAACCACTACGCCACGGGAGCTTAATGCGCGCTTTGTAATGAAAGAACTGATGTTCTGAGGTTGGAACAGCATAGAAGGGACAAATACATACAAAGCCTCAATTTGCCTAAGTTAGTTTTTCCTAATTCAATTTGCCTAAGTTTGTCTTAATTACTTAGGCAAGTTGAGGCTTTGTATGTATTTGTCCCTTCTATGTTGTTCCAGCCTCGGAACATCAGTTCTTTCATGTTCATCAGTTGCCGCCTGCGTCGATCCCGTCGTATGAATGTGTGTGTGAGTGAGCAAAAAATGTAAGAGTGAAAGGAGGATGAGTGAGAGACAGAGTGGCTGGTTTGTCCCTTCAGATGACGCACCCCGGAAGTCGCTGAGAAGGCGTGTTAGCTTAGCTCAATTGGTAGAGCCCTGGACCGGCAACCCAGAAGGTGTGGGTTCGAGTCCTACAGATGGCTAACCTTTTCAGTGACTTTCATCTTTCAGCGCTTTGTAGTGTTTAGTCCGTACGTTCAATACACAGAGCCGTACACGTTTACAAAAAGTGTGCTTTCCAAAGGTCGACACACAGGGCACGACGCCAAGCGGTTATCCAGCGGAGAAGCAGACACGCCTCGCATCTTCGCGTGAAGAAGCGCGCGTCGTTTTCGAAGTTTTCTACGACATATACCGTATACAGAGCCGTATATTAAAAGGGAGTCTGGCCATTAATGGGTCATGCCTATACCTGAAGCTCCACCCACTTTTTCAGCTTTCCGACCAATAAAGTCTTGAAATATGAAGCACTATCAATCAGCCTATCCCCACTAAATGCCCCCTTATCCAACATGGGCAGCGCCATTTTGGGTGGCAAGTGGATTGGATGGGATTGACATGGATACCTCTCGTAATCTGCAAAAGTAGTGGATTGTTGGTGCAAATTTGATGAGCGCCACCTAGGGAGCATAAGGCACGTCGGGAATTGTCGTCTGCTTCCGTCGTTGTACCGCTGCCGGCAGCTGGGACACATTCTGTTGTCGGTATGATTTTTAAACAAATCTACATGAATAGTTGGAATATAAGAGGCAAGAAAGTTTATATCCATGAAATCCAGCAATTAAATATAAGATTGTACAGCACAGCGCCGTTTTTGTTATGGTTTCGTTGTGATCGCCGTGTTCACTATGCCTAACACCGGCGACAAAACGTATTATTTTCAGTTAGATATCGATGGATGAGCATAAGTTGAAACTTATTTCCGCGAAACTTATATTAGGATGTACATTTGCAGCGCAAAATCAGGTTAGTCTGTGAAAATTTTTTGTCACGAAATCCCCGCTTCACTGTGTTTGTTTTCGTCGCCATTTTGGGTGGCAGTATGGTGTCATGGCGACCCCCTTGGTAAAAAGCAAACCAATCAGAGGAGCGAAACTGTGATTGACAGGTCGAGCCTCTTTTTGTGGCTCCTCCCAATGGCCAGACTCCCTTTTATATGTGGCTCTGACCGTGTATTCACACGAGCGACATTCCCCCAGAAGCGGAAGATGCGAAAAGCGTCATAGCTTTCTGCTCTCACGTGAGCGCGAGCGCTTCAACGTCGTGTCTTCACGTACGCTGCTAACCGTGGGGAATATCCTACTACACAGCCACAAGATATTCCGTAGCAGACGACAGAAAAACACGCTGACGGTGTCGTCTGCTAAGTGTCGTCTGCTAAATGCGCAGTACGGCACGCTCGATATTCTGCACCGCGTGAATGCTCACATAACACGGGACGGAACTTCATCACCGTAAGCAGTGTTTTTGCTTTTTCTTCCACTGGAATATTCTGTGAGGATGTCGCTCGTGTGAGTACACGAATTGGGTATTGTATTTGTAGGAACTCGGGCAGAGAACGAAGGCGTCTCTCTCGCACTGTCAGATTTCCGGTGCCTACTGTAACTTCAGGACGTGGGGTCGCATTTGCGTAAGGGTTCGCTCGGGTATTCGGGTCTCCCGGACATGTACAAAATACTGCGTAAAAGTATTTAAAATGAAATACTAAATACTCCGCGGCAAAAGTGTTTAAAATAGAGCACAGAATACTCAAAACAAAATAATTTGAGTGCAGTACTAAATACTCGAAGAAGTATTTAGGATACTGTTTAAAGTACTTTAGTATTAGCAGTATAAGTGAAAGCAGTAGCAGTAGTAGAGCAGTAGTATTCTGAACGTGACCGTAGAAATGAAAGTAATAAATTGGAACAACCTTAATCCGTCATACTTAAGCGTAACTTTCATTTGCAAGGTGTGGCGTAATGTTTAGTGAACTTTGGTGAACTCAAGTAAACTTTGGGTGATATGTTCTGACCCAAAACTTCGTAATCCCTCCTGTATGTCAGCTCGGGTCTTTCAGCTTCTGGCGCGCGTTTATTGCTTTGGTGACAAAGGAAATAAATGCCGAGATCTCCTCTACCTAATCCCCGGGGATTTACCTGACAATATGAATAGGGGCTGTTTTCTGACGAAGAGGTCGGGCTATTGACAAGCAAGGCCAAGCGTAGGACCAGCCCATTGTACAGGAGGATAAATGACATATGCGCAAATCTCTCCCCCCCCCCCCCCCCCACCCACCCCTTGACACGGCGGGGAAGTGTGCTGGATACGGCTTGACGTCGAAGGGCAGTATTTTGACTGAGTAGCAAATACTAAAAGAAGCATTTCAAATAGTTTAAAGATGTCTGTCACAAAAAGTATTGAATACAGTACCAAAAGACCGAAAAAAGTATTTAATATACTGTATTTTGAGTGCGAACTCATGATTCGTACGGGTCTGGTTTAAAAGATGATTGGAAAAAATCGTTTGAGGCTGCTCTGCAGAAGAGCGTAACGGGTGATACCCGTTCCTTTTGTACGGCTGTGAAGGTAACGGATCCCTTCATTCCTTGAAGAGAAATGTTTTACTTTAGCGCACCTCTAGTATAGGAAGGCGTTGTCATTGTAGGATGTTTGTATAGCACAGCTTGCACTGCAGTCACTGCTCCTGCATCGATGGCGCTGTCAGTTTTCGGCACCGCTGCATGTACTCGGCATATTTAAACAGGGGCAGAAAGCAACGAATTTGAAACAGCAGCCGTACAATGTTCCGCAGACCCGCAACCCGGCAACCCCTTCGACGGAAGCGCGAGTGCGTCAACTTCCGGTGGAATAGCTGTCGTCTGCTACCTCGGCACGAAGCACGCGTGCGCGGGCAGTGGCGAAGACGCGTCACTGCAGCGATGGAGAAACGATAGCAGACGCTCTTTACATGAGACGACTAGAAGGGTACATCAAATCGCAAATGAAGTCCCCAGTCATCATCGAACGTGTTGTTGGTGAAACTTCGTCCTGGTCTTAGCGGCCGCGAAAACAAAGCAGACGATATGCACAGCAGGATGTGACGTACCTCTGTTGTTGACCAATTAGAGGAAACTCCCCGTTGTTTGAAAACGGAATCGCTCTTCTCCTGTTTTTCTCACTTTCTCATTTATTTCTTTATATAACACGAAAGATATGCTAGAACGGGGGGGGGGGGGGGGCTGTAAAACTACTGGTTTACATGCAGACGGCATCAGAACATACTACTCACTGACAGCTACATAAATGTGAGTAAACCAGGGTGTATAGCAATATCACAATAGGAATCAAGGTGAATCAAAGCGCTATAAAAATCAGAGTATTGCACATACCAACATCGGAACAGTAATCACAGAGGTGGAAAAAGAAAAGAACAAGCAGAGAGAACAAGACAAAGCGAATGTAATCGGTAGGGGAATATTAAGGTGACCTATCCTCTACCATCAAGCAAGTGGTGTTTAAGCGATGAGATGAGGATGAAACCTTTATATGGGTGTCTTCTTCTCCTCCGAGGATAGCGTGTACGACCAGTTCATTGTGGAGGTCAGCGGCACCTTTTTACGACCAGACCTTCCGAGTGTCACGTCCTGTTTTATGACCGCACGGAAACGTGGTCAGCCTGAGTTCGGGACCTTTTACTAGCTGGCAAACGACGGCGTAAACAATTGTGAGAATTTGACGCACGTGAACATACTTCGCCGATACTTGGTCGACGTTCACTATACACGGGTGACGGTAATAGCGTTGACCCGTGTTTTTACGAGGTATTAATAACCGCGTTTTTCGCAGCGTCAGTCTTTTCTGCGGCTGTCGGTTTTCTACAAATAAGAGATAAACTGATGTTCTGAGGCTGGAACAACATAGAGGGGACAGATACAAACAAAGCCTCAAATTGCCTGAGAAATCAACGATGAAAGATGAAAGTCACTGAAAAGGTTAGCCAGCTGTAGGGATCGAACCCACATCTTCTGGATTGCCGGTCCAGGGCTCTACCCTGGACCGGCCTGGACCGGCAATCCAGAAGATGTGGGTTCGATCCCTACAGCTGGCTAACCTTTTCAGTGACTTTCATCTTTCATCGTTGATTTCTCAGGCAATTTGAGGCTTTGTTTGTATCTGTCCCCTCTATGTTGTTCCAGCCTCAGAACATCAGTTTATCTCTTGTTCAACAGGTGCCGCTTGCGTCGATTTCCGTCGTATGAATGTGTGTATGAGTGAGCAAAAATGTAAGAGTGAAAGGAGGGTGAGTGAGAGTGAGTGGCTGGTTTGTCGTCCCTTCAGATGACGCACCCCGAAAGTCGCTGGAGAGGCGTGTTAGCTTAGCTCCATTGGTAGAGCCTTGGACCGGCAATCCAGAAGATGTGGGTTCGATCCCTACAGCTGGCTAACCTTTTCAGTGACTTTCATCTTTCTACAAATAGTGTTCGTTCTACTGTCCGTCACAGTCTCCTGTAAAGCGTGCTTTCACTGCAGTGGCGTAATGTTCGCAGGAGAAACAACCTACAGCTCTTCTCACACTCTCATAGCGTGCAGACAAAATGTTGTAGGCCTGTCGGAACGGAGTGTACTTTTTCTTTATTTTTAATAATTCCCACGTTAGCGCCGAGAAGCGACTGTGGCTACGACCGGTGTACAGACGTGGCCAGATGGAGAGAGGACAGCAGGAAGGAGTGGGGGACAGGGGGGTTAGTATGCGTCCTGGGCCGACTTCAGGGGGAACTGTGCCGACATTCGTCTGGAAAGTCTTCGGAAAACCCAGGGAAAAACCTCAGACAGCACAGCCGGTGACAGGATTTGAACCCGTCTCACCTCCCAGTCTTCCTGCAGATGTTGGGACGCGGAAGACAGGGACTGAAGGAAGCACACAAACACAAGCGTCACTCGCAACTAATATGTATTGCAGGCAAAAGAATGCTTTTAAAACACAACCGGTAGGCGACACGTGCCGGGTTATAAGCCTCAAACCGTGCTGATAGACGCACGGCAGCCAGTAGATAGTAAGGACGTAATTAGGTACCTAGGAAGGCAAGTTCTTTATCAGAAAGTGTTAGAGATGGTTGACTGACACACTTGCCTTCCCCCGCCAAAAGTATGTGATGCGCTTCTATTATCTCCCGGGTAATTTGAGATCTGGCCCTCCCCAGGACAGTGGTACCCCGAAAATCCGGAACACAACCACATCTATCGCAATGGTATGCCAGATTGCCCGAAGGCACATAGTTGCGAGTGACGCTTGTGTTTGTGTGCTTCCGCGTCCCAACATCTGCAGTATGCTGTCTCACCAACTTTCTGCGCTTGTCCCAGTCTTCCTCGGTATACGGTTCGGCGTCACTGTAACCAGGGAAGGGTAACGGTAATGGTAACGGAAACAGAAACGGTATGTTACCGAAATTGGAGATGGTAACGATGACGGAAACAGAAACGCATACTACGGTCCTCCATTACCGGAAATAGAAACGGAAACGAATTTATCGTCCGGTATTGAATTCGGGTAATGGCTAATTCTGTTGCGCGATGACATTTGAGTGACTTTTCATATTTTGTTTTTGTATTTTGATGACTTCATTCCCTGTAATGCTCTAAATACTACACGAGAGCATGGAAAGAAAGCGCAATATTGGATCTCGAGGGTGCATCCGTCACTTACCTCGTCCCAGTCCTCATAACTCCATGACATCAACACATGACTATACTCCACCATAGCACGAGGGTGACAGCCTACGATTTTTAGTTACTTATTTTGTACTTTTTTTTTCGTTTCACCGTGGCCATGGCAGTATTATTTACTACTGAGAGCGTCCGCTTATAAATGCGACATTGGATGAAGGTTACGCCCATCTGGAGTTGCTGGACTCCGAGTGACTGAAGGCTGAAGACATGTTCCTACATTTTTTTATATATTTATATAATATATATATATAATATATATATATATATATATATATATATATATATATATATATATATTATATATTTTTATCTTGCAAGATGTGCGCATCCCAATGACGTAAAATTACTTGTGTAGTGCGTACGCGTGACACCGAAGCAGTATTTGTGCAAAACACAGGGTGCTGAGAGAGCCCGAAGGGCCGTCCTCCCGCAGCTCTGTAACCGTTCCATTGCCGGAAACAGAAACAGAAACGGAAACGTAACGGAAACGAAATTGAGAGGCCGGTATCAGAAACGGATAACGGAAACGAAAATATAGCAGAAACGAAAATGGAAACGGTAACCAAAATACGTCCGTTATCCTTCCCTGACTGTAACGCATGGAAATTCAACTTGAAGGTCGAAAGAGCGCTAGCATGACGGCAGCGACTAAATGAAGAGGTCGGAGCCTATGAGCTTGCGTGCAGCACATCGCTTACTTACTTCAGCTATCACGTGCTGGTTTGACGACATGCCGCACGCTACTTGCCTTCACTTGACTTGACATGGCACGGAGTGACGTCCGTTACCTCTCTTTCTCGTTTTCTTACGGGGTCTCAGAAGGAGGGCAAGGGGGTTCTAGAGCAATTACAAGGTCAGAGACCTCACGCGCGCACTGCAGGTGTACTACAACCATTGTTGACGAGTGCAATGAAATTTAATTTGAACCAAATGAAGGAGCGAAGGAATGATATTTAATTTGTTTTCTTCGTTTCTCCAGGACCGGAATGTCTTCCCTTGGTACTGTCTGCCTTCCCGCGACCAGCACACAGATCGTCCACTTTCATCCGCAGTATCTGGTGGTGAGCAACTCAGTCTCTGTACCGTTAAAGTCCTTGTGACAACCCGAACAATTTAACAATTTAGACTCGGTTCCACGGATTGCTCTCGAGCTAACGGGAAATGAATTCTCTTCGGTTACTTCCGGTTACTTCGGTTACTGCGAGGAGCGTGGTTCTAGTGGGGCAGCGTGAGGACACCGCGTCCTCGTCGATTCGCTTTTTTTTTTTTTTTTTGAGTGGTGCACTAAGTTCTATAGAGATTTTTTTTTATCCTTTTACAGAATTTTTATAATAAAGCGTACATTCGTTTTCCACGACTGATGGAACGTAAGCAGGGACAGCTGGGCCGGTTGGTACAGCTCCTGTCAAAGTTAATAGTAACACTGGAAAAAAAAATGTGGTCTCGTTCTCGAGCGCGATTACGGCAACCCTTGGAGCCATGAGGGAATCGTAATTTAATAAAAAAATTTCTGTTAGTTTAACGCAAGGATTTTGTTAACATAACATTCCCCCAGGGTGACTGTTACCACGCTCGGAAATCACTTTTTTTTTTGTGTGTGTGTTATTATTAACTTTGGAGGAAGCTGTACATTATCCGAACCTACCGACTAATACATTAAAGAATACGAATAGTCGCATTGATGCGACTATTCGTGTCCTTCCGTGTATTAGTCGGTAGGTTCGTTCTGCCGCCTGAAAAGGATGGGACGGAAGCCTGCAGTTTCGATAGTCTGAAGTCCTCGTGGGGGTTGCTCTCGCTTCGTGAGATCAATTACGTCATTGTATTTCTTCATTGGCGCGATTGTGGTCGAGATTTTGCTGATGTTCGTTACCATCTCGTATTACCTAAATGCAGTTTTCACAGGTGAGTTACGCGGCAGGTGGGAAAGGAGCGTGTAACTACTAGTACTGGATGAATAATTACCGTAATTTCACGCGTATAAGCCGCACCGCAGATAAGCCGCAGGACGCGTTTTTAGGAACGTTTTGAAAATTTTCTGGCAGATAAGCCGCACTCGCAGATAAGCCGCGGGCAATACGAGACGACTGATTTGAACGACAAAGGAGACCATATAGAAGGCCATAAACCCTGTGGTCCATAGTGTACAACAAAGGAGGTCAGCTCTATACCAAGATCGGATTGTGCCCTTGTTGGGCGTTTTTCATGGATTGATCGGTCAGTAGTCTTCCAATAGACGTGAATCACTGTCACCACTTTCGTTAGAGTTGCTTGGGGGAATGCACCAGGAAGATTATTCTACTCGAATGTGGGCATCGGCAGGGCAGTGCTGTTCCAGAGACACTGTCGGCCCGGCCCTTTCGTCAAAAAACTGACGTATGAGGAAAATACCAGGAAAAAATAGTCATCAGATAAGCCGCGCACCGGTGGATAAGCCGTAGAGCACCCGTGAGAAAAAAAAAAAAAACGCGCATAAGCCGCGGCTAATACGCGTGAAATTACGGTACCTAAAACACAACTTGTTAATTAACTTCTGAATTAAACGTTTTCGCTAAAATGCGAGACAGCAGAATTGGAGCCAGTCATTATTTAAATCCATCCTCTTGTTCTAAATATCCCGAAACGAGCGCATACTTTGAGATGCAAATTGCGAAAAGCTTTGGTGTGCAAATGAGCCGGTACCGAAAGTACGCATTTCTGGAACGCAGAAGGGGTCTATCTGGCCAACAGATTAGCGTTTATTCCAATCAGCTCGACCGCTACGAAACACGTGGCCTTCCGACGCGATCCCTCCCTCTCCTTCTTTTTGCGCTCCACAAGTGATGGCTTTAGTCTTGGCCCATTTGCGTAGCAAAATTTTGGCGATTTATATCTCAAAGTACTTGTTCGTCTCGCGATATTTAAAAAAAATAGTCTGGATTTAAATAATGACTGGCTCCAATTCTCCTATCTCGCATTTCCCCCAAAAACGTCTAATTAATTAAATCATTAATGAGTTTTCGGTAATTAGTCATCTGGTAGTTGCACGCTGTAAAACCCACATGTGAAAACTGCATCTCGGTAGAGCTCCCGTATCTTTATTTTTCTTTTTTAATTCCGCGTTAGCGCCGCGAAGCAACAGTGGCTATGAGCGGCGTACAGACGTGGACAGATGGAGTGAGGACAACAGGAAGGAGTGGGAGACGGGGGGGGGGGGTTAGTATGCATTCGGGGCAGACTTCAGGGAGAACTGTGCCAACATTCGTTTGGAAGGTCTTCAGAAAACCCAGGGAAAACCTCAGACAGCACAGCCGGTGATAGGATTCGAACCCGTGTCACCTCCCAGTCTCTGCGTGGAAAGCGATGACCTTAGCCACTATGCCACGGGAGCTGGTCGTAGCTTTATTATAAAAATCCTGTAAAGGATAAAAAAAATGCCCTATATATAGGGGGTGACATTTTCGGGTTAAATACCTTTCTCAGAATCGGGGGGGGGGGGGGGGGGGGGGGTTAAAAATCGGGCGCTATTTTTAAACCTGTAATTCGGGGAGAAATCGGGTTATAAAAGTGCCTTCGGGTGTTATCGGGTGTTTTTGTTTCTCCTCTTGTCTATTAAGTCCTTTCCTAATCTCTTCTTTTTTTTTTTTTTTTTTTTTGCGAGATCATTACCTTCCACCGGTATTCCCCGAAGGCATAGACAGTGTTGAAACACATGGGTGTATTGCTGGGAATGTAAGTGACCCATTCTTACATGTGTTACACGTGGCGACCTTTGTTCGTCTTCAGTGGAAACGTCGCTTGAGGATTTCATAGTGACTGGAATTCGGGGCGAAATCGGGTTTAACCCGAATTGGTCGGAGGTCAGTTCGGGGGCGAATAACCGGGCGGAATCGGGTTTTACCCGAAAAAGTCACTTCCTACCTACACAGCTCCAAAGCATCACTCAGACAAAACAGTGCCTGACAGACTAGAAAACGGTGTTCCTCATGCTGTCCCACAGGAACCAATCCCATACCGGACAAAGTAACCGCAGTGTAACGGAGGTGAAATGGAGTGGTTCGTATCCAAAACGGAAATGGAGAGTTTTTTTTTGGCCTTTTGGGGAGTTGGGAGTTTTGGGGTTCCCAACCGCTTTGCATGTCCCGAAGCAAAACCGCACTTTGGGTAATGCAAATTGCAGAGGCCAAACGAACAAGACGGTGGTTGACGTCTTTCATCTACTTTAAGTTTTGGGTGCACACATATTAGTTTTCGAAAATACCGTAGCTTGTTTCGCCATTAAATCCCAAAAGCGTCGTCGTCTTCGAAAAAATATTGACAACAAAGAGACAGTTTTGTTTTATAATACGGATTATTTTTATATCTAACGACGCATACAAGGCACTTTCTTGCCTTTAAATGTTTTTAAAATAAAATGAAGATGTGGTTTTTGCATATGAATTATATATGGCCAGGTGGACAATCCTCTCAAGGAAAGCGTTACAATATGACTGATTAGCAAAAATTCGTTAATTAACTCTTTGATTAGGGGATTTTGAACTAAAGCGAGATAGGCAATCCTTGGTGAAAGTCGTGCACTTTTTAAAATTCTGGAACGAATATATGTGCACTGAAGTATCAATAGCTGAATTTTGCTCCACAAATGAGCCAAAGCTGAAACCGCACCAATGAGAAGTGCAGGGAGGAGAGAGGGACATGTGCTTTGGCACGATGGATATGATTGGACTAGATGCTAATCTGACTGGCCAGATCAACCGCCCCGATAAGTCTCCGTCGGATGCAGAGTTGCTTGAAACATGATAAAGAAACACAAAAGTAAAGTGGACAGACACGACACTAGCAACATGGGTTATCGAGACAAACGGAAAAGATAGCTGGAAAAGTGGATGGAACAATAGACCTCTACCTGTTTGTATGTAACAAATGACGTCATAACATTCGACAGCGCCACGAGTTTGGTAGAGTTGAGCTACGTTCAAAGCTAGTGGCGAACAAGGTCGCGTCCGAAAGCCACGGTCCTGAGGGGATTACGATGGTCTCTGAAAGGGACGTGACCTTCGGTCCTACTTTTCTTTCAGCGAACAATTGCCCGTTCGTGGAACCCAGCTCTCCCCTTCCGAACTGTTTTGGTTTCGGTCTGTCTACCAACGTCATGATAACGTTTGGCGGGTAGAGGTTTATATCAAGACCATCCCATTGGGCCACCCTCACCAGAGGGCGCTTCTGTAGCTAGAGCCTCGCCAGGTCAGTCGTCTGTGTTTCTTCGGTTTGTCTCAATAAACCAGTTGCTCGTGGCCGTGTCTCTTTAGGTTTGTTCGTCATGTGTCAGTTCCTGTGGGTTCAATCATGCGCACCTAGTACTGACTGTTTAATTTTTTTTTCTTAAATACATTTACAGAGGTGACAGTAGCATACAAGCAGGGTTTGCCAGAAATTGTGGTGCCATTACCATCACGGCAGGAAAAATGCCGCTTTACTCTGAGGCCTCTAGGGAACACCGTGAGCGATTTTGTAAGAAGCATCTGCCAAGAGGATAGGGGTGTGGACCATGTCTCTTTCTATTCTGCAGGTGAGTTCTTGGACAGGGACAGAGATTTTCCCAGCACTCCCCACAACCCCCCCACACAACTCGAATACTGCCCAAAGGTTTTGCAACACCTTCAGAATGTATGTAGAAAAGGTAAAAATACCTCCAGAACAGGTCAAAAATGCCTCTCACCCTGAGAAAACGAAAAAAAAGGACAGCAGATTCGAATGGAGCAATGCATAATACAAGATACACACGAAAAAATGAAAATCGGAAGAGAAGAATCTGAAGAAATTGTGAAGGGCAAAGTCGGAGAATTTATGGAGGAGCTTGCATTTCTCCTTCAACACCATTTGTAGAGGTCCAGCTGTAGAACTGCAGTCTTGAAGAATGTGGATAACTCTCGCTGCCATACCCTTGTATTAATTTCATTGGCGAAATGTGCCCTAAACTTCATTCAACATCAACCGCACATTTTCTTGAAGCCTCGTATAACTAATGAAATTATTTTCTGTGACAGATGGAGTTCGAATTGCATCATCATCTACCATAGAATCTCTTCTGAGAGAAAACTTCTACCTCACCCTCAACAACCAGGTTTACCTTGTGGAGCCTCCATCGCTAGGTATGCCACCTACTTATTCTTGCATATACAGGGTGTCCTAGAAAACGTGTTGTTGAATTATAATAAGAAAAACTACGCCACCTAGAATCATGCGGTCAATGGCATTTCTGCTTGCTATTTTTTTTTTGCCACCTCCTGATGTGAAAGTCAATGTGAATGTTTTATTATGCAGAGCTTTACCGAACACGGAAATTTGCCAAGTAATTATGTTCACTTTTTTACCCCACTAATGTGAAGAGCGTGCTGAATTTACTCAAATTCGTGATAATTGACAGGGGTGTTGAGGAGCTATCTCATCAGAAATAATAGCCGAACATCGTTTCTTTTCGGGGCACGAAGAGCATAGTGTTTGATGACTTTTTGAGCGCAATCGTTGTCAGTCCAACGAAAGGTGGTGGAAAACCCAGCCCACAGAGTGATAGTATAGAAAGGGGTAACACAGGCATGGCTTATCACATCCAGCTTCCGCTGGGATCATGCCTTCCCTTTCCCAATATCAGCAACTGTCACTTTTTTTACTATCACTTTGTGAGCTGGGTGTGAGACATCCTTTCGTCGGACTGACGACGACTGCGCTCAGAAAGTCATCCAGCGCTATGCTCTTGGTGCCCCGAAGAGCATGATGTTCGGCTATTTTTTCCGGTGGGATAGCTCCTCAATACCCCTGTCAATTATCATGAATTCGAGTAAATTCGGCATGCTCTTCACATTGGTGGGGTAAAAAGGTGACCTTTACTTGGCAAATTTCTGAGTTCATTTCGCCAAAAACTGACATAATTAAACTTAAGTTTCACGATATTGACATCAAAGAGGTTTCAAAAACCGTAGTAAGAACAAATGCCGTTGACCGCATGATTTTAGGTGGTGTAAGTTTTCTTTATTATAATTCAATGACACATTTTCTGGGACACCCGTATATAAAGGGTCTGTTGAGTTCCTAACTCCTGTCCCTACTGCAGAACGCCTAACGTCAGAAGAAACAGAGAATATGTCCAATATCAAAGTCCTAGTGGCCCGGCTCTACGAAAACCTCAACGTCAGCGAGTTTCAGCTTGAGCAGGAAAGGAGGCTGCTCAATAGGTTACATCATGTCAAAGAAGAACTGCGGCCAATGGAGGAGGTAAGCAGCGAGCAGTGGCGTAGCCAGACCTCCAAGGTAGGGGGGGCTCGATACGAAAACTCGCCCCCCCCGCTGATCCTGTGTCGACAACACACACATACTTGTGCACACTGCAAACTGAGGATTAAAAAAAAGGAAGGAAAATACTTGATTAGGACGTTCACAGTACGATTACTTGTATAGGCGGTCATGACCAATGAGGTGGTGTCACGAGATTGGAAGTATTTTGAAAAGCTCATACTTTGAAAACCATTCAAAAGTGCTTCTTGGATAGACGCCCATGAACTGCAAGAACTTTCGCGATTGTCACACTGGTCCCCCCCACATATATTATGTTCTCGGATTTGCACGATTTGTGTGGGTCGGTCCGTGGCAGGTAGGGGGGGCTCGAGCCCCCCCTAGCCCCCCCGTGGCTACGCCACTGGTAGCGAGCTACGCATGTACATTAGCTTGAACAGGGATTGAGGTGACCATTCTTGTACTTACACATTCTAAGAGAAAGAGAATGCTGGCCCCTTTTAACGTAGACGATTTAGCTCTAATGAACTGAAACAACTGGAAACGCTACCATCGCCAATGGGCAAATAAAAAAACAAGCTGTGAAATGGGCAGTGGTACCTGTGGTGCCTGAAGCTTTTTTTAGGTATTTTTCGCAGAAATACGAGGCGAACCTAAGAGATAACGATGGTTACACCCTGAGACACGAAATGGAGAAGACGACGCAGCTCAACTTCTCAGTGTTGTTCTTAGTCATCTTCTCTTTCGTTCCATGTCTCAGGGCATTCCTCCATCGTCGTGCTTCGCCAGATAGCCTGCACCTTGTCCATGTAAGAAATAAACCTTGCAGAACAAGATAGACAAGTCAGGCACGTTGATTGGTACTGCAGTTTGGGGAAATTGATTGCACGGCTCTAAATGCATAAAAACGTATGTTCGAAATTCTAAAATTTTTAACGCAAAATTTTAAGATATTTCAAAATTTACAAAAGATATTTTCGTACGAAAGCCGCGATTTAATGGGAAGACGTGTGAGGGAAAAGTGACCTAAAGAAGATATGCACAGATAGGCAGAAGATCGCACCTTCTTTTATCCATCTCCATTCTGTTGGCATCTTGGTTGCACCAGTTGGATTTTTTTCTTTTTATTCTTCGGATACGTTCGACAGGGCTATAGCCAGGGTTATAGCCAGGGTTATAGGTTTGCCTTTACGGCTGAGATGAGGTAAAGTTTGGAGGAACCATGTGATCAAGGGTGTCTCCACTCACGAGACAGCAATAAGGGGTATTCCTAGACTAGCATATGGGTCCACAGAAGAGAACACATGCACCTCGACCTTGAAATGGTGCCCCCCCCCCCCCCCAGTCTTATTTGGAAGAGGAACCAAAGAGGTCCCTGGATGTGCAATAAGGGAGAGAGGGACATACTTGCATAGTGTATTCTTTTCTATATTGTTTCAGAAGAGGCAAGAGCTGATGACAATGTCCCACCGCAAGACTACAATGCTCTCCTGGGTGGGACTGGGGCTAATGGGTGTACAGTTCGGCATCCTGGCAAGGCTAACGTGGTGGGAGTACTCCTGGGATATTATGGAGCCAGTCACGTACTTCATCACCTACGGCACCACTATGGCCATGTATGCCTACTTTGTCGTCACGCGTCAGGTATGTCAGCATGCTAAGATTTTTTTTTTTACAAGGTAATCAGACGTACAGTGCAGAACAAAAGTTCATGGAACACGCTCTGGTGAATTACTTCCTGGTGCATTCCTTCTGGTGCATTCCAGCCAATGGCGGCTAGCGCCCATATAGTTACGGCTAGAGTCACTAAATAAGCCACGCTTCGGAGTATCGACACTTGAGTTCCAAGGGCGAGCATGCGCCATCTTGTTTCCGCGCCACGCTACCCACGCGCACTGCGCACTTTAGCGCACGATGCCATCTATAGTTAGGGCCTGACTTTTTCGGGTTTTATTTTTGGCCAAATTCGGGGGGTAAATATCGGGTGATATTTTTCATTTGAAAATTCGGGTGTATTCGGGTTAAATCCCGTTACGGCACATTCTGTCGTCAGGAATTCGGGTGTATTCGGGTGATTTTTTTTTTGTTTAATAAAAATTTGTCTTAACGTGGAGCTAATGTTTAGCAATGTTATCAAACTTTATTTTAATGAATGCTTATGGGTGTGCTACGCAACCCGGATATTTTCGGGTAGATTCGGGTTAAACCCGAATTTTGCAGATTTCGTTCGGGGGGTAAATATCGGGCGGATATGGGTTTAACCCTAAAAAGTCAGGCCCTATCTATAGTGCGCGGGTGAAATGTTCCTTTCGTTTGCAAGCAGCAGTTGACAGCCTTGAGCTCACCTTGACATCCTCGGGACGCTCTGGTTGACAATACATGGATTATCGCACAACAATCATACACGCTTCTCTATCCCACAAATGGGGATGATACCGGTGTGGTGCGGGAACAAGATGGCGCTCCAGCTCTCCCTTGGACCTCAGTGTCGATACTCTGAAGCGAAGCTTATTTAGTGACTCTAGTGCCTATATGTAGGGTTTCGCGTTTTCGGTTTTTATCTTTGGGCGTATGTTTTTCGATGTTTATCGATTTTCACGAAATCTGCGTTTTTCAATGTTTTTCATGGCGTGTACGTGGTTTACCCGACAGTTACCGGCTAATAGTAGAAGAATTTTAGAATAGGGTGTGTGAGAATCGGGGAGAAATTCAAGTGTGCCCACGGCGGCACTAGGCAGTCCCATGCACGGCTTACAAGAGAGAGAAATCTCGTTATGCGGAGAAGTTAGTTCATCTCTTGCAGCGCCGCTATGGCTAACAACTGAGACTTGAAACCTGTATCTTTAACACTCACAAAATTTGACAGAGGCTTTCAATACCTATGTAAAGACTAGGAAGCTAACATCAAACTTTCGTATGCAAAAGTTTGATGTTATAGCATAACATGCCCATACACATATTGCATATATGCATCATCAGTAGTAAACATCATATAAAAGCTAAACATATTTCTTGTTGTTGTCGATGTCGGTGTCTTCAGCCAATCGCAGATCGACATGCTGGAACATTATCTTGTCGGCCACAAGGCCCACTTCCCACTTTGGGGCAAGGCCTATTTTTCTAAAACTAGTGTGCACACTTAAAGCCTGGTGTGGGCTCTGAATATGAGCAGTTGTGATGACGCTGTTTCTTTGGTTACCCCAAAGCGGTTCCAAAGTAGAATAGTAGAATTGGAGCCCCACTCCAATTCTAAAACTATTTTTTCACTGGTACCATGACTACCCCTCTGAAACAAAACACTGGTCCATCTAAGACCTAATTATGTTGCCCACACAGAGAAAGCTTAGCCGTTTCCTGATTAACCAAATACCTTAAGCTCGTTAACGTATTTCACCTTGTACAGCATCTTATACAGCATCTTATACGGATTGTAGCATGTATTATTCAGGAACTGAATGCATAGAGCCTCAAGTTTTAGGATTTTACCCGATTCTTCCATGAATTTGCGCCCCGAATTGAAGGTTGCCTCTTTAGGATGAAACCCAATTTTCGCCCGGCAAATTTCCCTCACTCGGATGTCTGTAGGAATGCTTTAACTTACTTGTTTGGCAGAAAAAAATGCAGTTACATCACCGTTTGTACCAAACCGCTGCCGTTAGTTTGAATAACTGAGCCCGATTTCTCCCCGAATTTTGCATACTGGAAATTTTTTCACCCGAATTTGCACGAATTTAGTGCACATGTTTATTTACCCGATTTTTATCCCCTGAATGCAGAAAAAAAATATTTCCCTAAAACTTCGGGCTCTATGAATGCACCTATCATTTAAACTTATCTCGCCCACCACACTATAGTGGCTGCTGCATGTACATGCATATCATATCAGTTTTATTTGCCGATGACCTCTCTGCCTTTCTGCAGGACTATTACCTTCCCGACGTGCGAGACAGGCAGTTTCTGATAACCTTCTACAAGTACGCTCGGAAACAAGGAATGGACGTTTCGAACTACAACAATCTACAAAACGAGAAAGCGCACATTGAAGAAGACTTGAGACGCCTTCGGGACCCACTGCAAAAGCATCTGCCAATCAGGGAGCTTTTATCCCACCACGACCCCGAGGTGTTGAAGGCGGGCGATGCAGCACACGCCCACAGATAGCTTCATTTTCAAATTTTATTCTCGCGTTTTTTTCTCGCTCGTAAAATATCGCGTTCTTCGAGATAATTTGTCGGCTGTAGTGCCACCTCGTGTCGGGCACGTCTCCAAACTTTTTGAGATTTTCTAGTGTGTGTGAGGTTGAAATTGACAGTAATTAAATTAATTTTCGAGTTACAGACACGGTTGTGCGGACAGTGTAGCGTACACACCGTGTCCCGATCGCGACGTACATATTTGAAGTGCATTCGAAAGTCTTCCGTTTAAACAAGCAGCATATCCAGTTCTGGTTACCAGTCGGTTGTCTCTTTCTGGTGTGTAACTGGATGCTGAACAACTTTGTGAAAGCCTAGACCGTAACCACTTCTTCCAATAGTAGTACCCAAACGGTTAGGATGGCACACACGCAAGCTGGCTTGTGGACGAGCTCCATCATACTTGAAACCCCGAGTGTGGGCAAACAAAGCGTGCACACGAGGAGCAGTCGCACACGTGATGCTCAGTTGAGTCTCCGATAGGTACCTTTCAAGAAAAGCGCCCGCGCCCCCAAGTGAGCAGCACAAGGCGTCTCGGGACGTTTGAGAGACACTGCTGTGTCGTCTGCTTTTTCCTGCGAGACCACGTGGGCTGTTTAGTTGAGTGTTTAAGGCATACAAAGAGTGCATGGCTTGCTCTTGAGAACACTCGTTACCTCTTCCGCGTCCGTTACGACCGGCACATTCTAAAACAAAATGCAATCGAATCTTGATACAGAGAAATGCAACTAGAGCGTCTGCAATCTGTGCGTCTGCAATTAGTGTGTGCTCATGCGCTGGCAGCAGCAAACAGGAAACCACCAACTTCCCAAGATACCTCGGGTGCCACAGGTGGCACCGGCTTTTCTCAAAAGGTCTATTGAGTTCCGTGCGTGTGTTTGTTTGCCTGCAGACTTGGGCTTCAAGGAGATATGTTCGAGCGGCCATTGAAAGTTATCACGATGCACCGTTGCCACATGGCACAGTCAGTGGAGCAACTGAGTCTTATATTGGTTGAATCAAGAGCTGAACTCGTTCAGTATTTTGGGAAAGAATTATGCTTTATGAATGAATCATAACAGCTGAAGATTTGCTCCGCATCCATGTCTTTGTTTGTTTCTCTTTTTGTTTTCCTTCTAATAATGCTTTACTTTAGAAGGGCAGTCTATCCTAGTATATTATCAAGGCGCATGTTGACAGAGATCCGCGATTCTATTTCTGACAGCGCGTGTGCTGTCCTCTCCTTCCTCAGCAGAACTACCACATTTACTTCCATAACTGATGCACTTCTCATTGGAAAACGTAGCTGCGGTTAGCCGTGGAGGTCTGTGGGGTGCGCTGATGAGTCACAAGTTGCAGTTATGTGAGTAAATGCGGTAATTAATTGAGTTGTGGTAATTAATTAATTAAGTTGTGGTGCAAGACAATGAATGTCAGCGCTTCGAGGCGTCAATGAAGGTATTGCCGTTATGCTACGTGGTTCATGTTAAGGAGGGTGCACGCTGTCCTTTATGTGCGAAAATTGCGGGGCATTAACTATTCAAAATCACCCCATTTGTTAACATTTGTTTTTGGTTTCTATTATATTTAAATATGTTTTGTTGTTGTTATTGTGTAATACGTACAGTACCCACATGGTGCTATCCATCCTTCAAAGGGTATCTTAACCAAAGAATTGCAATGCGACGCTAAACGGTGTTGCAGGCGATGCGTAGGTTATGGACGTACTTAAATTGCAGGTTGAACATTGTGATAGGTAATTACAAATCAATCGAAATAGCAATTTTACATCGAGCGAAGCTCTTTATATGAGCGTGGGATATGCACATATGCACGAAGGGAATCCAACATGACCAGTGTAGAGGACCATGCGCTAAGTTTATAGCCGATTCCTTCCCCACATACTGTTGTACTTTTTGAAACTGTACTTACTCGTGATGAGCATTTTTGTGTACATAATGAAATTGTGCTTAATATTTGTTTCCTCGAATTGAGTTGTACACAAAGTGCAACCTGGGTACCATGCATATGTACATGGCATGAGTACACAGTATCACTGACAGCAGCAAATACGTCATTGCCAGAGTGCCAACAAAATATAATCGAAAGATCAGCAAACAAAAAGTCCCGGGCAGAAATTCGAGCTGGAATCCCAAGTGGGAATCCCACACTTCGAAACAATTTTGTTTTTCAAAGCGTGTTACCACTTGGCTTCCAGCTCAAATTTCTGCCTGGGATGCATATATAGTACTACCCTTTTAGCTTCACCGATTGTCTACTACCTTCTTGTTGACAATTCAAAGAACAAACCAATATCATACTCGCTAATTGCTCTAACGATTTATAAAAAAAGTTGTACTCTCAATAAAGGCTGCACAGTATGTACATGCTTTTACAAAGCACTCGCAGCTCCTTTGGACAAATTCCTTACAGGACATTTCGCTATAAAATTATGCTCCATGTACCAGTAGAAGTGAACAAATATGCTAAGTAACACATTTCGCAAAATACGATCACTCACTCGATCCGTTTTTCCTCCTCTGCCTCTCCTCACCTTTCGCGTGCCACCTAGCTCAGTTCAGATGTGAGGTGTACAATGTCGTCCCTCATCACTTAACGTGTATCAACCGAAGCAAGGGACCACTAAGGTGATGCACGTCCCAGCACGTTGTGCATCCATTTCTTGGCTCAAGTTCTATAACGCTTTGCAAAACTCTATTTGCAGAATGTAAAGAAAGGAGATAGTGAACACAAGCACAACCGAGCTGCTGGGATTTTTTTCAGTATTCGTGAACAAAGTAAAGCGAATCACGGTGCGGCTTTTTACTGCAGCATACCTGTCGCACCTCAAAAAGTAAAACGGATTCCACCTTTTCATCTGCCTCTTCCGAAAGTACGCCATTGTTTCGAAGTGGTCATGCTAACTCTCCTTATTGTGATGGCAACGGTGCACCACTTCTGGTCTGCTGCCCCAGGCAACTCTTACCAGAACTAAGCAAGTCTTCGCTTTAAAGGAGCAACATGAAATTATGCTTTGTTCATCAAGCACCAGTCATCGTTCATCACGTCACATCTATAGTAGATGCCACGCCTGATTTTTCCGCTGAACAGCGTTTCATTACTGCACATTATGGTTAAGGCCTTACTCTTCCGGGTAATATTTAGCAGCAACATCGGGAAAGGGGGGCCTAAATACTTTGCTTCAATAATCTGGGTGTAATCTGGTTGAACTAAACCTGATCTGACCCAATTCTCATTGAATCGGATTGCATCAGGAACAAATCTCTGGTTTCCTCAGCATACAGACACATGACACACCAACAGACAGAGAGTATCAATATTTAGCCCGTGCATCTATATATTCGTGTTCAACTTAAAAAGGGAAAGAAATCTAGTCTGTCAACTACATACACCGTTGGGGATAAGGAGACTCAATAGCGTGCCAGGAGAAATATGAAACTGCAGCGCCATCATGTGCCAGTGCTCGCAGGGATCGCCCATCATGTGCCCCCCCCCCAAAAACGTCAGCTTATACTACATTGGATTTCCCTCTCTCCCCTCCCCCACTACACGCTCCGACAAAGAACCCCCCCCCCCAAAAAAAATAAAAAAAATAAAAATAAAAAAAATTCGAGGGTTTGGATTTGCCCCTGGCTGAGAAGTCTCATTTGCCACTGGTGATCGCTGCCAAGTGTTAATGATGGCCTGATTACATCGCGCCAAGAGATTGGGACGGGTATCCATGGCCGCACCATGCCACTCGTGCCTGCTTTCCAAAAGCTTAACAGCATACAGTACAGAAAATAAATGTTGTGCACAGTGACTCCAGACAGACAGCGTGATGAAAGAAACAGGGTTTTGAACAATGCTAACTGTGACACTTTCTGCCTGGTTCCTTTAAGGCATATCCTGTTAGAGGCGATGAATTACGTTACACAAGATACGAGGGAATGGGGTACAGCTCGAAGCAGAGTTAACTTGAACGCAGCTCTGAGCTGCAGAGCGGGAAGAGAGTCACCGTAGCGGCACTTGGGAGAAATGAAGGGAAAGAGTGTTTAGACTGTTCCACTTGTGCTGCAGGGGTGTCTGCCTTGCCATGAGCTGTTGCATTAACTGCTGTTGCATTCGGCACAGAGCTGTACACAGTAAGGGTTACGCTGGTCGAACAAGTCGAACAGTAGTATAAAAGGAAAGTTATAAGCCCATCTGGAAACCACTGAACAAATTTCCACAAAATATTACCAGCTTTAACAACTTTATGCTACACTATAAGCTTTCTAGATAAGGGATTTCCCTGGAATATGACACACTCTCTTTACCTTTCCAACTGCCTTCCTTTTAACCGTACACCTCATCCTTGCAGTTACTTTATCCTGTCCAACTTACTTGTTTGACTCCACTTCTCAGAGCATCTATCACATATAGGTATATAGCTAGACCAAGATACCTTGAAAAATCTGTGCAGGATAATACACTGTCAGCAAATGTTTGAATATATTGTCCTCTGAAGCATATGAGAACGTGCAATTATGTAACATTCAATACGAGAGAAACAAACTTGTTTTGTACCCGGCAGTTACAAAAGAAGGATAGAATTATATGTAGTTCCTTGGAGCCTAGCGTTTGAGGGTTTGAGAGGGTAACAAAAAAGAAAACGATAAAACATGTTTTTACCCCCTCCCCTTTTTTGGCATCATTGTCTGTACACGCAAAATTCGGGTTAATCGTTACGGTAAAACACACACACACACACACAAAAAAAAAATGGAATGAAAGGCATCTTGCAAAAGTGCAAATTCAATATCCAATATGGCACTGAAGAATGCTGGGCAACGAACATTCAGTATAGCTGCATAGCATGTTGTGTTCATCGGAAAAGCGAGAAGTGTTTTTCCGACGAGCATCTCCCAATTTTGATGAATAAAAATAGAAAACACAATGTTCATTCTACCTATACTACCTGGGCTTCGTTCGCTCGATTTACGCTCAGAGCTCGATTTACGCTCGATTTACGCGAGCACAACATGATCTTGCAAAGACTGTATATGCATTAAAGGCCATGCTAGAGAGCATGTGTAACAGATGTGCTAGGCAATAGTTTGGTACAACAACATGTCGTGCTTTGTCTCTCTCTTCTTTTCCTGCGAGAAAGGTTGCCCCCCCCTCCCTCGTTCCACTAGCTTTGTATACCATGGCCCGTATTTGCTTTGGAAAGTCAATGCTCCGTTGCATTGTTACTGCCAGTTGTTGCAGATGACTCGCATTATTTATACATAAATAAATAAAGAGTTATTCATTTGAAGTGAGTACATGTGGAATCCTTGCTCTGCACAATAATGGGCTCCTGAGACCATAACACGTAAGAGACCGTTTATTGGTTGGCTGAAGCAGTCATGCAGACTGCTTATCGCAAGAACTGTCCGTGTCAGCACTGACAGAGTCGCAGGAGTCAACGAAGTTCTCAATGGCAATGGCACCCTTTCGCTGCGGGATGGTTTCGAGGAATGCATCTTTCCAGTCAAGGCCTTGCGTAACTTTCAACAGGATTAGGAACACTGAAAGTGAGAGAGAACTGTAATCTTTGTATGAGATGCAGGAGACCACTTTCATGTGTCCGACGGACATGACGTCACTTTCAGATAATCACCCTGGTCAATGGTGAGCACTTTTCTGGTCTTCAGCACCAAGTTGCTGTCAATTGGCAATCTGGCATGCTGGATTCCCTGTTCTTCGGCAAGCTTGTGGCACAGCCCCTGGTATAGGGAAATGTGTTATGTGTAATGTATACCATATTTTCCAGCACTCTTCAGCATGCTGTACTGGGGTTGCCAGACATTCAGAGCAGAGTCTTAACAGCATACATAAAAAATCGTACAAAAGCATACAAAATACAAAGCTTATCTGCCATGCTGGTCTGCCTCCTTGCAGAGGGAAATGTGTAGAGTTACAGAATTATGAAACAATGTGAAGTTATAGAAGATTTCAGTAATACCGTACAAGTGGTTAATGTTGCAGTCTTAATGATACGCGAATTCCGATGGAGGCACGTCTGGGAAATATTTCACAGCACATTGATTCTGCGCCACAAAGCTCTTAGAGGCGTCAATTACTTGACGGGGCTTTAATTTTAAAAAAAGAAGCATCCACAGAATTCACTAAAATTAGAACCTCATCAAAATTACCTCTCATACGGTAAATACCTACGGTGATAACTGAGTGAAAGTTGAACGCATCAAAATTCCAACGTGAAAATTGGTTTTTGATGCAATAAGCCACTAAAAGCCTATGAAATGTAGTTTAATCCATACAGAACTTCACTACATAGCATGCTCGAAGCCAATAATTGTACGTAATGATAGCATTATCACCTCGGATTTGTGGGAGGAGCGCACGCATCGGGAGAGTGGCCTTTTCAAGCCCATTAGGGCTTTTAGCTGCTCTTCCGCTCGAGAGAGAAACAAATATTAAATTGAATCAAATTAACTGAAATACGGCACTCGTCGAAAAAGCCATTCAGCGGCGGGATTTGAACCGTGCACCTCTTGACTACCAGTCGAGTGCGTTAACCATTTGCGCTACACTGGCGTCTGCTTTCCGACGACTGGAAGCTTTCAACTAACAGGGACCTGCACTCGCTCTCATCGCAATCTTTCCTACACTTTTTTTCTCATACAATGCAGTATGAGGCAGCGCCATCTAGCGAACATGATGGAAAGTAACTGTTCCGTGGCTGAAACACACCATCGGATGGAAGCTTCAGGCCATGTGTCGTGTTCATCTGTTTCTGTGTTGCAGCCTCAGAACAGTTACTAAGGCCCGGTCTCACCAACGCTGATTAGCATTTGGACCGATATCAACGGTCCCTTAACTTGAATTTAACGCTTAACTGTGCTTCACTAAAGCAAGTTATTGTCACTGAAACATTCATCATGTCACCAACTAACGTTTGTAAAAAAGTATTGAGTGTTAACTTAAAGTTTTAGCAGCCCTTGATCTCAGTTTAAAGTTAACCAGCGTTGGTGAAACTGGCCTTACCATCATAACTGCCCACACATGGACACAAAAGGTGGACATCTCTGCCTTTCATGAAATCGAGGGGAGAACGATGCCATTCGGGATAATGGTTGGCCAGTAGCGTTATGCAATGAAGTCCTCTTTTAAGAGTGTAAAGGACGTTAAGTGAAATTGCACACATGCTGCTCCTCCATGTGTAAAACATGTCAGGTGTTTAGTGGAAACTACAGGTTCTACAGTGGAAAGTCAACACAACCATGGTTCGTACAAGAAACATGCTTTACTTTTTACTACTACTTTACTTTTTGAAACATACATGCTTTACTTTTCCAGGTTTACTTTATGATACAGCGACAATTTTATCCTGCATTTCTTCCATATTTCTGACACTGACTGGGCTACCTACACATGCAAGCTGCAAGGAACTACCTACCTACTACCTACCACAGAGGAACTAACTACCTACTCATGCAAGGAAAAAAAAAAGAAAAAAGGAATGGAAACTAACAGCAATTAACTAACAGCAATTAATACCTACCCTACAACGGTTGTGGTCGACAAGCCCACCGATAACATAGGCTTTTCCTTCTTCAAGATCCGACAGTTCGTTTGGGGACTCGCTGCTCAAGTAGACAACATTCTCTTTCCCAAAACATGCTGCGTGGTCAGCATCAGAGAAGTGGACCTGCAACGAGATTTCCTCGTCCTCGGATACCTTTTCTATAATTTGCTGCGCTAAAAATTTGGTCTCCCTGTTTGTACTTGTGCCCGTGTCAAATAATTTCCTTAAGCAGCCTCTGAGCCCTACGTCACTGACCAGGAATTATCGTGAACTATGAAATGGCTGGTCTTGTTTTGGACAGATTATAATTTGGACAGGTTCCAAATAGATGAGTCATACCCCAGTTGAGGCGAGATTGAGCTGGTATAAGCCACGTATTTATGGTAGACTCCAGGGATGCGAGGTATAGATCACATTTCAAGAAGCTCAAAGTACTGCATGCTTTCGCAGTGATTGAGTTGATGTGAGCATTCCATGCAAGGTCATCGGACAGGATGATCCCAAGGTATCTGTATGCTGTCACTCTTTTGCAAAGTAACTTTGTCTATTGTGTACGTTTGCGTGATTTGGTGTGAATTCGGCCAGCTACTTAGGGTGGTTGGGTGGGGAGGTCTCGCTTCCAGATTCCCTAAGGACATGTCATAAAGCTGGCATGACTGGTTTAATCAATTCTTCCATGGCATGTGACCAGGGCAGATCCAGTATTTCTTTGGGGGGGTCCAGCACAGTGTGCTACATACAGCACCTAAGGACCACTAAACAATAAGGAAAGGGTCCAGTCTCCCCCCACTCTAGATCCGCGCCTTGATGTGACCATGGGAAAAGCTGACACTGCTATGTGGCGTCGTATGACCTGATTTAGATCAAACATTACCTTGGCATCTGAACATGAAACGTTTTTTGGCTTCTTTACAAATTGTCACTTTATAAAGCAAATGAAATTATTCACTTCCATTCATCCACAACTTCCATTTGGGACTGTTGGTAATCCATTGCTGTTGCTAAAATGATGGAAAACAAACAACCATATACGAGGCGCACACTAACGAGGGTTTCTGTCGAGGACCAGAACACTCGGACACGGAACTTCTTAGGATTTCCCTACCCCTCGACGAAAGATTCGTCGAGGCATTAAAGGCAAGTTTCTGTGCTGCAAGAGAGCGTGAGCTGTGGGAAGCATCCCTCATAACAGAGAAAAGTTCCGCTCATGTAAGCAATGCCTCGATAAGTATTTCGTCGAGGGAAATCCTAAGAAGGTTTAAGAGGGCGTCAGGACGTGTCAATAAACCTTTGTTGTTAGTGTGTGCCTTGTGTGTGGTTGTCTGTTTTCTGGTCCTTTTAGTGCTTTTTACTTTTGGAACAGAATTCTTCAACAAAACATTATATGTATTCTTAGATTCATTCGACCTTCCCTTTCCCACTATCACAAGCAGGGGTGCAGTGAGGGAAGTTCCTAGGTAGCGTCAGCTGCCCTGCCATACCCAAATGTAGTCACCCACACGTGCAAGGTGTCGTATCTACACGGTCGGCTCAATGGGATTTGTAAAAGCCCTCAGCAGGTCAGATCACCTATGTCAAATATATGTTCACATTGGTGAGTCAGTCTTTTGTGTGTGTGTTGCACCTCCACGCGTCTTCTCCCTCTCTGGAGGCCAAGAAAAAAAAGACCTGCCATCACTATTCATAAGCTGTTTATATGTAGCTGCCATTTTTCTTCGGATGTAATAAGCTCACACCCACCTGAGTCAAGTACGATAAAAAAAATTGAACTCATACGTACATCCCAGTTGTCAAAGCCATTGATCGCGACCTTGTGAGACTTGAACGATCCTCCCATGCCCGTTAGGAACAACTGAAAACTTTCACGACAAATTAGTCGTGAACCATTCCTAGGTTAACTGTACGGCCTGGAAAAGAAAGCAGCCCACCTGAACAGGGTCAGGGGCCCTACGGTTCAGTGAGTAACACCTCTGCAGCTGCTTCAAGCACTTCATCCGTTCCTGCGAAGAAAACGACATCTCACGGATCAACAGTGCTGTGCGAGTCACGATGCCATTGAATTACCCTGTCTGTCATATGATGGTCGAGAGACAAGTCGATAGCAATTTTTATCTTGCAAGAGGAGTCTTCCATTTTTGTTATCTTTTGCTTCTTGCATTCTGGCTGCTCACTTGGAGACTCCTTAGCTTCTGCTCTTTTTCTTTTCTGTTTTTCTTTCTGCAGCGCCCTGGATAAACAGGTCCCTTACTGTAACGTTTTGTGGTTGCGCAGTGTAGTTACAATACTTGAGTTTCATCCTAATTACCTTCGCTCTGGTCGGTGCCTGAGCCACTCCAATCTTTTTATCAGCTTTTTTCTTCGATTTTTGGATATGAGCTTTGCATTCGCTTCTAGATATTCCTGAAGTTCTACAAAAGACATTCGACTCACTTCGTCCTTTTGGGGGTCGAAATCGTGGTCACAATCGCTAGCGTTCACTTGCGCGTCGTTCGTGTCATTTCCTCCTGCTAAGCTTTCAGTCTTGACTTGCTCCATTACTGTGCCACCTTGCGGCGCGTTAAATCATAATTAAATATGAACTGTACCACCGCTTCGTCAGAACTTTACCCAATATTTCTGTGTACGCACTGCAAATGCTCGGTAAGTTGGTACACGTGAATGACTTGAATCAACTCACGCCGAGTTTCATTTCGTCTGCTGTTGTCTTGCATCTGCTCTTGACATCTGGATTGGTCTGGATTATATGTGGATTCTAATGCCCATGTCGATGACGCTACTGTTCTTTTACTTAGTTTATTAGTTTATGTGCGCCCTGCTTTTTGATTACAAGTACGCAAAACGCGGGTTTCAGTTTGTCATACAACGGGTAGTGAAACCAAAACTGAGTGCAACTGGTCCAGTATATCCAGTACATTTACACAAAATTCTTGTTCTCTCCGTTCTCTCCAGCCCTTCTGTTCACCCTGGCTGCCCTAGCTGTCGTCTGCTTTCACCAGGCGCACGGTCCTACTGGGCTACTGGGCCCTCGTTCGCGTTCCTTGTCACATGCCCACATTGGTTTTGGATATCTGCCAGCCTGGCACCTATAAATTGTTTTCGATGAGGGCTCATCGTGGCTCATCAAGAGTTTTTAGTTTTTGATGTGACGACGCTAACTCCACCTCTTGGTTGTCATGTGGACCTTCTGAAGCAACCTTGCCCCCTTGCCTTCAGTCGCGCGTAGCTTCGCTTTGCTTATTCGAGCTTTATTTGTCGTCAAAAAGAAGAAGTTACAGAGTACTTCAGCGCACTTCCTCTTGGAAACAAAAGGCAAGTAAACGAATTATCAGTTTAGCTCAGACAGGAAGTTCAGTTAAAGCCCATTGAGCAGTATATGTTGACTTCAACTGTGCGTGCTTCACATTGCTTATGCTGGGAAACCTGTTTTCCCGTTGCAGTTATCGGGACCAGCTGTAGAAATCTATAATGTTGGAAGACTCCACGCGGTGTGCACTGTGGCAGTGACTGTAACACCAACGAATGGCTAGAAAAAATTTGCAGCTAATAATTGTTGCGGCCGATTTTACTGTAGCCGTCATCACTCAAAATTATGCATTGGGCTTCCAGGCAAATCCAGATTGCCAAATTAGTGTCTGGCAAGGGTGGAAGATTGATGTGAACAAGTGGGCGGGGGTCGTCGAGAGGTCGTGCCGAGGTAATTTTTGTGCCATAGAACATTAGCTGCATAGAGCTTTTTACACCATACCACGTATGACCACATCAAGTATCACCAACGCTTCGCGTGGCGTTCATTACAGACATATAATTCTTTGGCGCCAACTCAATTTGATCACTCGGCGACATTATTAGGGCATAGTCCCCAGCACAAATATCTGTAGCTGCTTATCACCATTCATCAAGTACATCCAGAGCGTGCCAAATACATGATCCGCCCCCATTACCTTTTTTTTGTGAGTTTTTTTTTTTTTTTTTTTCAGGCCATCGACACTCGTGATTAGACTAAGTCTTGAATTTTACGTCTTCAATCTTTCGTTCCTAGATCTAAAAAAAATGGTACTGTGACAGAAAACAATACATTGAACTTTGCCCTTGTGCTCTATTGCAGTCTCCTTAGCCATTTCCTGCCATTTGTCCTTCTTTTCGCTGACGCTGTGGACCTCCTCTGGTTTGCTATTACAAGTATAGGCATCGCGATACAAAAAGTGGCTTCCATGCCGATGCGTTGCCCATAACTTTCCTCTACCCGATATATTATATTGGTGCCTTTATATTTCCTGCATGCTACATCCGAAGGATTTGGCCTTCATGCTCAGAGCAATCTACAGAGCCTCTGGCAAAACATGTGCCATATATTGTGGTGGAGCCATTATCTATGCAGAGCATACGGTGGCAGCCTGTGCCAGATGTTTGCTCTGAATTGGCTCTCACGAAACTCCGCCCGGCTGGTCTGTTTCACGCTGGAGGCACGCTGTAGTGTAGCCCCTTCTCGTCTTTGGTGTCCAAATTTGTGGCAGATGTTTCGCCAAAATCAAACTTTTCCTTTGAAAGCCACAAAAATTATCATGCACCTAAAAAGCCTCAGCTACCAGCAAATTCTGTAGGTGGCCTTCGTGGGGCTTACAGTGACATCAAACTGATGTCGCCGGAACTAAAACTGCAAACTGGTGTACGCAGTTTTGAACTAGTACACACGCAACAGCGGAGCTTTACAACAGGACCTGTCCTCCAGCATGTGTAGGGACTTGTGTTTCGGTTTTTATATTAATTGAAGATCTGAGGAAGGGTGTTAATATAATGTCATACTTTATGAGCCGTTAAACGATAAAATGTGTACGAAAAAAACTCTGCTGTCAGAACACGAGACAATGAACTCTATGCTGAATATGCAGCGCTTATCCTTTCCTCATTGCTCACGTTGCTGGCTGAATTGGCACTCCGCCAAGCCACATTTCGAGGGCGTTTGGGTTTTACCCTGAATCGCGAGGACGCGAAATCTGGGGAAGAAATGAGTGTTACCAGGTTTCATCCTGAACCACAAGGCCATAAGTATGCGCTCTCCAAAAACATTGAGCTTTTTTAAACCTTGGCCTTAGGTGACCTAACCCGAACGTTAAATTTAGCATTGGCTGTGCAATCAGCATATTAATTATGGAAAATCTTCGCAGCGTAAACTTGCGCAGTTCAACTTGAATTTTTCGTTCCTCTCTGAATTGTGCTGATTATGTTAATACTGATTATCACAGCAGCAGCTGTGCCTCTTAGTAGACAAAAACTGCTGTTGTCTTAGCTCACTTGGGTTCTCCCTCTGAAACGTATTTTCTCACACTGTTCCTGCGAAACCGTGGGAACGTTTCAAATATCCTGCCCGAAAGCGGCTATGTTCCCGTATTGTTTTTGACTTGCATGTGCAAGTGCGACTTCACATGGAGCCTCGTACATTTTTTGAAGAGTGACAGCACCACAAAATGCTGATTAAAATTTTCTATTGATGTCTTGCCAGTGCAATAGTCTCCAAACAAAATGTGGAACTGTCGTAAAATTTCGCCTCACTTCACTTGTGCGAATGAATCCATAATACATACTTTACGGCATAGTCATAGCAGACAACACTGATCGTCGGTGATTGTCAAAACAACTTGCGGAACCTTGGAAATCATATTTATCAGTCACGAGCGCATTGATAAGGCCCTGGGTGAGTCTAGACCAGAAGTAGGATTAGAGTTTCCATTTCTCTTGGAGTGGTGTGTACTACGATTACTAGGGAGTACCACTGGCAGTACTGTACGTACGTTTATAGTTCCATACGTTTTTGTTTGTTTGTTCTTTTCGTGCCACCACTCAGCCAGTGTCTTCAGTAGTCAACTTATACTGAGCGTGCAAATTTGTAAATGAAGCGTGTACATATGCGATAAAATCTATGCAGAAACGCAGAAAGTGTTGTAATTCTGGGTAAAAAGCACATTGGTTATTGCGCCAAATTCGTTAAGCACAACACTTTGTGTGTGACACAGGATGCTAAGTAATTGCAGCAAAAAATAACAATTTTTGCTACAATAGGCTTGTAAGACATATGTACCTCTTATAGTTTCACTTTCACACCTATAATCATAAGCTAGTTCACTCATACATCAGCCGTATTGTGGCGCATTATGGCAAGAGTTGCTCTGGTGCCAGAAAAAAAGAAAAAAAAAAACAGCTGAATCATCATCATATTGTTCTTTTGAGCAGCACACACACACACACGCAAAGTGGGAAAAATTGGGCTGGTGGTGCTGTTTACGTTTATGGATACAATCACTAGGAATCCCATGCAAGGGGACCACTGTATCATCAGCCCTCTTTACTGCGTTACCCTTGCACTCTTGATTTTTTATAGCAATTTTATCTAAAAAAATCATTTTGTACCATTCATCCTTCTGACACGTCTAAAGGCACTGTACAAACACCCTGCAATTGTAGTCTTTTCTTTAGCACTATGACAACAGCAACAAGTGTAGCTGGCCTGTAGCATGTGCAAGAGGTCTAGAACAGCGTTTCCCAAACTTTTGGCGGTGACGGACCCCCGGAAGCGATGAGAACCAATTCACGGACCCCCCCCCCCGGCTGCCAAATATAAAATGCGCTAAACACAGGAGGAACACTCTCAGTCAGTTCGAACTCGACGCAAAACGATATGACGCACTGTATTTCCCATGCTAGCCAGTGCATAACCAACAACCTCGTCAGCTGCTGCGTGCTTTCGATACAGCTTCAGAAACGATTCCGGACTGGTTTCTTCTTCTTGTTAGTATGTATATGACGCGGACAAACGTGCATTGCAGGACTTTTCTATCAGAAATTAGAAGCTAGCCGTTGAAGCATGCTTGTAGCAATTTTGGAAGTTCTGGGTGTTTGGAAATCAGGCAGCATGGGCGAGCACGTGTTTGTGGGGACGAAAATCCTCACTGAAATGTGAGAGACGGTCGCGGACCCCCATGCACACTCTCGCGGACCCCCAGGGGTCCGCGGACCACACTTTGGGAAACACTGGTCTAGAATAGCACATGAGTCATAATTAGGGAGTGACTTTTTCGGGTTAAATGCCTTTCACACATTTGAGAGGCGGGGGGGGGAATCGGGCACTATTTTTTAAATCTGTAATTCGGACGATAATTGTGCGATCGGGTGTTTTCGTATCTCCTCTAGTCGAACAAGTCCTAATTTTCTATATAGTAGCACTATCAAGCACTAATCCCTGAAGGCATACACAGTGCTAACACGCGTGGGTGTATTTCTGGGAACGTAAGTGACCCATTCTTACGTGTGGCAACGTTTGTTCGTCTTCGGTGGAAACGTCACTTGAGGATTCCATAGTTAACGGAATTCTGGGAGGAATCTGGTTTGACCCGAATTAGTCGCGGGAGAATAACCCGGCAGAAGAGGGTTTTACCCGAAAAAGTCACTCCCTATTCATAATCCCTTCTGAATGAGCCCCGTGCAAGGATGCATCAGCATACGTCATTTCCCGGCTCGCACGCGTGAAAGGGAGACCTTGGAACGATCTCTGAAAAAAATTGTTGCACGACGCTTTTCGTACATACTGGCCCCCCAAATACCGGGTGCGGGCATGATTTCCCTCATATGCGAAGTATTACGCGGAAATATCGGTTGTTGTAAACCGAAACCACAATTGGGGGAGAAGGCGGCCAAAATTTCCCTTTCCCAGAGTGCACACACTAAGCCGACTGATGATGTCATCGGATATGCAGAAGTACACGTGTGTCGCCGCCGGTCATTGAGGTTTAGGAGAGCAGTGTCAACGCCCCCTAGATACAGAAGGCCCGCTTATTGCCCCCTCTCCCTCCTTCACTTCACTTCAAGGTCACACATAGTGAGAATTCGTCTGCTACCGCAATTCGCCGTTCTGCGAATTCAAGGACCCGCAAGTGATTGCAGCTTACTTGGAACCTGCAGACCCGAATATTTAGACATAAAAGTGTAACACGCTTTCCAGAAAATCAGTTCTGAAAAAGATTGGGGCTGTTTTCGTCAAGGGTTCAGGTCATTACAACCATGTATAATAGCATTATAGGATACATTATACAATAGTAAAGGGGATTGTTTCAGGTGGTCAAGTGACCAATGCACATGTGGTCTCCCACAGTGAGTGAAAAACAGGTCAGAAGCTTTTATGTTTAGCAGACTGGCAACGTTTTGGGACCTTCGGGGAAATTGGGGAAACAGGATGGTAAAGTGGGCCAGAAACATCATTGAGCGGAAACAGGTAACAAGGTAATCTAAGAGAGACGGTCACGTCTAAGAAGCTTACAGATTGGTGTGAGAAGTGACATGAAAATTGAATTGAATGATGCAGCGAGTTAAGATGCTCAAAGAATCGTTTTAGAGAGGTTTAAAAGAAGAAGATGCAAAGAATCTAATAGCGAATTCGGGTGGTCATTTCGTAGCAAAACGGCCGAGCGCTCGGAAATTGCTAGGTCGGCGACAGAGCTGGATCACGTGACCGTTGCCACCCGAACATGATCGCTAGGAATCTAGCGGTTTTAGGTACTTGGGTCACGCTAGGGGCGTCGCGGTCGCAAGTCTTCGAGTTCTGTCGTCTGCTAAACCACGTGATCTGAACATGCGGGCCAATGAGGGCACTCGCCACCGTTGCAGTGCGGATGTGACGACACCGGATACAGTTGAGCAATCTGCTGCTCGATCGTTTTGAGACCGGGCAAAAAAAGTGCTAGCTAGCAAATTCCGAGCGCTCGGAAAGCGCCACGCGAACATGCGAGACTTGCTTCATTTTGACCAAGCGAACACGACTGCTCGAGATCTGGCAAAAAAAGTTGCTCCGAAATGACCACCCGAATTCGCCATAAAACTATTCTTTCTAAACGAGATTCTAAATGAGAATCGGGCTTTCTTGGTAACAACAAACACAAAGGCCGAGAGTAATTTTTAATTGCTAAATTCCAGTCCTCGACTCCCCATGGTCTCAATGTTGTTTCTGGCCCACTTCATCATCTTGTTTCCCCAATTTCCCCGAAGGTCCCAAAACATTGCCCGTCTGCTAAACATAAAAGCTCTTGACCCGTTTTCCACCCACTGCAGGAGACCACGCGCTTATCCTCCAGTTTTAATTTTCTTTGCTTACTACTTTTCTTATATTATTTTACCCATTTTGAGAGTGTACCACTTTTGCAAAACTCCTAGTAACAGACAGCCTTTTTTTAGCTTCATTGCATCATAGGATGCATGCTAAGCACGAGTGCTGCCAAGGTTTATAGTTTCTCAAGCCCCAGGAGTGTAATATTTCTTCTGGCACTCTTCCTTATCGAGTTCACCTGACATCTCTCAACGGTTTTTGTCCCCGGTAACGCTCCTACTGTATATCGCCTTCTTTTGTATTTTCTTTTCCTCCTCACCACCTTCTTTGTTCCCTTTCCCTTATGCACATTAGTATAAATATCTCTACCAAGTGTTCAATGTATATCACACCTGATGAAGGACGGAGTCCATCTGAAAGCTCGTTATTTAGTAAAATAAATTATTTAAATGTTTCAATCTCTTTAAATACTTATCTTATTCACTTGCGAGTGCTAGACTTTTCCCATTTTTGCCTCTCAATTTCATGGGGCGATACAGGACACAGTCGTCTGCAAACAGTCGAATATGGGTCGAGACAGAATTGGGGAGGTCATTAACAAAAACGAGAATTAACGTAGCTCCTAGGATGGAGCCTTGTGGCACACCTGAAGTAACTGGGAGGAATGAGGGCATAGAACCATTAACAAGGGAGGCCTGGGTATCTCAGCAGCCAATGAAACACGTTGGGGTGAAGATTAGGCATGGAGGGTTTGTGAGTAAGACAAGAGTGAGAAACTGAGTCAAAGGCTTTTCGGAAATCAAGAAAGACAGTGTCTGTTTGAATACAGAGATCCACTGTAGAATCGTTGTCGTAGATGAGCGAGGCTGAATCCGTCTCGCACGAGAAGCCCTTCGAAACCCATATTTGTTCCGAAAGAGTAAATTATTAGACTCGAGATGGGATGGCTTGTGTGAGCGATATGCTCCAAGATTTTATACGGGATATAAGTTAGCATGATGAGGTGATAATTAAGGGATGACATCTCATCCCCGCTCTTGAAGATAGGAATAACCTTTCCCCGTCACCAGTTGGGTGGGGCACAGCCAGTGTCACTGTGTTAAGACTAATGCAAGAAGGGCAAGGGTGCGGGCGACCTGGTACATGATTACAGCAGTAAAACCAGACACACAGAGCAGTTGTGTGTCGTTGCGGCTAGTCCTCAGTGTTTCAGGATAGCATAAATATAACAGACAGAAATATCGAAGAGGCCACAGTTGCGCTTTTGTGCACTTTCGTGTTAACGGAGTGTAGGCCACGGGAAGAAGGCAGTTTCGACTGATCGGTAATTCTATATGTAAAAACGGATGATAGAAGGAATGATACTTCGCCTACCAATCTGTACTGTTAGTTTTGGAAACCCCAGTAGGTCTCTGTCTCATCTAACTCTTGATCTCTCTTGTCTCCACAACTGCAGGCAATGGCACACGCAGGTCATGATCACCATGGTCATCACATGCCCAACATGTCCCCTGACACTCCAGTAGCCTCCTCAACAGTCCAGACCCTCCTGACCACTGTTCTTGCTGCCACAACAGCTGCTCACACACATAGCGGACATAACCCTTCTGCTCATGACCACATGGAGATGGACCATTCCGGACATGTGCAAGGCATGAGCCACATGGTAAACACTACTGAAGGCTTTGCAGCTGATCTTTTTGTGATACGATAAGACATACGTGGTGAAGTAATAGTTCAAATCACTCAGTGCTTTCACACATCAAGCGTCATGGAGCAGCTGGGCTGGAGCAGGGCAGCTCTTTTTCCTCAGTGTCGGTACCCTGAAGCGGAACTTATTTAGTGACCCTAGTATGCAGTAACGTGGGGTGTGGGTAAATGAAGATGACGTCTGTGCCGCGTTCTTGATTCAGGCAAATGGGAATAGTGAAAGAGCTAGTTTGATGGCTACAGCCACTGAACCATATCTGAGGCTGTAACTATATCACAGGTTGTGTTGTTCTGCACAGTGTTGCGCAGGCGGTTATAAACTTCTGTTTATGATTTGGGCGCTGTTCCTCTTCTTGCAGATGATGTATTTCCATTTTGGTGTCAACGAAACGGTTTTGTTTCAAGGCTGGACTATATCTACTGTTGGAGGTAGCAATCTTTCTGTACATAAGGACTGAATGCTTTTAGCATGAGTGCACAGCATTGTAGTGCTTCACAGTATTGCAGAGCCTCTTTTCTTTCAGTGATATTTCTTTTTCCACGTCTCGGTAGAAATAATTTTATAATAAATAGTGCAGTATAAAATGTGTAAATATATAACTTGCTTAAAGCTATATTTACCATGTCTTCCCTCCGCATAACATTATATGAGTGTGACCATTTTTATGGCACTATCATGTTTCACATTCACTACTGAAGGTTAGCACAGTTTTCTATTCAGATTGCATGTGCACACACAAAATTTACTCAGATTTCCACATGGCTGGGCTTCTGATGCCTGATCTAAAAAATCTCTAGTCTGCTAAACCAAGTGTTCATCAGAGGGTCGTAGCAATGTCCATGTTGCAGTACCTACTGTATTGGAATTGAGTGGATGCACAAATGTCACCTAACATGAGATCTACCTCTAAACTGTTGAAAACCTGACGGTGCTTCCCTGTGACAAATTTGATGGGTTCCCACAAGTCGCTTTTTTTTTAAAAAGCAATTCTACCTCAAAATGCAGTGATGTTTTCTACAGGCAAGGAAAGAAAGGGACTTGATCAACTTCCAAAATGTTAGATGCGCGTGGCCACATGCAATGAGCTATGGGCACACCTCAGGAATTGTCAGATTACATTCACCACACCCACGTACCGCTCGCCTTTTCATGACTACCTTCACTCGAGAAACTTCTCTAGATATCAGATATCATATCTGCACAAGGCAACAGCAGTAGAATGCTGTGTCGCGAGAGATAGGTGGAACAGTTGCTCATCTCCAAGTTTGTGTTCTGAAACGAGCTCCCATTTCCCGTAAGTCGTCAATAAATGTGCTCCGAGGAATGCATTGCTCCCTCTGGAAAATTTAGACTGTGTACTTGTAGTAGTGTGTATTAATTAGTATTAGTATTAATGTGCTTTAATGTTTTGTATTTCTTGTTGCAGGCATGGTTGGCAGTGTCATTGGGGTTTTTATTATGGCCGCTGTGTATGAGGGGCTCAAGTACCTCAGGGAACATCTATTCCGTCTACATTTCACTAGCATGCACTACTCCTCCGTCGCAGTAGCAGGACAAGAGGGTCACACACTTACTGAGGTGCACCAAATAGTAAGGTGAGCTCACGCTGTCGTCTGCTTCAGACGGAGGTAAACTTTTTTGGCAGCCATCTCGCAGACACTTGCAATACTGTAAGAGCGTAAATCTCACGGCCATTGTTTTCGGCAAAATTACAATCCCACAAAATATTTTACGGCTGTAGTTTTGTATGTGTGCTCGTGGCTCCCTAAAAAGTTCAAGAAGACGAAGTACAGAAATGGCATCGACTGAAAGAGCAAAAAAAAATTAGCGAACAACCAAGATCAACAGAGAATCTGCAAAGATAAGTAATGAAACATAAAATTAACGATGTTTTTAGAATTGTCATTGCAATCCTCCATGTCTTGCAAGGCAGCACTGCCTAAAGTGCGAATGGGTAGGGCGGAGGCGAGAATACGGGGAAACCTAACCTGCCCCAGCGTGACCTTCACTACTTCACCGTCTTTCACAAGATGGCAGCATCAGGCTTAGCTGCACCATTTCTCTTGTACTCTGTGAAGCCTTTTGCAGTGTGATAACAAACAGACATAAAACAAGTTCAAACATACAGGGTGTCCCAGAAAACGTGTCATTGAATTATAATAAAAAAACTACACCACCTAGAGTTATGCGGTCAACGGCATTGGTTCTTACTGTTTTTTTTTCCACCTCCTCATGTGAATGTCGCGTAACGTAAGTTTAATTACGTAAATTTTTGCGAGCTTAAGTCGGATATTTGCCAAGTAAAGGTGACTTTTTTACCACACCAATGTGAAGAGCGTGAATAATTTACACAAATTAATGATAATTGACAGGGATATTCAGAAGCTATCCCATTGGGAAAAAATAGCCGAACATCATGCTCTACGGAGCTCCCACAGGATAGCGCACGATTAATTTTTCAGCGCAATTTTTGTCAGTCCGGCGAAAGGAGGTTGGAAACCCAGCCCAACCCGGCATTGCAGCAAGAGATACCACAGGCATGGCTTATCACGTCCGACTTTTGCTGGGATAATGCTTTCCCTCTCCCAATTTTAGGAACTGCTACTTTTTCTACTATCACTGTGTGGGCTGGCTTTCGAACCGTCTTTCATCGGACCATGAGCGGTTGCGCTCAAAAAGTCACCGCGCTTTATGGTCCGGTGCTCCGAAAAGCATGATGTTCGGCGGTTTCTTTTCAATGGGATAGCTCGTGAATATCACTGTGAATTATCATGAATTTGAGTGAATTCGGCACGCCTTTCATATTGGTGGGGCAAAAAAGTGAACTTAACTTGGCAAATTTCCGAGTTCAGTTTGGAAATATTTACATAATTAAACTTACGATACGTGAAATTAACACCAGGAGGTGGCAAAATCCTAATAAGAACAAATGCCGTTAACCGCATGATTCTAGGTGGCGTAGTATTTTTTATTATAATTCAATGACACGTTTTCTGGGACACCCTGTATATAGAACATAGGCCAGGTTCTCTCTATCTATGGCAGTGAAAAAAGTTGTTGTTGTGCCCCGGTCAAGTGCTGCGAACAATACAGCCCTCACAGAAGTGTATCATGGGGACGAGGCTATACTAGCATAAATTCACCGCGATGTGCCATCCCGTGTACACGCTCTGAAGGAAAATCATGTCGGCAGTTATTTCAAGTCGGAGCTTATTTAAAGAATGCTTCTTTTTTTTTTTTTTTTCTTTCTTTTCTTTTTTTTTAGCATTGCAGATTTGAGCCTTTGTCCGAAAATTTGGACTGTTGAGTAATTCGGACCGATTTCGTGGCTTCTTCACGTCCTCAAAATCAGTTGGCGACTGTAATACCATGCTTTGGCATACATGCTATGTTTTTATGATAACGCACAAACTCTCAATATCCCGGTTGTTACGTAAATGACTTGTTCCCTCCCTATGCGCAGGAATCGAATGATAAGCTGGGCTCATGGAATACAGACTATACTTCACATGGTGCAAGTGCTCCTAAGCTATTTTCTCATGCTGGTGTTCATGACGTACAATGTCTGGCTGTGCATGGGAATTATCCTGGGGGCCGGATGTGGGTACTTCATCTTTGGCTGGAAAAAGGCCACTGTGGTCGACGTCACCGACCACTGTCACTGATGCCTGCTGTCCTTGCGTAGTTCTCACTTGAGGTTGTCCTACCTGTATCATGCTCGCAAGTGAACTGCTATTGGGGCTACCGTGGTTTCAGTGAGACCAGTAAGATACTGAGAAATGTTTATTCAGTTCCTGCTCGCACCTCTGACCGACTTTGGGAGTTTTCTAAAGTCACGAGGGCACTCAGCTCATGTAGCTGCCACTGAAACGCAGATTCTTGCCCTACGTATTGAGAAAACCTTTTGCAGGTGTAGCAACTCTAATGTGATATGCTTTCTGCAAAAATTCATTTCAATGTCTAGCTTCTCTTTTGATTGAAAGAGGTTGTGGCCCACTTGTTTACACACGTAGGGTTCAGTTTTCCTTGGTATGTTTGGTGTTGGGTTTAATTTTCTTTTCTCAAAAGTCAGTGTTTGGGACTTATTCTAGAACAAAGACAGGTATCCGATTTGTTGCTGTTGCGGGACGCACGGTTGTGAGTAGTATGGGACCAAAAGCAAGCGAGCACATGGGTCTTTTTATTTATTTATTTTTAAAGGGAACCATTATCAGTGGGTCTGTTACTGCTCTTGGGTACCTTTTGTGGAATGTCCCTTATATTAGTAGTATTCCTGTAACATCTACTGTATGAACAGCTGCATCGTATTAGTAATGTTTGGTTTGTGGTTTCCTTTGAATTACTGAAGTGAATGGGTGCAGGTTCCTTTCATATGTTGTGTTACCTTTAGCACGGTTGCAACTGCTAATGGCTTGGACTCAGATGCTCTTATTTTTCTTCTGTCATTTTCTCATTTAATACCTGATGAGTTGGAACTTCCTAATTATGCAATCTGCTATATACGTATGGATCACTGCCCATTATGAAAAGAATGTATAGTGTGGATTGTCAAACGCTGTATTGCATCTCTACGACATGCAGTGGAGTGAATACCCCAATTGGGCTTCTCAAATTATTTGTAATAGTTATACACTGTCTATGTGCTCGCTGTGTTGTTGAACCACATCATTTACTGCTGCCTCAGTGTGGCTGCAAGTGCTCAGTATTGGGCATTCGTAACAGCAGTATGAGCTGTGCAGATTGCAGACAACTGCGATTGTTTATCGAGCAAATATGTTTTTTTTTTTTTGTACATAGGCTTACCTTGTAAGTAAATATATGTAAAATATGCATAACGTGACAAATGAATGTAGGTATCAGAATGTTATCAGTAAATATTTGTGCAGGTTTTACACATTTTATGACAGTGCAATGAGGATGTGATAAAGTGTGCACTTGATGCATCTTCCTCAAGACTGTACAAAAAGAACTTGTTCGTACAGAGAGTATAGGAATGTAGTGTTACGTTTCAATGTGATACACTGTATATAAAGAGGGTATTTCTCCACTTGCTTGTTCTACGTACCTCGTATACGTTGAAGGCTTACTCAAAGGTACCCCGTGAATGCACAATACCTAGGGTAGGGCCTGACTTTTTAGGGTTAAACCCGTATCCGCCCGATATTTACCCCCCGAACGAAATCTGTAAAATTTGGGTTTTACCCGAATCTACCCGAAAACATCCGGGTCGCGTGGCACACTCATAAGCGTGCATTAAAATAAAGTTTGATAACATTGCTAAACATTAGTTCCATGTTAAGACAAATTTTTATTTAAAAAAAAAAAATCACCCGAATACACCCGAATTCCTGACGACAGAATATGCCGTAACGGGATTTAACCCGAATACACCCGAATTTTCAAATGAAAAATATCACCCGATATTTACCCCCGAATTTGGCCAAAAATAAAACCCGAAAAAGTCAGGCCCTAGGTATAAATAATCAAAATTTACAACTGTGCAAGCGTTGCTATCTGATACAGAAACAGCAGTGTATGGCAAGTTGGGACCAGCCACTTCAGCCACATGTAAGGTATAGTCCTCTTGTGTGGCATATTTGCGTGCAAAAGTTCACATTTAGCACAAGGCTATGCAACACAAACACACACACAAATGCATACACCACATATAAGTACATGTATGTTCTAAGTACTGTATAAGTGGTTAAATTCGCGGACTCAATAATTTGCGAGAAGCCAGGATCAGGCAATTATTCGCAGAACCTTAAATTCGCGATACCGCAGCGAGTCTCCCCCGCATGAGGCGTCTTTGGAACTTTCCACCTTGAACTAACAAAAGGACAACACTGGACAATAACCCATTTCATCCCTTTTAAGCTCTTCTGACTCAGAGTGCTACAGTCAGGGGTCATTGCCGAATTTCCGTGCCTCCCGTCATTCTTGCATCCGCATTGACACAGTGAGCATCGTGACAGCTTCGTATTTTTCAACTCGTTACCGCCATGTTCTTGCTCCGGTACTTGGAGCCGTCACCCCGTCCTCTTTCAACCAGCCACCACGTGAATTGACTGCCCGACAGTGCAGTCCCGAGCTGAAAGCACATTATAAGGGCGTAATAACCCGTATACATAAGATGTATCAGCGTCCAGATCCTTATTTCTTTCTCGTATTTTCTGTCATTGCTTCAAATATTTCGCGGGACTTTAAATTCTCGAAAATAGGGCGTTCGCAGATTTCGCGAAAAATAGGTCCTCGTAAAAATTACTACTTATACATTATGTGTGTACAGGTCCTCACATAAAGCAGCACACACATTGTTTTATACACCTGTTGTGTTTTTTTGCTTACATGTGCAGCCACAGAACTACATACCAGCATCTTCAGTTCAGAAGAGAGATTGCTTTGATTTGAATGTGCACTTCCATATTCAGCTTCCGAATTCAATACTGAATATTTTCACAACTGTAGTTTAGTCGTATCCTAAATCCTTTTTCTGCAACGAGCCTCTGAACACTTGAAACTAGAATTCAGCCCACAACACTGCTTGAACAAATGTACATGTTGAATGGTCCCATTTTTGCAGTGTGACAGGAGCATTCTCCAGGTAGTGGAGGATGTATTGTGGACTGGTTAGCTATTGTACTTTGCATGTCCATGGGTCGTAACGTTATGCAGTCATGTAAGAGCATTTTATTAGACACAAGTTGTCTACCGAAGGGGGAACTGCAAATAACCTTGTGTGTTCCTCAGATACCTTTTCAGCACCGTCACTGACATAGCACGGTCAGGATTTTGTGATGACTTGCCAACATTCTTCTGGAATGTCTCTGGAAAACCCAGGGAAAACCTCAGACAGCACAGCCGTAGGATGCGAATCGACCACCACCAGTTTTCAGCACGGTGTTGGCTTCCACCAACGAGCAGAGCAGGACGCCTTAACCCGCTTGGCCATGTGGTTGGTCACAGTCTTTCATCTGTAGAATTGTCTTGCACTGCCAGGGGTGGTCTACTCAGAGCATCTGCATTACCCAGGTGATGTGCAGATTGATACTCGAGCTCATGGTCATACGCTGATAGCATTGATGACCACCATATCGTTCTTGGCGACAGTGCTTGTGGTAATGATCTTGCACGGTGCAGTGGCCCTAGAATAGGTTTATGATTGGTGATGATCCAAGTATGACGACCATAAATATACCCGTGGAATTCTCTACCGCAAAATTTATTGCTAACCCTGCACGGTCTGTCTGTGCCAAGGTCCTCTCTGATGCTGTCATCGTTTTGGAGTCGTAGGCTATTGGCACTTCGTCCTTCATTTTCAGTCTCAATACCGCTCCCAGTCCTAAGGAGAAGCATCACAAGCCGGTACTATTGGCCTGTGGGCACTGTAGTGAACAAGAACATTTGAATATTGCAATAACTGCTCAGCCTGCCGAAAGGCTTCTGCTTCTCACACTGTCCACCTCAACTGTGAGCGTATGGAGGCGTAGCTAGCCTCCTCACCAACCAGTGCTCTGACGCACTGTTGTCCCAGTTACTGAGCGTAGTATTGGGTGATTTCAGGCAGAATCTGGCAGGGTGATCCAGTCGACCTCTCAGATTTTTTTCGTTCCAATATATATTGAAGTTCTTTGACTATGTTTTTAATGTTCCACATGATGTTCTTACGATGCACTGCTGCTGCAAACTTTGGAAGGTAGGAATGACAAAACTTGTTTCTTTAAGCGGCAGGGAGAGGACAACTTCCTTCGTCCTCTGGCCCTGCATGTCCCGCACTACCGAATGGGCCACCGGTATTATGTCATACAAAACAGATGTCGCCACCAGACGATGTGATAGATGACAGGCAGCACGCACCAACCCGAATCAAACCGGTATCCCGAGCCGGTAACCGAAGTTTTTATATCGGTTCGGTTCTGGTTCAGTTCCAGCTAAAGGTAATGGTTAATTCCAGTTTTGGTTCCAGTTTGGTTCGACGCTCTGGTCAGGACATTGCTCAACAAGCACTGTCACACGAGGAAAGATCTCGTGACTGCTGGGCAACAAAGGAAATAAAGCACAGAGAAGCACTTGAACAAAATGGAAAAGACACTCACCAGCATCAAAGTATTTTCATGCACACAGCACTCCCTCATCGTAAATCCGCTCGACACAAAATCCACCAGACTCAATGCACACCGCCACCAGGGACGAGCCACATATCCGTACCCTGTGAGAGGCAAACAGAATCCCACTGAGGCTACACTTTTCCACTAACAGCCAACACGACTGCTATGGACAGAATCAACGCGCACCATCCACCAGTGACGAGTAACACTTCAGTGTACCCGCGAGAGGCTAAGAATCCTTGTGCCCTCTGCTGACCTTGCTCATTGGTCCTGACGTCATCCTATTATCTCGAAGCCACCGTTTTTTTGTTGTTGTTTTTTTTCACTAACGGTTAACGCAACTGCTACGGACAGGGTCCATATGAAACAATGGGCCTGTTGCACTAAAGCTTCATCTGGTGACCGCAGCGTCACCTGCCCGCCTCTGGTATAGAGCGCCCTTACTAGACGGTCATCACTGACGGTCATGTCCGGCGTGTTCCCTGCCTTACTGCCGTACCCGGAACATCATCTCCTTTGTGGAAATCGTTGCACCACGATGTTTCAGAGCCGCAGTGTAGGTGATACAAGCCTATGTACGGAAAAACCTCCGGCTACACGACCACAAATCACTACTGAATAGGGTTTGGAGCGTCCCAAATGTCGTGAAACAGGCCCATGGAGCCAGGGCATGACGTCATCACTTCCCATTCTGCAGCTGCATGGTTCATAGACGAACACGGTTACGCCCTAGACAGGAGGCCTATTATTTATTGAATCACTATCCCAATGCTATTTCCTTTATCCTACTATAATGACGGCACAAAAAACAGAAGTAAAGCACGAGGGGCAAAACGGCGGTCCAATGTGTACGGCAATTATGCGCCATCAAAGCAGCTTTCAGGTGGCGGTTCAACCTTTCCATTAAGCCGTTTGAGGAAGGGTGATACGAAGCCGTGCGTCGTCGTGCCGTGTCCAGGAGATCGGCTAAAAGACGACTCTCGAACTGTGCACCCCTCTCTGCAATGACGCAGGATGACGCCTGGATGAGACAGGCCGTTGGAGATCGTGCTGCGATAGACAGTTGGAACGAAGGGCCGCTGGTGGATTTGTCGCAACATTGCGGGACGTCCGCGCCGGAAAGGGGAACATCTTGAAGCTGGGGGATAATGAATGATTGTTGTGCCATAACAGAAACGCCTGGTTCGAGGCATGAGCAGCGTCCAGAGCAATTCAGAAGAGATGGGCATGGGTGGAGCAGACAGCGGTGCGATGCGGCTTAGGGCGTCGGCTGGACCGTTCTCGCTACTGGGGACGTACTGGATGTCCGTATAGAACTCGGCGAGGTAAGACAGCTAGCGAATCCCTCGGCGGGAATAGCGGCTTACTGACCGAAAGGCATGCGTGAGCGGCTTGTGACCTGTAAGAATGGTGAAATCGCGGGCTTCTAAGAAGTGATGCAGGGTACGGTAAACATTGGGCTGAAGTGATGGTTGAAGTACCTGTGGGGCACGTGTGTGGCGCTTGGTCCTTCTCTGTAGGTCGGTATGCAGCAGTATATGCCGAGCTCAGTAAGCCATTCAGGAACGAGCAGGGAATGTTGAATGCAATCCACTGATCAGAGTCGTGGCAGTGGGTCTGGACAGGTGAGGTTGAGGATACGTGGAGAGCACCAGGCCATAGTGGTTGGACAGGATTCGAGGCTGCGAGGCAGCGTGCCTTTTGTACTGGACTTGCGGGAAGGTTTCCAAATTTGGGATGGGAAAAGGGCCGAATTACGCCGAACTTAATATCGTTCGGGTGATCAAATGCACAGGAGGTGGTGTTCCCCTACATGAGTCCCAACCGGCGATGATGGTACGCCATGGAGAGGCGATGACGGGTGGCCTAGCTCCATGGCCGCACTGGTGGAACTGAGGAGCATATGGTCCAGGCGTGTGTACATCGTCATCGTCCATCGGCCGCCACACAGTGAACTTCTGCTGCAGTGCTGCGCCAACTTGCTCGGAAGGCGCGTCTACCATGGGAATAGCGGGGGCTCCGTGCTTCAGATGGGAAAGGAGCGTTTCTGCCGAAAGGGCAGTCTTGATGCGGCTGAAAGTACATGGGCCTCCGCAGTCCAAGGAACTGTCTGGGAGGCTCCTGATGACCGAGGAGAGCTTCGAGTGAGCGAAGGATGGTAACACACTGCAGTATAAAGCGCTTGACCATGTGCCCAAAGAGACCATGAGAGCCTTGAGAGACCATGTGCCTGAAGGTTTCCAAGGGCTCAATACCAAATTCGCACTTCTGCAGGTTAACGACAATTCCGTAGAGGAGGGGGTGTCCCTCTACATGCGTCCTCACCAGCGACGATGGAATGTCCCAGTGGGCAGATGGTCGTGACCTTACACTGGCACGATGCAGTAGCGCGCGGCAGCAGAGGCGCGTCGTCGTCGTCGTCCACGGGCTGCCACATCACTCCCCCCCTCAGACACTGAGTGGTGCATGCGGTTGAGGTCCGCGTCGATACCATGAAGAGGAAAATGAGGACGACTCGTGGATGATGGACGACTGGACACACGGCTTGTGATTCTGGCAGTTGATGCAGGCGCAGTGGGATGACGGGAAGAAGAGTGCTGCGATCTGGGCGGGTTCAGAGATGAGGTGTGAGTGCTGGAGTGGTTGCTAATTACGTTGGCTGCTGATTCCGTTGAGTGATCGTTGATTGTTGCCGAGTGAGTCAATTGAGTGATTGTTGCTGAGCGGGCGACAGTACTGCAACCGGTACAAGAGCGTGAATGCTGGTTGCTGCCAGAGAAGTTCTGGGGAGGACATTCGTGAAGGAAGCGAGGGCCGGAAACGGAACATGCTCTTATCTCCCTGCTGGTCCACGGGGGAACTGGGGCCCTGGTGTGATTTGCCTGCTGGAAGGTTGTTCGCTGCTGGTTTGCCAAAAAATTTAGTAGAATGGCCGGATTACGTCGAATGTAGAGGAGCGTGGTGTCCCCCTACATGAGTCCTGACAAGCGATGATGGAATCTCCCAACGGGCAGATGGTCGTGACCTCACGCTGGGACCATACCGGCAGAACCGGCTGCCAGGCGCGATAGCGCGCAGCAGCAGCGTCGTTTAGATGTATCGGAAAAATAACGCGCGCTTGCTCCTTTCTTTTTACCTCTACCAAATGTCCCACGGATATAGAAAGTAAAGTATATAGAAAGTAAGACACCTTACAAAGTCACATTGTGGACGTACAGGAAACGTCGCATAGACGTGGCGGACATATGCGACGTTCGTGGTACGTACCTGGGATATTTCTGGTTTATTGGGTATTGTCGGCACGGCATCAACTCAAACGCTTTCTTTTTATTGGAATCCCTAGGCGCATTCGCATAATGTCAGTGAACCTGCCAGACGTCCGAAAAATGCGAAGAACAGACGTGTAGTTTTTCTCGTAGGTCAGGGTTTGCACGGGAAACTTCGCTTCGTATTCGCGGTCCCTCGGCTGGTGAAACACCTATGGGTTAGCGATGGGCGTCTTGATACAGCCAGGAACGTAACAACGTGCACCGCCTGACATGATCACGTCGGAGCTTCCAGAAGTGAAAGAAATGTCAGCTAATTTCCCATTATTCACAAGTATCGAAAGTAGAGCAGACGAGCCTCAGGAGGCAATAACAGCACGGTCGGGCATTTCTTTGGTGGGCGTCACCATTTGAACGTTGGCTTCACCTAACGCTGTATTGTGGTCAAGCCCACTTCAAAGAACGCTCGCAGTTACTTAGCTGTACGTTTGTAAATTTAGCGGAACTTTTCAATGAATGTATTTGTGTTGCGGAAAAGCCCGCTTTAAGAGTCCGTGAACCCATTGAAAAAAGTGTGAAAAAAAAGAAGGAAAAAAAATGCAAGTGCAGTCCTGCTGCCGCGGAAAGTGCCGTGTTCAAGCTCAATTCACGAAGCGTTCAACCCACACAGTGCAATGGGACTGGTTCTGGTATTCTTTTGGCAAGGCAAGCTGCCATGGCCCCATTTATCTAACCTCACTTAACTATCACTAAACTAATCTAGACACCATAGACTTTGTTTAGCGATAAGTTAGATCAGATTAATGCGACAGTGCTGCCATGGCCCTATTAATCTAACCTAACTTCACTAGACAACCTAAGACATCATCAACTTGGTGAGTTTAATTGGTTGATAGATTAATGGGACCATGGCAGCTTCCCCCTCCAAATCCGTTTCAATAATGAGGTGAATGGCCACGGCACCCAAAATAATACCCTGGTTTCGTAGCAAAAATGGCGAAGAAATCAGCAAAAACCACGCTAAACGGCAAGGAAACTAAGAGCTAAGCAACGCGCGGCGTGCCTTGAAGCTGGCTTGCCCGCAATCACAGAAGTGTTAAGTGAAGCCAACTTTCAAATGGTGACGCCTACCAAAAGAATGCCCACGGTCGTCTTCTCGCAGCCCTCTGGTTCGCTTCGATAAATACTACTTCAAGTTGACGTCTGTCCCGCTGGAGCCTTTGCGGCTGCGGAGGCAGCTCCGATCTTTAAAGGGACTATGAAATTTCCCGAACCCCCATACTTTTTTTCGATGGAAACTGTTCTTCCCGCAAAGAAACTAATATGCCACAAATTTTTCCGGACGAAATCGCTCCACTCTGCGAGGAGCGCGCGCTGGAAATGTCTCTTCCGCGTTCCTCCTCTCCCGCGCATATTTCCCTGTCGATGTTGTAACTGTACGGACCGCACTTCGATTCCCCGTTACGTCACCGGTGTTGCACAATGGCAAGTAATGCCGCGAGCTCGCGCTGCTGCCGAAATCTGCCGATCGCGCGAAAGCTGCTGTCATGGAGATTTCCACTCCCGATGAAGGCATACGCGGGATCCTACTGCGCATGCTCCTGGCGGGATTCCTCGGCTCGGCAACACGTCACGATGACGTGTTGCTGAGCCGGTCGTGGTCGCGTCAAGTTGCCCGTTGTGTCTCCCCTCGGCAGCTCGCCACGGCGCGGCGCCAGCTGTCCTCCCTTCGCCGCTCCGTTTAAATTCGCTCCCGAGAAATCCGCTCGCGCGACGAAAGTAAAATTTCGGTTCTAGACTCAGAAAAATGTATTTTTTTCGAACGAAACGAAGAAAAAAATCGTTTCATAGTCCCTTTAAGATGCGTTTATTCAATATCTCTAAGCAGTTTCCAGTCATGAGAATTGGCCAAGTAGACCAACGAGAGATGCCGAACATGATGGTATCAATTTTATAGACCCGTTTCAGGATGCAACTAAGGGAGACTTCACAAGGATTCGAAAAAAAAAAAAAATAGCTGAAATGCCGAACAGCTAGGAACCACCCCCTCGACACCGAATACAACATTCGCATTGATTTTGCGCGATTCATTAATTGGTAATTTGTGACAATAGCAACCCGAAACCGCAATGCGAAGAGCAGAGAACAGAACTCCATATAATACAGCGAGGGCGTTTATGTTTATTCGCTCGGAGGCGCTCGGACGAATAGTACACGGCTCGGAGCCCCTCCGAGCGAATAAACATAAACGCCCCCAAAGGGGGGTAGCGTGACGTTATTCTCACCCTTATTTACTGGGTGCCACCATTTTGGACAAACTGGATTGATTGGATTGAAACGGATATCACTGGTGACAAACAAAAACGACGGATTTTGCGCCCACTTTAATCAAACGCCATCTGCATGGAGAGAGGCATGTCATAGCGTCCTCGATAAACTAAAGTCCCTCGATCGCTCTTTGGGAAGTAGCGACAACCCTTCCCTCGCCCTCTTTATTTTTCTCCCTTTCACTCCTCCGCCCGCCATGTTCTTCCCAGGTATCGACGCCGGTTCGGTTCGCTGATACATCGTCTTGCTGGCCGCCTGCTAATTTCACTTCAGCAGACCGAAATTTTGTGTATGTGCGTGCGTTTTGAATGCTAAACGTCCTTGGCTTGTTTTTGAACTCCCAAATCAGAAGTAGGAGCATGCCGCTTAGTGTTACAGGATGACGAAGAACCATTTGGCTGTGCAGTGAAACGCTTGAATGAAAACCAAACGAAAACGTCTTCGAAGGAAGACTTCCCATCTATTTCTCGGAAGTGCTGTTTGCCAGTCCTGCACGACTCCGTTTGCTTGTTAGGAAGATAAAAAGACAAAACATCTGCACAAGCATGACCGATAGTGACTCTCTGTAATGCATCTGCTAGGGAATTGCAACTTAGCCTTTTCGTTCGTTTCTTTTTTTTTTCTTTCCAGAATCAAACAAACTTCAACCTCAACTACACCAAACTTATTTCATTTTCTGCACAGCGTCTTGTAAGGAGGTAGCTGTTCCAAGTAATGCCCCGGTTTACCGTAATTTTTCCCACTAATGTCCCTATGCCTGGCTACCATAATTTTCCCACCCTCAAGTATGAGGGAAAAAACACACAATTTGGATTTCCTGCTAACACAGCTGCAAGCCTCATGCTGACTAATTGGAACGGCCCTGAAAAGGGTCTTTTATTCAGCGCGTGTTGTCATGTCAGGTTGTCACAATCGGGTTGTCTTCATAGGTAATCTTAACCATCTATAGGTGTCACACATTCTGGACAGCTGTTCGCATGCCTATACTCCTGCTGCCACAGCGTACTGCAGTTGTCTTCTTTCTCAAGGTGCTGTTTACCCATCTCAGGTGAACATGCAGTCTTGTACGGAAGAATACCCGAAGCAACTTTGCTGACACATTGTGGCAAGCTGGAAGTACTTCACGCACACCTGCTTTCGATACACATTCAACCACCTGACGCACGGTGCAAGAATTTGCAATAAGCATGTCGGAGCACTCACGAAATTGTTTCTCCGCAGTCTTTAAAATGTCCATTGCTTGACGTGATGGGACATTCAGGGGCATTGTTCCGGCGTTGTACGCTTCCATAGAGGTCACGGGATTTGCGTATGACTTTGGGCAGCTAGACGAAAGCGCAGAGATGCAAATTTTACATTGAGTGTTTTTCTTTACGATGGGATTTTTCCGATGGGATAGCTCGTGAATATCACTTTGAATTATCATGATTTTAAGTGAATTTGGAACGCTCTTCATATTGGTGAGGTAAAAAAGTGACCTTTACTTGGCAAATTTCCGAGTTCAGTTCGCAAATATTTACATAATTAAACTTGGAGCACATGACATTCACATTAGGAGGTGACAAAAACCTAATAGGAACAAATGCTGTTGACCGCATGACTCTAGGTGGTGTAGTTTTTTTATCATAATTCAATTACACGTTTTCTGGGACACCCTGTATATATCTGTTGGCCGTGTGATAAATGGTTTCTCGAATTCTTTAACACGTGGGGAACGTCAGCAGAGAAGTAGAGACGGCGGCTTGGGTCACAAGGATGAAGACTATGACACTTGTGCTTTTCGTTGGCTTGAAGTTTTTTCCTCCAATCTTGTGCAGCCACGCCTTCCGCCTTGCTACTTCTTTACTGCTTTTCCCCATTGGAACGGCAAACATTGCCTGTCCTGTTTCAGGACGACTATTGCACCCGAAGGCACAGCAGCCAGTCATTTTCAGTCGGTTATGATAGGCGATTCAACGCGATAGTTCGGCCTTCAAAAACTACGCGCAAAGAGCACGAACTGAACGAGGAGCGAACTTGGGAAGATCATGGCGGACGGAAGCAAAGCGACACGGCGGAAGTGGCGCAAAACTACCACGTGAGCACCTTCGACCAACGAACGCTCCCTGTCGGCGCCGCAAGGGTTGTCGCTACTTCTCAAAGAGCGATCGAGGGACTTTACGATAAACTGCACCAGTGCGCCCCGGTGCGACCTGGTGTGCACTGAACGTCCTCGATTAAAGGAGTGCAGTGCAGCACTGAGTTGCCCCGAACCCACACCGAGAAAATCGGCCGAGCGCCAGAGTGCCATCCCAAGAAGCATCGCGATTGCCGGAAGCACGGAGGAAGGCGGAAGCGGCAAGTAGCCAGATGTAGCCGTGCAAGTAGCAGCAGACAGTCATCGTCAGCATGGCATTCGATCGGTGCCGCTCGCCAGGTGCCTCTCGCTACGGGTCGCGCAGCCTACGAGCCACAACGAGCACAGATCTCTAGGTAGCGCATGCTAGTATCCATCAGATCCACCAGTGCAGTGCAGTTTCATGTTCGATAATGCCTCCGCCCAGGGCACCGCCAGTGTAGAGCGCCACGCACCACTGTGGTTTCGGGGCAATTCCGGAGCAAGTTTATCGAGGACGCTATTAGGAAGGCTCAGAATAAACCTCTACCCGAGAAACGTCATCATGACGTTGGTAGACAGACTGAAACCGAAACAAATCTGAAGGGGACGCGGCTGGCCTCCTATTGAAACAAAAGTAAGACCGAAGGTCGCGTCCCTTTCAGGGACCATCGTAATCCCCTAAAGACCGTGACTTCCCGGTGCGACCTTGTTCGCCCCTAGATTCGAGCATAGTTCAACTCTACCAAACTGGTGGTACTATCGAACACTGTGACGTCATTTGTTTACAAACCGGGAGAGGTCGATTGCAGAAATGCTTGTTGGCAGAAGTGACTGGCCAGGAAAGCGGCAGAACCGCTTCTTCGTAGCAGACGGCTGGCGGATTGAACTTTTAAATCACGTAACGTAGTAGACTGAATAAAAATTGCGCGAAGATGTACGTATAAAGAAAATTCAATGATATAATGCAAAATCTTACGCATCAGGGGCGTCTTTCCTGCTATTTTCTTGGGATTCCGGTCTTGGAAGCAAGCATGCAAACTTCGCCATGAAATATATTTTAATTTGACCTGGACCTCAGATCGTATCTAATCGTTGACACAGAGCCCTACCAGAAGTGTAATGTAGCCGTTGATTGTCAGCATCAGGCGCGTTTACATGGGCGCATACGTCGACTGTAGGCAACAGTCGACTGATCGCAAAGATCGACTTGGGACGGTTTACATGGCAGGAAGCGATGCGCCTTAGTCCGCCGGGCAATTCAGTCGACTCAGTCGATGACGGCGCCGCCAAGGCACTAAAGTGGTCACTGTGCAATTGCATACTGTTTTATCAGTTTGTGACTTCCTTTACTGTGCCCATAAACATTAAAGCCTTCTACCAACGGCCCAGTCAATAAATGTACACTTAATCAAACAAACAAACACCTGGAACGAGTCTTGTTTTGGCTGCATTGCATGCCAACCAACGTCAACCGTGTCTTCTTCGTCAGAAAATGTCTCTGCCCATAGGTGCCGACTGCGGGGGGGCGCGGGGGCCCTTGCCCCCCCCCCCCCCCGGAACATGAAGTGGGGGGGGAGCCGCCTCCCCCCGGGAAGCACCGCTAAGAGACTGACACCAACCTTTGGGGCTCGGCGTGCCCGGGTCAAAAGAGTGAAGAGGCACCAACCCCAAAAATGCATCTTGCAATTTGTAAAATATGTATCCGCCCACCATACTCATTATCACAGTAGGTGAGGCGAAGAAACACAGGAGATGACAAAACACATTGCCTGAATTTCGCCCAAAGCAATCAGATCAATAAAACGAAGCAGTCGAAAAGGTACCAGCGGTTGCCAGTCAGGTGTAACGGTAGGATATTCGGAACACATATCCGTTAGGAGCGGGTTCAACTCCCGCTGCTCCATTTCATTGACCATATTCATCATATTGCGCGCATTTCGATTCAAACACCGAGGATTCAATGCAGTTTGTTCCTTTTGCACTCAGTTTTCAAAGGCGTAATGCCTTCAGTTGTACACATGTTCACTGTTTACGTTCTCTCTGTTTCTTTCTTTCTTTTTTTTTTTCTGTTCTTTCTTCCTCTTATTTCTATACCAGTTCTGCATACATCATATGATCCCGCCAGAGTGTGTGATTCTTCAGCTTTAGTTTTGTGTTCTTCACTTTTCTCTTCATTTTCTTTCCTTCTTTTTGTTTCCTTTTGCTTTCTTTTTTCTTTGCCTTTTTTGTCTTCCCCCTTTCACTTTATTTGGAATAACAAGCCGACATCCATCTGGCTTACCTTTTCTTTCTTTTTTTCTTAATAAACATATCCCCCCCCCCCCCCCCGCCAGAGTACTTACTTCGCGGTGCGCCCTTGCCTCCCCCGGGAAAATGAAAACTCTCCGTCTCTGTCTGTGACCTTTTGGGGAGCTGCTGCATACGGAACAATTTCTAGACGCTTTGTGCGTCTCATAATTTCTTCTTCCATCGCTGATAATTTGCATTTCGCCATATTTCTACTGATTTCGACGGCAGATATATACGTCGTGTCGTTGTTGTCCAAGCCGAAACCATGCACCCACGTGGTCCTGCGGGGTGTGTGCTCCTGGTCGTCCACAATTGGCTCACGCCCCGCTACTTTTGCGTCGTAACTGTGCCGCGATACACTGAATAGGGTTAAAAGTCAATGTGTGTACGATCCTGAGGGATCATGAGAACCGTTTCCGGCTGAGCATTCGGAATTCGCGAAAATCATTTTTACCAACCATTTCATGGTCCATTTAAAGTAATTAATAATAATTGGGTGTTTACGTCGCGAGACAACTGAGATCATGAGCGACGCCACAGCGGTCGGTCTGTGGATTGCTTTTGCCCACCTGAGGGTTCTTTAACGTGCGATGAAAGCTCATCACACGGCACCCCGTATTTAACGTCCCTCGCGGAAGACGGCGTGTCTAAGCAACTTGTACCCTGCCACCAAGTTGCTGGCGTCCTCGGCCGGGTTCGCACCCGCGATCTCGGGATCAGAAGGCGAACACGCTACCGACTGAGCCACCGAGGCCGGTTTCCATTTAAAGTGAGCCCGCCAATATTTGTGTGGCGATATGCTGTAGGACTGCCGATGGTTACCAGCTGGATACGGCTTAGTGGCGTTGCGTTGATTTAGGAAGGATTAACTTTGTTTCTTCCATATAACAGTCAGTCAACTGAAGGACATTGAACGTTCAGTAATTAGTGAGTCCTGAACGTACTTGTTTCTCATAATCACTACCGCATGCACTTCTAACGACACTTGGAAAAGCAATAGCGCTTTTCTACCGAATCAGTAGGCATTACCCCTGGATTGAGTCACTCTGAGGCCCATCATTTCTAAACAGTGGCAGTATTGGCTATTCGTAGTCGTCATTATTCGCCACCGAGGCCGGCCGGCAGGCACATTGCGCAACTCGTACCGTACACCTGTACCGTCAGTACCCGCTGCTTAGACACGCTGTGCTCTGCCAGCCGGTGCTGCCTGCCGAGATTTGAGTGCACACGGGTGCCCTGTGCGGTATTTGTATTTCAAGAGGCTGTTGGAATTCCGTGTGGCTGTGAGGGGAGAGGACACCCATATCTGGTTCTGATAAAAGCCTGTTCCGACGTATAGCGATTTGCTATATAGCCCTGCAAAATAGCGCCATATTTTCCCCCTCTCAGTGCTGCAAACCGCTAAAAAATAGCGCTTGCCGGGGTTGAGCTCACGTCAACGTCTTCAGCGCTAATAATGGGTGCGGTTTCTTATTCAACTCTGGCAATTCCGAGTTACTCTCAGCCGGCGAAAAATAGCCAGAGTAGCCAGGGAGTGACTACTCTAGGGTAGCCGTCGTTCTGACGTCACACACAAGCTAGCAGACGACGATGCGTCGTCTGCTACCAACCGTCCTGTTGACAGACAATATGGGTGGAGTTCAATTTCGAAATGTAGGACTGGTTAAAAACTGTCGAGCATTTTCAAAATCTGCTGGAGTGCACGCATCTGCGTTAAGTTGTTACACAGAGTGTCTGCCAGCACTTCCACATCGTCTCGCCCGTCAGGCCAGTCCGCCATTTTGAGCGCAGAGTAACTCTAGCCGTTCGAAAATTACGGTCAAAGGTGGCTACTCTATGGAGTCACGTGATGGTAAAGGCTCTGACGTCGTTACTCAACTCCTGGCTACTCGGGTTCAATAAGAAAACGCACCCAATAGCACTAGATTCGTGTTTGTCCAATGAGGAACTCCTTCAGCGATGACGTCGCGGAAGTCGTGGAGTTGTTTTGCTTCCGCGTTTCACGGCACGGCGACCGCATTGGAACCGGTGAGTTTGTCACCCAAAATGTCTGGTAATTTTCTGTTTAGTCAACTGATAGAGCTTGAGAGAACTGATGTTCTGAGGCTGGAACGACAAAGAAGGGACAAATACATACAAAGCCTCAATTTGCCTAAGAAATTAACGATGAAAGATGAAAGTCACTGAAAAGGTTAGCTGTAGGAGGAGAGATGTGGGTTCGACTCCTACAGCTGGCTAACCTTTTCAGTGACTTTCATCTTTCATCGTTAATTTCTTAGGCAAATTGAGGCTTTGTATGTATTTGTCCCTTCTATGTCGTTCCAGCCTCAAAACATCAGTTCTCTCATGTTCAACAGTTGCCGCCTGCGTCGATCCCGTGGTATGAATGTGTGTGTGAGTGAGCAAAAATGTAAGAGTGAAAGGAGGTTGAGTGAGAGAGAGAGTGGCTGGTTTGTCCCTTCAGATGACGCACCCTGGAAGTCGCTGAGAAGGCGTGTTAGCTTAGCTCAATTGGTAGAGCCCTGGACTGGCAATCCAGAAGATGTGGGTTCGACTCCTACAGCTGGTTAACCTTTTCAGTGACTTTCATCTTTCATTGGTAGAGCTTGTTCGTCCGCATGCTGTTGAACTCCGGAAGCGCCATGATGGGAGAGACCGGAAACGACCACCGAACTTCCGCTATATTATAGCGCTAGCGCCGCTTTGCAAGTCAGAACCGTCCGATGAAATTGAGCGCTATTTTTGCGCGTTTGTAACGCTATATTAGTGACCGGGCATCAAAGAATTGGCAATTCATCTCCGCGCCATCATTATGAGGTCGCCCGGCGGCATAGACCAAATGTTATCACCTACTGACCTCTCGTTAACTCTTATTGCGCACGTACTCTTGCATGTCTGTCACCCATCTCCAAACAACAGGGGTGCGGAGAGTGCTTTGCCCGCGCAGCTCATTTACATGGTAGCGTACGTTTGTTTCCGCTGTACTTATTCGAGCGACACCCTCCCGCCCACCCAAAGCAAAAATGATTCACATTTGATGCATCGGTTGCTGACTTGCGCGCCCACACGTGCGAGCGTGGGACTTTCCGACAGTGAACTCAGGAACGAGACGTTTTCGAGGTGAAGGGTTTCTTTGGATGAGCTCAGTAGCATCGAACTCAAAAGGTGGTTACTTACAGCAGCCAAAAGCTAGCGCGGGTCACTGGCATCAGCGGGAGCTAGGTACATGTAACTTCGGCACCTCCGGCTATAGTATACTTCTGGTAGAACTTGACGTGGGTTCATATACAGGGTGTGTGCAGAAAAACGTGACCCGCATTTAGGCACATAGCTTGTTGCCTACCTAACTAACGAACTTCCGGTGGCGCATGGTGGCGCATTTATGCGTGCGAAATCTGCAGAAAAATTGTGGAAGCCATACTCAGCTTAAAAAGTAAACGGAACAACGAAAACCTCGGCTTCCGTGCATCAGAATAGGGCAACATGGTGGACAACAGGGTGTATGTGAAAGGACAACATGATGGACGTAGGAGAGTTGTGTTCAAGTACCGCTAGGGGAGCTACCGGTGCATAAATCGAAACGATGTCCCACATGGATGCTCATCGGCAGTACCCCTAGCGGTGCCTATGAACATAACTCTCCTGAGACCGAAATGCACTACCATGCACTGTCATGACCGCCCTATTCTAATGCATGGAAGCCCATGTTTTCGCGCTCTGTTTATTTTTTTACACTGAGTATGGCTTCCAGGATTTTTTTGTAGCTTTCGCACGAATAAATACGCTGTCGTGCGCCACCGGAAGTTCCTCGGCTAAGTAGACAACGAGTTACATGTAAAAATGCGGGTCATGCTTTTTCTGCACACACCCTGTATATACGACGGTTGTTGAAGATTGTTGGATTCTTTTCCTTGTTTACAAATAAATTATGTAAGATTAAAGTCCCTATAAAAGGAGGATATACAGGGCGTGTCCTTTTATCTGCAACAAATTTTCATAAAAAGGGGGAGTTGCCTTGAGCGGTTTTACGTCTGTCATTGGATTACTCGACGGGGCTGCTACTAGGAAACTAATCTTTTGCCCAATTAGGGGACTAACTAACAGATATATTTTCATAAACTTTTTAGTTATTGCTTTAGGGCACACAATGCAATTGCAATATTAAAGCCTGATCACCACATGATCCGCTCGAACCACTGATGAAGCACTAACGTAATCTCAGCGCGTGCTATAGACCTAAGTATATTTCACCTCGGCCGTCCGCTGGAAACAGAAAGTGATCGCCAACGCAACGTGGACATCCACGGGCACCACATCGCCGCCGCCGGAACATCCCCGCTTCTGAAGAAAGTTCAGGCAGTCCAGGACTACCTTCGTCCTGATTCCGTCAAGCAGCTGCGCCGGTTCCTTGGACTGGTCAACTTCTACAGGCGTTTCCTCCCTGCATGCGCAGTGCTTGTCCGCCACCTCGAATACCTACTGAAGGCTGCCCCGTCCTCCGGTGCGGCGTCTATGCAGTCCGACTCCACGCAAGCTGCATTTGATGCCGTGAAGAACGCTCTCGCGTCCGCAACAATGCTCAGTTATCCTCGTCATGAAGTCCCGACGTCCCTCGTAGTGGACGCCTCGAATAATGCTCTTGGGGCAGCCCTGCAACAGGAAGTCCCGGGCACGCATGTGTCCCTCGCTTTTTTCTCCCGCGAGTTGGCTCAGGCTGAGACCAAATACAGCGCCTTCGGGAAAGAACTCTTGGCGTCGTACTGCGCCGCTCACCATTTCCGCCATTTTTTGGGAGACCGAAACTTCATTATCTGGTCTGATCACAACCCTCTTGTTTCCGCTTTCACTTTAGCCAGCCCGAATGACACTCCAAGGGAGAACCGCCATTTAGCTTTCCCCTTGCGGAGTTTTCGACTAGCATCCGTCTCTCATCGTTCCAGTTCATTCCAACCCGAGCCTCCGCTTTTACACCACCTTTCGTGCCCGCAGAGCTACACTCCGCTTCTCGCGTTTTTCTACGTACCGACAGGCCACGCAAGTCCTTCGAACCACCATATTCCGGTCCCTGTCAAGTTTCGCAGCGCCCCCAGGAACACATTTATAATTTACATCCGTGGCCGCCCAGAATCAGTCACCATTGACCGGCTAAGCCTGCCTTAATTTTCTCGACAACGCCTCCGCAGCACCACCACTGTTTCTCCCGATTTCTACTGCCGTCCAACCAGTTGCTCGGCACAAAACTGTTACCTGGGCCATGCCACCCCTTCGTGCCGCGGGTTTTACAGCTTGTCAACCTCCTTCAAACGAGGGGGGGCTGTGGTGCGTCCGAAGGCGTCGCTGAAAGCTACAAAGCACCAACCGCTAGCACGCGGTGGCGCGTGAATTAAATCATTCAGTTTTCGTTCCTCCGCCGCAGGAGTCGTGTCGTCCTTCTCTTCCAGTGATGGAGAGCACATCCAGTCAGACAGCACGCACACATGACTACTTTACAAACTAGTACAGGGTGTTCCTCGAGTGAACAGTCAAATATTTTCCTAAATTGATCGTTTATCAATTTCCTTCGAAAACTGCCCGGCATGAACTTATTGGCGAGCTCCGGACTTGACAGGCTTTCGTAATGAATGTGTGAATGAAATGGTTCGCTGGCTTCAATTAGAAGGTTGTAGAGTAGAGTACAATCCGCAAGAAGAAGAACCGCAAGTGATTTTGTGCTGTAGCATGAAAGGGGACAAAAGCGCAAAATCCAAGTTGTGGTGACTTCTTTGGACATTACCTTCTGTTTATTTAGCAACTCAATAAAGCATTACAATTACGCGGATTACATGGATTTTCTTCGTAGCACGTTTCTGTAGCATGGCCGCCTCCGCCATGTTCTTTTTCTCCTCCCCCTTTTTCTAGACGCCCTGTTGCCAGACCGCCTCTTTCAGTTGCGCCGATTACAGTGCTTCACTACACAAGTGAGCTCCGTTCTACATGAGGCCGCTTTTTTGTCTCCTCATCGCGACGGCATAGTTCCCTGTGAAGTCGGCCCAGGACGCCAGGACGCACGGCCCCATCCCGAGCAGCATTCCGCTATATAGGCTGACGGGCGGACCGCTCGGGAATAGCATGCTACCACCACCACCATCATCACAGTGTCCCACTCTCTCTATGTATATAGACTTCTCCCTGTTTGTAAACAAGTGACGTCATAGTATTCGACAGCGCCACCAATTTGGTAGAGTAGAACTACGCTCGAAGCTAGGGGGCGAACAAGGTCGCGCCCGAAAGCCACGGTCTTGAGGGGATTACGATGGTCCCTGAGAGGGATGCGACCTTCGGTACTAATTTTCTTTCAATAGGATGCAGCGAACAAGTGGAACCTAGCCCTCCCCCTTCCGATTAGTTTCGGTTTCAGTCTGGCTACTAACGTCATGATGACGTTTCTCTGGTAGACCCTCAGTTCCTCTTCTGATTCCTCAGTTTGTAGTGTACTTCTGCTTAGCTTTTCTCGACAAAAGTATCAGCGTCGTGCTTCTTTTTATTTCTTTGTTGTCTCTCTGTCTACTTTGTAGATTGGAAGTTCCGGGAACGCCAGCGAAGACAATGTTTAGCTTTGACTCATTGCGTCACAGAGCGGGGTACATCACACTCACGGAACAGCAGCAAGCAGTGTTGTACCCGATACCGAAACGAAATAACGGAATACCGCTACCCCCTACTCCACAAAAAAGTGGCTCCCTACTAGCGTCGCTACAAATTTGAAAAAGTAACGCGATACCGCTACCGCTACCAAATAAAAGTGACGTAAATATGTTCCTCTACTTTCCCGCTACCGTACCCTTCTCTATAGGCAACGCCTTACCGTAGACACTTCGTTGCAGGATACTACGTCTAAAGATGGTGCAATATTTATGCTTGCTCAAATAGCCAGCGTAAAGTATACCACTAGTTACAGCCAAATATATATTGCTTCACATTGCACTTGAGATGACGCGCACCTAAGACAAAGAAAGCTGATATCTTCATTTAATGATTTTTCCGTCATACTCAGTTAAGTTGAGTTGATAAGAAAAGAAAAAGGAGAAATAGGCACTCATTTCCGTCATACTGTTTGGAGTACAACACCGTTTTTCTCCAATGAGAGTATTTTGTGCGAGATATACGCAATTGCTATCGTAAAATTTCCCCCTCTGCTTACTCCTTGTATAAAAAAATTATTACATTAACCTGATGAGTGTAAGCAGATCGATCGATCTGGTAGAGTGGCGCAACTGCCATCATCAGCGACCACTCGTCGAGTCATCCTACCAGCTGGTAAAAAGATGAAACAAATGGCATAATGTTTGTTTGTGCTTTCACCAGGGCAACAAGAATGGACAGCTTCGATCCTGAGCGGTGTTGACAACAAAGCTTAGGTCTCACAAGAATTGTGAGTTACTATTGTTACATGGGGTCCCTGCATGCTTCCACTCTTGCTGACACATGACGGTCTTTCTTGCAAAGCGTTTGACCATACGAAAAAAGAGTTTAATACGCTTTTTCCTGGAGCACGAGTTCCTCAGGAAGAGTGGCCCCGTATGAGGTTACCTCCATATGGAAGGATTTAGAGAAGAAAATGTCGTATTACTTTTCGCTTAGAGTTAGTCGCCTGCGTTCCTCCACCAAACAAGGGTGCAAAGAGCATTAATTTGAATGTTGACATACATTCGAGACTCAAATAATACTATTCCTTTATTTTGTGCGGCTCACATACCTAAAGTGTAATGTATTTAACTTGAGAAAACAAATAGACCGCGTTTAGCAACCTGAGTAAACTAAGGTGATTTTATCTTTCCCGAAATGCTGCAAAGAAATGCAAAGTCGGCTGCGCGTTTGGAGTGCAATGACTATATAGCGATATCTCTTTGCGTTTCCGATATAGTCTATTTTCATCTTCGTGATCAAAACGACGCGACGCTTTGTTTATCTGCTCCGAACAATGAAGTTGCAAAACACAGTTTGAAATGTCTTTCATATTATCAACACGCTCCTGCTAGTTTTGCAAATGATCGGATGACGGGAACTACAGCTTCGTATATCGTAGCCCATATTAGTGTGGCCTTGTATTTCGCGTGCTGTGGCCTTTGCGTGCGTAAGGGATAGCATTGGGGGATCTGCGTACGCGCGTAACATAAAGAGGGCTTTGCGCATTGTGCAGAAACATTACACTATCGCCTTACGTACGCAAAGGCGACAGCGTACTATATACTAAAACTCACTATTATACTCGCTTAGCTTGTGAGAGCTTATACAGGGTGTTCAAAATTAAGCCTTCACGAGCGCTACGCAAACACAGCGATGACAGGAAACCGGATGATAACTTTACACTACTTGTGTAAGAAACAGGTGCTGCTAATTATGTAGCACCTGTTTCTTACTCAAGAAACAGAAAAAATAGCAACAGTTTTCGTTTGTTCGCCTGTTTATAATGCTAGTGAAAGCTTAATTTTGAACACCCTGTATTGTTCGCTACTTTTTTTTATAAGCACTTTATAAATAGGCGAACAAAAGAAAACTGGTGCTACTTTTTCTGTTCCTTGAGTAAGAAACAGGTGCTACATAATTAGCAGCACCTGTTTCTTACACAAGTAGCGTAAAGTTATCATCCGGTTTCCTGTCATCGCTGTGTTTGCGTAGCGCTCGTGAAAGCTTAATTTTGAACACCCTGTATCATAAAAAAAAAGTAGCGAACGGTGTGAGACACTGATCGTAGAGATTGAGCACAGCGGAAAGGGGGGCATAAGCGGAATCGGCGTAGAAAGAAATTTCATTGGGTTTTCCCATCATTTTTTCATCCGCCACAGTGAGCGATATATGAGCTCGTTGCAGTTTCAGTTTTCGCGGGATAGAGGCCTCAGGCCTTTTACCGCACGACTTTCTAATTTAAGCCACAGACTCATTGTTATTAATAACGGAAATTAATTATTAAAGCTCACGAAGGCTGGTTGTTACGACAATATTACGTACACGTAGGACATGCTGCTGAAAGGTACATACAGCGCTGTTTTCGAAGGGAAAATGAACCACGTAGTTTGAAAGACTTTGACCCACTCGTTGAGAATCACTCCATACAAAGAGCTAGAGTGAGGAGTGCACGGGGTGCATGCGTGCCGGAGAAAACGTGCAAGTATTTCGAGCTCATGGTTTGATGCCTTCCCCGGATATCCGGAGGGGAAAATCGGGTGCTATTGGTATACATTCGTATGATATCGGGTTGCTTTTGTTCGTTCCGTACCAGGCAAGTGAGCCGAAGTTAAAGATGCATACATTGGTCGAACATGGATTCCTCGCGAATTATACCGCCGTCACACGGCAAACCGAATGCCATTCCCAGCGAATGACAGTCGCACTAAATGTCATTCGTTTGTATTACATCCAGCTACACGAAGGAACAAGACATCATTCGCAAATGGTGTCGCTGTCAATAATTAAGACACCAGGAGCGACCGTGCGACACCTAAAGGGGGCGCGCTGCTCCGTCGCGACAGCGCCGCCAGTGGCGCTCTTGGAAGTATCCGACGTGATACCACGCCGCCCGTTCTATGCATTCTCAAGTGGAACCGTAGCTTGCGTGGCGACCGCCGTAATTAGAAGGGCTAATTTTCGAAGTGCAAATAATGTGGAACCTTTCTGGGGCGCGAACGAAGAGAATGGAGACAAACTGCACAGAAGCAACCACCGTATTTATAATGTATCTAAAAGTGCGTAAGGAGAACAGCCACTCGCGTCTGTCCGGTCAAAACACCTGTAAGTGATACGTCGAGAGGATGGTTATTTGACTCCTCGCAAAATCCTGGCTTGCTAGCGAAGGCTATATGCGTATATTCCTCTGATTCCAGTCATTTGTAACATCATGCTTTTTACTGAGTCTTGTATTCCTTTCGTCGTCTTTGCACACACATAGCTTCGTCACTGAAATTTACATCGTGCGTCCGTTTTATCCATACAAATAAACACGTGGAGTCACAACTTATTGCCTGAACTTGTACTGCAGTTTTTCCAGTATCTCCAGTATCAATAACGCTAAAGAGATCCTCAAAGAATTTTTTTTAAGAAAGAGTTTTTACCTCGGCTACCGCCGTAGGCTTGCGGGACAACAGCTGTGAAATGGTCGGTGCGTAAATACTAAACCTTTTGGACAACGTAGAACTTCTGTTCTCACTGTGAGACTCGTCATACCGGGAGCAATATCGGCTCTCGGCACTGGCGATGAAACACATGAATCATTATCTCGAACTATAGGTTGCCGTTTGGTCGGTGCCTTTGACGGTGATACAGTATCCAGCGGCGTTTCACTGGCAACTGTAAATCATTGGTAATTTTGCAGGTCCTCATTCAGTTTCATTGAAACTAGAGCAAAACAAATAGAATATATTCGCTCATGTTGTGTACAGCTCATGCAATGGCCGAACGCGCGTCACAAACGCTATTCGCTGCGAGTCTAGTGACCTCGGTGGTATTGGAAGCGTAGAAATCGCGAGAAATGAAGCATCTGGTCACAAATTAAGAGTTATTTTAGGTGCTGACACAGTTTGCGATGCAAGTGCAACAGTTTCAATGTGGCAAAAAAAGATGCCCGCACTTCACATGTAAACAAAGCTGGCTACCCGGCGGCTATCACGCAAGGTACTTTCTCCGGAGGCCGCATCGCGGCGCCACCAGTTTGTCGCACAGTCCCTTATAGGTACATTCTATATAGTTTTATTTCGTTTTCTCGAAACTAGCGAAACATTAGATTATTTCACAAAATCGTCCCCTTTTCGACGACGCTCACTTAGCTAAATATCGCAAGTAAGGACAAGTAGGAAGCCTATCTGCACCACATTTGGCAACATGGCGACTGGGAATCAGGGAAGTTCCCCGAAAAACAGTATTAAGCCCTCCTCGCTGGGTGTTCAAAAACTTATTAAATTCCTGAAAACATAGTGGATTACAACCTCTCATTTGTGCTTGATTTCTTCGAACGGTTTATCGTTCTTGTCTTTGCTATACCTCTCTCCTGCGAGGGCACGCTGTCGGTGCGAGAGGGAACAGCGAATGAGTTCCTCGATCTCATTCGCATGTAGTATTGCCTTTTGGTTTCATCGTGTGGCACGGAACGAATGTCATTCGCTGAGAGTGACATTCAAGTTGCCGTGTGATCGGGGCATCACATGATGTAGCCTCATATGTGTTTCGCATATAGTTTATTGCTGCACTGAAATAATATCCTACTCATATATTAACCCACATGCACTGAGGTATATGGTACCGCAATTGTTGCGGTGAATCGCTTCATTCTATCGTCATTCGTGTAGTTGTCGATGTTGTTGAAATAATATTTACATCACAGATAAGTTCAAATTGTTGCTACATAGTGGATCGATCCAGGTGAATGCCTATAGTGGATCTAACTATATAGCAGATACCAGGCGAACCGCAGATTAGCCAATTTCAATGTTTCCGAACTGTTATTTGAACCAGTAACTGAAGGGTCCTCAACCATCCGGTTCAGTTTCATGATGGCGGGAGCAATATCGGTTTCATTCAGTTCCGGTTCGACAAAAACAAATACGGCTTATTTTCGGGATTCGGTTCAGTTCGACACCCTATACTGCGAACACTAGCATTCAAGGCGGAGGAAAAAGGAAAGTTTCGTCATTGTACACAAGTAATGCCGGGAGATTAATACACCGCAGTGATGATCCACTGACACACCATTATAGTTTACGCAAAAAAGGAAAACAGGAGAAAACAACGAAAACGAGAATGCTACGCCTAAGGGACAGTGCATGGGCAACAGGCCATCGCTAAACTTCACAACATCGAACAGGAGGTGCCAAGTACCACCGTGTTACCTTAACCTCAAATAATACGGACAAGTACAGTTAAGGATTGGTTACTGAGCGTTGGATTGGTTACTGATTGGTAGCGGACAAATACGGATAATACGGACAAGTGCGGTTAAGGATAAGTACGAATAAGAGTATGGGATTTGTAATGAACACGATATGAAATAAACGAAACTTTAGGGACGTATTTTGCACTAGAATATAAATATTTCCAGTCGGTCCAGGTATTTATGATGATTTATGAAAAAAGACGTCGTCTTTGCATTTCCAAATGGCCGCCGGCAAAGCGTAAGTGTGCATGTCCGTTTGCTTAGAAGCCTAAGTTTTGTTACAATAATTACTTTGCTCGTTTTTAACAATTTCGAAGCACCAATATGCACTTTTCGTGGGCCACTTCTTTAGTAGATATGCTTCTCGAAATAATCTCAAAGCCTCAACGATTCCACCGAGAACTCAAGAAAATGGCCGACTAGAGTATCGACAATGGGTCGGAATGAGCCGTTTCTTTAATTTCTTATAATTTACTGAAGGGAATTTACGGGAGCTGGGAATCCTTCACGCGATTTTTAGCACACTATCACTGACAAAAGTTTCTTCGTCGGCTGCGCCAGTGTTATCTTTCACACAGAGAGAGAGAGAAATGTCGTCTGCTTTCCATGTCGTCTGCGAGACGTATGACATTGCGCAATGCTGCAGTCGACGTTCCATAAAACAAACGAACGATTCCCTAAAACGTTATTCGCTGTACGTACAGCCTCCTGTAAAAAGTGATCCTAAAGTATACAAGTTTACAAGTATACAAGTTAAAGTATACAAGCTTAAGTACGGCGCGCATCAAAACTGAACTTGAACACCGCTTCGCCTGTGATGCAGGAAGAGAGCCACCCTGGCAGCGTATAGCAGAAAACAACGCCTTCATAACGGCGGTCGACTCTCGAGCTGCAAATACATGACTTAAAACATCCTCCGCCCTTATTTCTACTAAGCACCACCAGCTACCGCAGACCGGAATGGCGTTCAAGTTATTTCTGTTGCAAGCTGTACGTGTTGCATACACGCTTATACCTGCTGTTCGCACGTACTGCATTTGTATCCGGTGCGGCTGTGCTACTTGTATTCGCTTCTTATTCGATTCTATAATTATTGCTCAAATAGTTAATCGCAAATGCCTACTAAAGAACGGATCGTCAAAATGTTATAGAGCTCCCGTAATCCTGCTTAGTCACTGCCAAGATCGCATCTCATCGGGTGTTGTTGTCATCTCGATTGGATTCCTACTATACCCTGTGGACTATGGGGGAGGGAATCACCCCCCGTGACCCTCGGGGTCAGGATTCGCCACCGCAAACCGCACGTGACCCAAATTCCGAAAAAGACGCTCCTCCTCAAGGCAGAAGATGCGCTTGTAATCGTCTGCTGCGGAGAGAGTTAGCAGACGACGACACTCTCGCTGGCCGTTCAACATGTTCCGCGCACTTCTAGCTCTCTTGGCACTCATTGCTGTCGGTAAGCGTTGAGAATTTTTTCTTGAATACCAATTATAGTTTGATGTGATATTCCCACTTGTTATCGTACTATATTTTCTTGTTGAGCTTTCTGGGCAACGACAAATTTTCGAGTATTTGCAACAACAAAGTTTCTCTGCTGGGACGATGAATCAACAGCGCAAAATGCCCTGTTCCGACAGAATGGAAATTGACTGTCAGTTTGCTGTTCCTTATCGCCCGATAAAGTACAGGAAGGCTACAAATTTAGTGCGGCGCAAATAAAATTATATAAATACTTAGTTTATCATTGAGATCTGAACTCCAAGGATACGTTCATCCTTGGCAATATATTCCTCTTTAAACTACGAAATAGCGTTGATGTTTCGTTACGATGTGGATCGTTCAATGTGAGTTCCTTTCCTTTCTCGACGAGCAAGTCTTAAATCAAATTGGAACGCTGCAGCATTGTGATAGTATAAGGTTCACTGGAGATAAACATGACTGAAGCTTGCATGTCTGATACGTGCGTATATGCTTCCCTTGTCTGAAAAACTAAAACAAAGAAATATTGAAGTTTCATATAGAAGGAAGAAATATAGTAGGCAAGCTAGCTGGTGTACAAACTGCATACACATTTCCCAGAGTTTGGGAAACTTCCTGAGTTTAATAGTAGTTCATCCCTTTAACACTCACGTTTTCACACTTTTGCGTTGTGAGACGCAACGAAAGAGCAACAGAAGCGTAGTGAAAGCTGTAAGCAACCTGCAAAACGAACTGCTCTTGAGGTTCGTAAATGTTTGTATGCCATTCGGTTGGCGTAATATTCTTTTTGTCGCGGCCCTCTGGACATTGTACAGTAGTCTATCTCAAACACTGTTAACCTCCAGAGCAACGAATGCCTTTTTCAAGGTTCCCCTCAGCTTTCGAGGTCTAGGGACGTGACTCAAGTCTCGTCTTGTCCGATCCTACATTTGGCAATCAAACAACAAAGTTTAGGAAGTGGGCATTCTTTTCGAGCCACGAACGATGCAAGTGGAAATACAGTCGCATTGTGCAGTTGCAATGATACTGTCCTCCAAGCTGTCAGCATAAAGTGCTTTGAAAGGATCAATCTGTATGAACGAAAGTACCACGGTTTATATCTGTATTTACTTACGAATGTATTTACCAGTTTGGCGGTCATCTTTAATACGGAATTTTGTGATGAATGACGAAACTCAAACTATTATTATTATTATCATCATCATCATCGTAAATACTCGTATTAAAGACAGTCATACGTCCGTTGAAGATGAAATTTAAGCTTCCAACTTGGTCTTCCCACTCTTGCTATACGGACGTGAAACGAGCCTATTCATAAAATGTCAGTCCCGTTATAATTTGGCACGCCCCTTCAATTACGAAACGCTTGTAATCGGCCCCTGGGACATTTTTTTTTTGCATTCACGACGATAATGCGATGAGCTCTGAGACTGTAACTGAAACGACAAACAGGGTCCGTTGGCATTCAGGCATCCGGCTCTATAGAAGCGATAAAAAGCCGCAGTAAAGACAACATACACATAGTGCTAACGAAAAATGTATACGTGCGCGAACAAAAATTTCTGTTCATAATAGACTTTGTATGTGCGTGTTGTCATTCCTGCATTTTCTTTTCTATGTTTTTTTTTTTTTTGCGCTTATTAGTGCGATCCTGCTGCAATGCATGCAATAGACCTCTACCAGAGAAACGTCATCATGACGTTGGTAGAGAGACTGAAATCTTGGTAATCTTGGTAAATAAATAATGGTAAATATTGGACCATGATAATCCCCTCAAGACCGTGGCTTTCGGGCGCGACCTTGTTGGCCTCTAGCTTCGAGCGTAGTTCAACTCTACCAAATTGGTGGCGCTGTCGAACACTATGACGTCATTTGATTACAAACAGGGAGAGGTCAATCGCGAATTTTTTTGCAGTGATGAAAGTGTATAGCCCGGAGTTTCTTGGGCACCCCCAGAAAGATGCTGCAACTCAAGCATATGGAAATATGTAACGGGTGTAAAGAAAGCCAAATAAATTTCGCGGAGAAGTAGGTTACCCAGGAATCCGCGCACTTCCAGCGCTAAAGGCCTTCTTTCTGTTTTAAAGTATATACTCTGGCGCGCGGGCGCAATGAGGTCAAAGTTGTGCAAAATGCGGGTGACGACGACGTTAATCATCATAACACACGACCAAGCCCTTCAGAGAGTTCCTCTTAACACACATTAGCCGCACTTCCTATTTGACTTCCGGGCGACGACTAGTCAGGCGCCGTCAAGGATGCTGAGTCGAATGCCATAGTATATACTCGGACGAATTTAGTTTCTGGAGCAACGCGCACTTCTGTTTGATGCGCAATGTACCGTATTTTGCGGCGTGTTCAACATTGTAGAAAATTTCTCGAAGATGCAGTCGCGTTGCTTGCCGGTGCGCGTGACACACAGGAATTTTTCCTGGAAGAGCCATGCTTATAGCCGTGCAACCTCTTGTCTCAGGTCATGGTCCGACCGCTAGACATTGGCGTAGATCGTTCACACGAGTGACATTCCCCAGAATGCTACAGCAGAAGACACGTAAAACGTCATAGCTTTCTGCTGTCACGTGATGAGCGCTCTACGTCATGTCTTCACGCGCAACTAATCACCGTGGGGAACGTCTCGCCACATAGCCACAAGATATCCCGTAGCAGACGACGGGAAAAGATGGTGACAGTGTCGTCTGCTAAGTGCGCAATACGCCATTCCCGATACTCTGGCACCGTGTGAACGCTCAACATAAGACGGGGTGGAACTTCGGCCTCCGGGCGCAGTCGTCGCCCAGCGTCCGCGATTCCAGGAGCTTCAACTGCGAATGAACACGGGATGCGTGCTATACGAGCGTGCGCCACTTACGCTCCCTTGCCGTCTGCACGTGACTCGTGTGCTCTCGTGAGTCGTCGTCGTGTTTATTCTTGCTATGTGAGATGCTGTCGTCTGCTCGCCGTCTCGCCTACTGCACCGCTAGAACGCTAGGCATTCTCTGCCAAGAAACACATCTTCCTTTCGAATATGCCTTTTGGTACAATACGGGACACACTTTTTAAGACAGTTGTTGGATTTAGTTGCAAATTGCGTTAAGTACATTTTTTGAGCAACTGATATTTCACTATGCTTTCGCGTCGTGCTCTGGCAACAGTGATATCACAACAAGATTTTCCGACATCGTCTGCTAGTTTTTCGTCCCATGGACCTGGTGCCGGCGAACAACTGGCAAAAAATTCGCTCCGTGGAGGTCGGCCTTTACAGTTTCTGTGCACTGCTCGCGCCGGCGCCTTCACCCACGTTACGCATCGATGGGCGTTATCCGCTCGACATTTTCCATATTCCCCCACTTTCCTTGGTGTGCGCGTTACACATCGAAAAATACTGAGATGGAACTATTCTTTCCCATACTACGTTGTAGCACAATGCGCAGCCTGCATAGTAAAGCGTAATACGGCATAATAGAGTAGATAACAGACGCCCATATTTGTTTTCTCGCCGTTTATCACCTTCCAGAGACCGCAATGCGTCCTTATATGTTATTCACGCGTGGGGGCGGAGACCGGCGACGCGACCCCCGCAAGCGTAAAAAATGGCGGCTGTCTGTGTGAGTCGATTTCTTTCTGACGCATGCACTTCCATATACCACTCAGCTCATAGTGTAGATTTTGATACTTTATAGAAACCTCGTCCAAAAGCACCACATGGCGGCCACGTAATGAGACTGCCTTCGGCCGTATTGAGACTTTGGCCGTAATGAGACACTTGGGAATTAAAGGATTATCGGCCGTATTGAGACTTTCGGCCGTATTGAGACATCGGCCGTAATGAGACTTCGGCCGTAATGAGATACAATCTACAAGAGTGTCATTCATGCTGATTAAAGATGACAAAAAGGCGTACGAGGAAAAATGGGAGGAGGCTACAAGGTGTAATTGCTCTACAGTTCACTTTCTTCTTTAAAATGTGAAAGATCAAAGCTGCGGCTAGGCACGTACACGCAAGCTCGGCGAATTGCAAGAGGCGCTGCCAGAAAAATTGTTTTATGACGCTTTATATGATGCAACGTCTTCCGCGTGTGTCGAGTGGCGTAATGTGTTACCTCAACCCCCACATGCCACTTCTGAAACTGCTGTCTTCGGACTGCGCGACCCCCATAAAAGGGTCAAATATGAAGGTAGGAAAAAGTTTATTCGCTCCGTGTTATTGATGACGACATTTTTAGACCAAAACACTTATCGGCATTACATCGATCACAATTGGGGTTACGCTCTGTGACTTTTCCCATTCGAAATTACAATTTATCCACGTGTCGAAGCAGGCGCGTCAGGGTGTTGCGTCAACTAAGAGGTGCGTAGTGGTTCGATTGCTACCGCTGTCTGACTTTTTCCATCTGCCATATTTCGATCAGAATGCGCTTCACGAGGATAGATAGTTTCGTAACCTTTCTGTTTTTATCTCCAACCTTCTCGTTCCCACAATTCTCACGCTGGCTGACATTCGTAGATCTGACCGAGATTCTTTGTTTCCTAACTATAATAATGGTACCGTAATGTTACACGTAAAGTTTGTCTGCGCAGTGTGGCGACATGTCTTAACTATGTCCTAAGTATGTCTTAAATATGTCCTAACTATGTCTTTCCACGTGTTCTACCTATATGTGGCCATGTTCCCGCCTCGGAGGGCGTATACCAAATTTTCGATCGTGTATGAGCTCTGCGAGTGGAACAAAAAGCTGGCCTTGCCACCTCTATGTGGGCTCACACTGAAGCGCGGGAACCACGCGGTACAATGGTGACGTCACGGATAGGGAACGTGTGCAGCCGAGACCAGCGCGCAGGCAGGAATGTACAACATGCTATCAAAATATGTTCAAAATACCATACTAAATAATGAAGATAGATGGTACCTATGATACCGTGCATATACTTGGGAAAGCGGAAGTGATTAGAGTAAATGCAATACTTCAAAGCTTCTTTTTCTTAAAAAAAAGATACATTTAAGGTAGTTGAATATTCGTCCGGAACATGATTGGTGAACACAACAGGAGCCGTCAAGCTAGCTGGTATTGACTCGATGTTAATATTGCCTCACGCTGGTGTTTTGTTGAGTTTCATTTACGCGTGGACATTATGGGCTAGGTCTTGGACTTGTATTCCACAGTGTTCGTCTTTCGACCTTCTCCTGTTTCTTCAAGAAGTAATCCTGCGAATAAGTTAATTTGACTCGCAGTGTGGCGACTACAGAGGATGAGACAACACACACCGTCGTCCCACTTTCGACCCTTTTAATCAAACTGAATCTAAGACTACAAGTCTTGTACCAACAGGCCCCTCCATATATATTCTGGGTCTAATAAGTTAGTTGTTGTTTCTCCCCACAATTCATTGAAAAGAAGAAGGAAAACATAGAGGGCATAGAAGAGTACAAATATACCATTCGGAAAATGTACAAAGTAAGATGGCAAAATATACTAACGAAGGTATTTTCGAGAAAGTATTTAGACTCAAAATGGTGCTCAAGATATCGTACAATGTCTGCCCGCTGGGAATATATGCACCACTTGGGGATTGCGCAACCACGGACTGTGGATAGCCTCCGCATAGCAGGGGTCAAACCTGTTCCCGCTGACGCATGTTCTGGCGGGTCATACCGAGGGAATGAAATACTCGTTTCGGTAAGCCGATTAATTGCTTTCAGCGGAACTGCACGTATAGGTCGTCAAAACGAGTCCAAATAAAGTCAGTGGTTATCCTTCGTCGAAAGCTTATAGAATTACGGTTTCACTCCGACACTCGTCTTGCTGGAAGCATTTGAGAGCACGAAATAAATACTGGCGCACATTCACGTATTTTCGAGCTGGAGACTCAATCCCTTCATCCGGGCATCAAGGACTGCACTGCCGTGCATACATTTCGAAGCTCGTGGCCCTGCGAAGAAACCGCTTTGTACTTTATTTTATTTTATTTTTTTTATTGTGCCGGCGCCTGCGTCTTCTTGTCCTTTCGAGGCGCAGTTTTAGTTTCGGCTCATGTAGTTTCATATCGAAATTCATCAACAGATACCGTATTTTCCGGTGTATAACGCGCACTCGTGTATAACGCGCACCCCTAAAAACGGGCCTAATTTGAAAAAAAGTTCCATGGATAACGCGCACCGCAATGTTGCAACAAGCTTCTTACTGCCACCAGTATACACAATAAACCAAGGCGGTGTATAATATATGGATATGCTTTATTTGAAACCTATTTAGTTTCCCGTTCCTTCTCAATCACGCCAGCCTTCTGAAATGAATTCAGGATTATTGACTGCTCAATCCCGCCGGCTTTGTCAACTGACCCTATAAGAGATTTGTGAGAAACTCACACAGCACACCCCGGAAGAGACTAGAATTTGTACGTCACCGACCAGAAAAGGAACTCTGTCGGAAAATATTTCAGTGTACAACATGCACCGTTAGATAACGCGCAGGACCTCTTCGGAGCACTTTTTTTTTTACTGTATAACGCGCGCGTTATATACACCGTAAAACACGGTATTCGAATGCGCGTGCGCGTTTCAGGGCATTTAATGTCTTTCAGCGAGGATTGTCTCCCGTTCTGCGATCTCACTTTTGCCCGAAAACCCCCGGTGGGTTAACAAATTTTAAAATGGTTTCGTCGAATTGTAGCTGCATACTTTCTCCGATAGGATGTCCGCGATAACTCACCTTCGAGAACGGTTGGCGTCTTTTCACTCTACACTGTAAACTGAAAAACACCCTTATGGGTGTAAATGGCTTGTCCTATAACTGACACCTCTTTTTACACCATATGGTCTTAGAACACCCTTTTCAGAGGGTGTATTCTGCGTAAGACACCCCTTGAAAGGGTGCTTTTCCTTGAAAATGCCTTCTTTCGCACCCTTTACACACCCTTTTAGGAGGGTGTTTAACAACTTTACACCCTCCTAGAAGGGTGTTTAAAGGGTGCAAAAGAAAGCATTTTCAAGGAAAAGCACCCTTTCAAAGGGTGTCTTACACAGCATACACCCTCTGAAAAGGGTGGTCTGAGACCATATGGTGTAAAAAGAGGTGTCAGTTATAGGACAAGCCATTTACACCCATAAGGGTGTTTTTCAGTTTACAGTGTATCCATTATTCGTTTGTTGTTTGTTTCGTTTCGTTGTTGCGTAGCCTTGCTTTTTATGGAGGGGACGAGGGACCACTTACCCCCCTTCCTTGCTTTCCGCGGGGTGTTCATCGAAGAGGAGAGGGGCGATAATACGACGCTCTTATTCCGCGCCAATTCTGGTGCCAATCAAACAAATGCCATATATCGACATGCGGCATAACATCTTAGTTGCGTGGAATGATGGGAGCAAATAAGGAAGTGTCCCTGAAGTACTTTCTTTTCTTTCTCTTTGTCTCTCTTTTCATTTATGAAAATGTCTGTCAGTGGTATCACGCTGAATAAGTCTTGTAGACCCTGCACGACGAAGTCTGTGGTCTATTTCTCTCTCTCTCTTTGACGATTTTTTTTTATTCCGTGTTAGCACCGCGAAGCAACTGTGGCTCTGAGCGGGGTACAGATGGTGACAGATGGAGAGAGGACAGCAGGGAGGAATGGGGGACAGGGGAGTTAGTAGGCATCCTGGGCCGACTTCAGGGGGAACTGTGCCGACGTTCGTCTGGAATGTCTTCGGAAAATCCAGGGAAAACAGCGTAGACAGCGCAGCTGATGGTTGGACTCGAACCAAGCACCTCCCAGTCTCCAACACGGCCTCGGATATCACAATTCAGCGAGTGCTTTGTCATTTCAGGATGATATCGTTCTTTTTCGATGAAAATCGTAGGTGTACACTTTGTTTCTATCAATCAACGTAAATATTGATGAAAAACAAAACGCGTGCGACTCCTATTTTCAACGAATCAGGAAGAAGAATGATATCGTTCTAGATGATGATTAGTTGGTTCCGAGAGCGCCGTGCGGAAAAGCTCTGTTCTAATGGCGGATTCGGGTGGTCATTTCATGGCAACACGGGCTAGCGCTCGGAAACTGCTTGGTTGGCGCTCGAGTTGGATCACGTGACCTTTGCCACCCGCACGTGAGTGCCAGGAATCTAGCGGTTTTAGTCACTTGGATCACGCTAGGGGCACAGCGGTCACCCGTCCGTCGTCTGCTAAACCACGTGAACTTCAACGTGCGGGCGCAATGAGGGCGCTCGCCACCGTTGCAGTGCGTGTGTGACGACACCGGATGTAGTTTTTGCAACCCGCTGCTCGATCGTTTCGAGAGCTAGAAAAAGTGCTAACTGGCAAATTCCTGGCGCTCGGAAAGTTGCCACGTGAACATGTGAGATCTGGTAAAACTGGCGAGAACAGGCGGGATCTGGCAAAAAAAAGTTGCCACGAAATGACCACCCGAATTCACCATAAGAGTCAAGGGCAATAGACAGCGGCAGACAAGGAATAACTTCCTTCTTCATCTTCTCTCTCCCTCTGTATGCTGGTGCTTATAAGTTATATCAGAGAAACACGTTTCGCCCTCAAGGACGTGGCGGAGAACCATTTACTTTTTTTTTTTTAATTTTCGAGCGCATCGTGAAACGCTCAACCGCATGCAGACGCCGATGAGCGATACGTCGGGGCGTTGCCCAAACATGCACTCGGAAAGGTCAATATCAGACACAGTTTGTCCATTTCCACTGATATTCGGCTTAGGAAACTCTTAGTGCTCTTGTTGTAAAAATATGAAAAGAAAAGATCACTCACAAAGCAGGAAGAAAGAAGTCAATTTAATACTCATTCATATAGACCCGATATTGAAAGCTTTCTGTCGCATGCGAAGCACGTCGAACGGCTGCGGCGCAATTCAGGCCGAAAAGAGACCGAAAGTAAGGAAGTAAAAGTATACGCGCCGATGTTTATCAGTAAATGTCATTGAAGAAGATGTCGTGTCCACCTGCGGGCATATGGCCTTGGTCAACTGGCAGCATCCCAATCGGGGGACCACGTCGCATCTCGGAGCGTCTTCAAGGCTGTCACACGGACTGACAAAACGTATCTGGAAACACGTACAGACACTGGACATGGTCGGAGAGCGGGGAAGTGACTTACGTTCGAATTGCATTCGAATCCAAATCTGTGCTTTTCGTCGATTTTCGTTTGGCGCCCTTAGAAAGAAAAAGATGGTGATGATGATGATTAAATATTATTGGCGCAAAAGCAACTGAGGCTATAATGCACCAAAACAATGGTAAAATTGTGACTATAGTTAAAAAAGTTAAAAGTTAGTTACTAGTTAAAAGTTAAAGTAGAAAGAAAACGAGCTGTACTCAGTATATTCGGTGCAGTAAGGTGTGCCTGGCATAATGAACTATAGATATTACAGGAGCAATGAGCTAACATTTCATATGTCTCGAAACCGTGTTTGATTCGTCAAGGTTTTCATCAGGAGCCACCCGTGCAGAATATTTTCGCACTGCGCTGTATTCTAAGTGCGCAATTAAATTCACAAAAAACAGTCGTGGAAGTAGCTGTGGTCACGATCCTCGCATGACATCAAAAAGTCCCCTAATCTCCGCTTTTCTTCTTCTTGTTGTTTCTTTCTTTTCTTTTCTTTCTTTTTTCTTTCTTCTCAGCTCACGCGCCGCTTATGGAAGCTTCGTCCGGCGACCGCAGCGCCAACTTCCTCCTCTGGTGCAGTGCCCTTACTAGACGGTCGTGTCCGGCGTGTTCCCTGCCTTACCGCTGTACCGGGAACGTCACCTCTCTTGTGGAAATCATTGCGCAACGATTTTTCAGAGCAGCGGCGTAAGCATGCCACATGCCTGTGTACGGACTATAACTGCCGGTTATACGACCACAACTGGCGCTGTAGAACGCGGTTCAGAGCGCCCCTAAACGTCGTGCAATGGGTCTATACCCTCTTGAGCAGCGGCAGTTCACGTCACGAGACACGTGATCGAGGGCCACCTTACGTCACGACGTTCCCTCGTTCTCCTATACGCTCTATTCACGACTGGTGTTTGAGGAACAGAAGCTCTGTATAGGCCGCCTGCACTCGTCTTGCTTTCGCAGGAGCTCATTTTATTCGTTGCAGAACACACCGCAGCGAAAAAAGAGGAAGAATGCTATTACCCTCAGTGCTGCCACTCTCCGTGGTAGAGACCGTGGTGCTACTATAGACCTACCCCGGAATTCATAAATGTTACCTGACCTGAAGCCGCATCTTGACCTGTGCAAGTCAAGCCCAAGCTCGCTCAAGACGGTTTAATAATAATTGGGTGTTTACGTCGCGAGACAACTGAGATCATGAGCGACGCCACAGCGGTCGGTCTGTGGATTGCTTTTGCCCACCTGAGGGTTCTTTAACGTGCGATGAAAGCTCATCACACGGCACCCCGTATTTAACGTCCCTCGCGGAAGACGGCGTGTCTAAGCAACATGTACCCTGCCACCAAGTTGCTGGCGTCCTCGGCCGGGTTCGAACCCGCGATCTCGGGATCAGAAGGCGAACACGCTACCGACTGAGCCACCGAGGCCGGTCAAGACGGTTTGCGTCTCTCAGGGACCCTCCCGCTGACCTACTTCGTCAAGTCGCCGCCTGCTAACTTTAACTGCGTCTGGGAGCGAGATTTTCGCTCAAGTTTATACTTAAAATTTGCCTTGCAGTATGACAACGCGACATTTCTTAGCGTGAGGACTTATAATGTGTGCCAAGCCTGTCATCTGGCACCAACGCTCTTGCAAGGGCTCTGTAAACAAATTGGTGACGCATCAGCTCATGTAATGCCAAGCGAAGACAAGATTCTGAGTGTCATGTTTCGTTGTCCAAGACGGATCCAAGGTAGCCTGAACGCTGACTTGACATTGTCACAACGCGTGTCAAGCCGACCTCGCTTGCGTAAGAACGCTTCAAGTCGAACAGGGCTTCTGAAGTGCATTGGCGCTCTTCCGAGGCATCTGCAAGTCATGTCGAGATTAAGTCACATCTACAAATTGAGGGGTGAATCTCTCAAATAGAAGTTTCTTTAGTGTGTTGTGGCGCCTCACAACAAGTTTGACATGGAGATATAGGACAAGCTGAAAATCATGTTAGGTTCCACCACGTGCGCCGCGGTATACACACGTCCTCTGTTTTTGTCTACTGTCGTGTTCAAGCTAAGAACGGCATTGCTCCTTGCTCTGGTTCCCAGCTGTATTTAGCCAGGCATTAGAAGGCATTAGAAGCCAATTGAAACATAAGCAGTCGTCGAGAGAGCCAGTCCATGCATCTGCTGATTGCCGGTAGAGCGACTTTCGCGACTAAATTTCCTAAACACGCACATGGAACAGAAGCAGAGCCGTTTATGAGGAGAGTGTGGCCATTCTGTAACCTTTTGCCGCTAGAGGGCTGCCGTGACGTCACAGCCATCATCTCTCCTCCCACATGGCAGGAATGAAGGCCGAGCCGCGGTAGCACGTGCAGATTACTTTTGCTCCAAAATGGCGGAATGGGACATTTTAAGGTTATGGCTCCGATGCAAAATGGTGCCACTGGTCTTGGCTCCGCCCATCGTGTGACGTCAAAAGGCGCGCTCTCACACAGGCTCCTCCCAATGGCCAAACTCTACTAATAAACGGCTCTGAACATAAGTAAGTTGGCAACGACATCTGGTGTACACAATGGAAAGTAACGGTTCTGAGGCTGGAGCACGCAAACCTCTTGTGCTGTGCTCGCATGCTTGTGTGTTTCAGCCTCAGAACAGATACCTTCCATCGTGTTCACAAGAAGGCAGCGTAGTGCCTGGCATGATATACCTAGAATTTCGTCGGGTCACATTTCTTCTTGACATACCTAGGTGATAAATGTAACAAGAATATATTATATGTTATAAGATTCTACATCAGCCCGTCAGCTTCGTTGGCTTCAGCCCTACGTAACCGTCGTATCCGGTCCATTCTTTTTGCCAAGTCTTTCCGATAACCTCATCTCTGTGCTCAGCACTAACGGAGGGCTAACTCCTGCATGTGCATGTACTTACACCAGGACACAGCCAGTGCCCACAAGGCGACGGGTACTTTCCGCACGAGTCATACTGCGACGCCTACTACCAGTGCAAGAACGGCACCGTCCAGGTCGGTACTTGCCCAGACGGACTTCTCTTCAACGTAGACCTCGGACACAAATACCTCCACTGTGACCAGTTTGGCGTCAACTGCGAAGGTCGTCCTTATCAGCGTAAGTTTCGTGGTCGCCTCAAGGTGCCGAGCCGTGTGTCCTGCGCTGCTGCTTTCTATAAGAGTGCATGTGCATTTGCTCGTTGTCTTTCTGTTTATTCTGTCACTGTCGCGCCTGCCTGCTGACTGTACGGAACGCACGGAACGGGAGCGGCTAACGATGCTGCTAACCAGCGTACGAAGGTTTTACAATAAACGAAGTATTATATGGCATGCCGCCCCTTGCCGTTGTATGTTGTTTAGTTTCCATAAGGTAAAATGAAAACAGCATATAGTATAGGCAATAAAGCTGGTGGCCACATGATTGAAAAACGTGTCCATGGCCCACAAGAAAGTTGAATCGCATGCTAAAGTTAGAGGACATAATGGCAGCTCAACGTATCCTCTAACTGATTGCTGTTGATAGTTTTGTTTTTTATCATGTTGTGGAATAATATACAGATATCTCCATGAGACAAACACAAAACATATAAACACACATTATGCACAGAGACAGGCAGAAGATCCACACTTGAAGCGGCATTCTTTGACGCGGACTGGCATCCCTCCGATGTCATGACAACATGTGTATGGCAAGGCTGATGTAAAGTGACACATGTGTCTGAATGACTCTACTGTCTTTTGTACGTCTAGTTTACCACGGTGACTCCATGACCGAGGCGGACGCCGTCGCGTAAACATTTTCGCCAGTATATTACGCAGCAGCTTTCCTCCAAGTATGCCTTAGACGCTTACCCAACACTTTTGAGGGGGGGTGTTGTTATTCTTGTACGAAGCGCAGTTCGGTTAGGTCAGGGTGAACCGCATCGGGGCATTGGTATGCCATCGCATGTTGGTCGGCATTCATTCTACTTTGAGTCACCGTGATCACTTTAATAGCTTAATTGCTGGCAGTCCAGAGATGGTAAGTATGATATGGAGCGCGGATAAACGTATAAAAAAGCACGACAGCAACGGTTTGTCGTTGGAGCTGTCCCGAGCAAAGCGGGGACTTCTCAGCAATGCGAACAAAATTAGGTGAACTTTTGTACCAAACACAGACCTCCTCCTTAACACCTAATACGGTCTTCGTGTTCATGTTGCACAAATAACAAATTCGTTTTTGATTCCCATCCCATAAGTCGAAATGAGGAGAAGAGGAACCCAATTTTCCTACTGCGGCGATTCGTCAGGAGGATACCGTGACGTCACCCTGCGGTGCCGTCTGTTCCGTCGTGTGGCGGAGATCTGTTGCCGCAACCACTTACGCAACATACTGGTCCTGCTGTAGATTGCAACGACACATAAACGAATATGTTACGAGAAGAGTGTCCAGGCGAGAGCCGTCGATATTTCGAGCACAGACTGACACTCCTGCTCAGTGTGGCGAACGAGTTGAGCATGAGTGAGCAAGCGGAGAGCGGAGCGGGAAGTGAATGAGCATGAGCGATATAGAGAGCTGAGGAGGGAGGAAGGGAGCAAACGGAGAGCTGTAGCGAGCGGTAACGAACGTCTCCGGGCCACGACCTACTAGATTATAACGACCATGTCACAACCAGCAACCCCTATGAGGAGCCCGTCCGCACGATCCGCCAGGGGCGCTACTCATCGGCACGCCACGATTGGACGATGGAAATTTGAATTCTGAACGCGCAGAAGCGCATGTACGACCACCGACGACAGCGAGAGCGCCTATGGAAACGCGTAGAATGATGATGATAATCAACCTCAGAATGAAACATCTGTGGAACGTCCACCGCTTGTACAGAAATACTAAGGTAAGCTGAAGTACAAAGTATTGTAGAAGTTGAGGAAGCAATAACTGGGACGATGGGAAGCGCCACCGCTACCTTCCAAAAATGCGGCGCTGGGAAGGGGTGCCCACGACATGGTCGTTATAATCTATAGTAGGTCGTGCTCCGGACTACCTCGTGCGTTATGCAGATCAGCGGGACGAGTACCACTAAGAAGATCCCTCCCCACTATCAGTCTAAGCATTGTAATAGTCCAGTGATACCTTCTCCTTATTGGGGAGAGTCAGCTTGTCTGAAGCAGTAGCGCCACTGCGCTGTAAAAGCCACATCGAGGCGCATTCGATGAACTCATGCGGCGTCTTGACGAAAGGTATGGCGAAGCATGCGGAAAGCTCACACTCCGTTGCTCACACTACCAACCTTCCCGCATCCAGCCCACCAACTCTCTGCCCTCAAAGCTCGCTTGACCTTTCTGGATACCATAGGATCCTTATTGCGAAGGGGTTCATTGTTTTTATTCCCCGCATCACCACCAGTAATGGGGTAGAGTATCGCCCCTGGTGATGAAACTCCCTATTCATTATCTCACAATAAAGTTGTTGTTTGTTCTCCATATCCTGAACAGTTACAATGGTAACAGCATGGGCTAAGAGCAATCTCATGGTCAAAATGTTGTTTTCTGTTGTGTTAGGCCGGTGTTGAAGCTTTATTTTTAGACCATGAGTCCCGGCTTTTGGAACATTTTTGCTACACGGAGGAACGTGATGACTCCCTAAAACTCATACTCATGAGCATCTTCACTCATGCTCAATGTGACGAATAAGTTGAGCATGAGTAGGCAAGGGTCCCGAGCAGTGCTGACCTCTGGTCTCCGCTACTCCGTCCCACGCTGCGAATGGCCGTACGGAGATGAACCTTCAAGTGCAGTGTTGCCAGATTTGAATTGCGCAGCACTCCATGGCGTCATGCTTCGCAAAACCAAGAATTAATTTTGTGACACTTCCATGTCACCTAGAGAAACAGCATTCTGGAAGTATTTTGGTAAAGTATTGGAAGTGTCTTGACATCCGTCCGGTGTATTCCGCTTCTAACGTCACGGGGCCCCCAGGACGGGTCCTGACAATTGTATAACCGCCTAACTTGATACGGAATAATGACAGTAACAAAACTCAAAAAGTACATAGTAAGTACGAGTAGCGTCGGCTGGGGGTCGTTTTGGTTGACGTCACATTGTGCGAGTCTGCTTTATCTTACCCTTCATAGGATGTCGGTTTAGATCAAGTTAGGTTCTTTTCGTTTAGTGTATAGGTTAGTTTATTGTAATTTCACGCGTATTAGCCGCGGCTTATGCGCGATTTTTATTTTATTTTATTTTTTCACGGGCGTTTCTGCGGCTTATTCGCCGGTGTGGCTTATCTGATGGCAATTTTTCCTTGATATTTTCACCATACCCCGGATTTAACGAAAGGGCCGACAATGTCTCGTGTTTTCCGGAACAGCACCGCGCCCTGGCAAATGACGGCAATGCCTGGCAAATGCATTTACAGTGAACCCTCGTTAATGTGACCCCCGATAATCTGACATACGCGCTTTACGACCATACTACTGGGGAACAATGCAGTGAAACCTCTGCAAACGCCCCCCGTTAATATGACAATTCCGCATTATGACCAAAATTTTCGGGAACGACCATGGTCATAATAACGAGGGCTCACTGTATGCGTAACAGGAGCGCGCCCACGTTCGAGCAGACTGATACCTTTCTGGTACACTCCCTCAATCAAGCTTTAACGAAAGGGGTGACAGTGACTCGTGTGTTCTGGAAGTGATCGGAAGTGATCTGGTTCTGTGGTTCACGTCGGAGCCGACATGCTACGCACGTCCAGTGTGGTCCAGTGTGTGGACGCATCCTGGAGGAGCATCTCGACGGAAATTATTGACGCAGCTTTCAGAAAATGCCTTAGTGAGCCGCTCTCTAATAGGTGGTGGTGGTGGTGGTGGTGGCGATAGGGCTTGCCGTTGTCGGCCTCACGTATGTGGGCAACGTCACGACTGACGCCCTGGGGGAATGTGCGTCCTGGGCCGACTTCTAAGGGAACTGTGCCGACATATGTCTGAAAGCGTCTGAGGAAAACCCAGGAAAAACCCCAGACAGCATAGCCGGCACCGGGATTCGAACCCGGGTACCCGCATAATTGTGGCTAGGGTGTACAATCGGCACTTTCTCCTGTAGGTTTCGCCGCTCTGTAATATTTCTGATGTTAGCCCCCTTTCTGTCCAATAAGTGATACCCATTTTCACTGCATTAAAGTCACTACTGATCTTGTACCTGCATCACTGGTTTACCGCACAAATCGGTCGCGTCGTATTGGCCGCGCCTTATCTGCCGGAAAATTTTCAAGATATTCCTAAGAACAGGTCCTGCGGCTTATCTGCAGTACGACTTATACGCGTGAAATACGGTAGTCTAGCAGGTTACAGTCTAAGTTAGGTACTGTGTCCATAGTCAGATTAGTCCAAGTTTGCTTCGTGCTCCTACGGGTTCCTCCACCCTCTGGACGGTGCCGGCATATGAGGACTTGCCGCGTTCCTCATCACGACGGATCCCCCTACGTAAAGAGATAGGTCCGTCCGACAGACCTCTAGACACGGCGAAAAGTATTTTTTTTCAGTATCTTATATGTGCTTACCCCCGTATGGTAACATTGTCACAGCATTCATGGGAGCCCCGTTGTCAATCGTCCGTGCTACTCAAGTGGTCTGACCACACCACGTATGTGACCTATGGTATCTTTGCTGTGCAGAGGAAGCCCAAGGACAGGGCAACTGCCCACGAAGGTGGGGCATGTACACTCACCCTACAGACTGTGGAAAGTTCATCACTTGCGTGGACGGCAAGAGTTTCGACTTCAACTGTCCAGAGGGTCTTGCCTACAACCAAGAGCGCGGTGTCTGCGACTGGCCTGACCTTGTCGAGCGCTGCGACGCAGAAGGTATGGCTCATCAGACAGAAGTCTCTCGTATAGTTTTCTGGGAGCAACTGCATGATGGTAGCAACACTCTCTGCGCCCGTAGGCGTTACGCGATGCTCCTGGAAACTGAATAAACCGTTGACCCTAAAGCGTGTTGGATCGCTGGCAGTTACAGTGCTGGGCATCCCTGAAACGTTTGTCAAGCTTTGTCTCTGAATACAAGACGCGGTATAGCACCTAGAATACAGTACAACACAGTACATCAGTGGGGATACGGATAGAAACGTTAGGATGTCGGACCAACCCTACGTTGGCCGGTCACCTCGTACGCTTGCAGCGACGTACGGGACCATAATCCTTCGTGTCTAGTAAGTAAATAGGTACAATTCTTGTTGTGGCTTCGTCTGGAGCTAATTAGTGTTCAATTTCACGAAGCATTCTTTTTCGTTTCTTTAGATTCTTGGCTTCGTGCCAAATCGTATGTAGAGTTCTGATAGGTGGTGTCTTCAAATACCACCTCAGCCAATATCAAATAATCAAATTTACCAATACTCAGGGTAGAAGCCCTCATACATGTACGATATGGTTTGATAAAAAGGCCTTCGGTCAGCTCTCTCCTCCAATTAGAAGCAATAACTGTTATATATCATTCGGCGCAACGGTTGTGGTACAGAGCGTGTTGTTTGACGCAGTTCTTATTTTAAAACGTATACTAAAAACACATTGACGCAGTCGGCCTAATCCTTTCCCTAATCACGTCTGCGCAAGTAAGATGCTACAGAACCCCTCCACAGTGCTCACGAGAATTACCTACAGGGTACTGATTGTTACGTCATGCAGCTTTCCTGAACTTCCGGTGTCCCGAACCATCGCAGTATGAGCTCCAAGACTTCGTGAACCCGCCGTATGCTCACCCGTCGGACTGTGCCAAACATTACGTCTGTGTCGCCACCTTTTACGGCAAGAGGTTGCCACGTCTTCTGTCCTGCGACTACGGGAACGTGTTCAACCCCAACACTAGGGCGTGCGACGAGCCCATCAACGTCCCAGGATGGTAAAGCGCGCTATTTGCTGTATACAGCATATCTTCATGTTCTACCTAAGAACGGCTAGAAATGTGGTCCGTCAACCTTAACAGAATTACCACAGTCCCTTGATAGCTTCAAGGCTTCCAGCTTCAAGAAAGCTATCAAGGGACCGTGGAATTACTCCGGCAGAGTAATCGTGGGGAATTATAAGAGTAGAGCACAGTAGAGTGCACCTTAATGGGTGCACCCATACAGGGCAGACTTCCGGGTGGAGTCACAATGCCGCCAGGTGTCGCCTATATACGGCTCCTGTAGTTTCGGTGTCGACGCACTGTACTAGTCGCGACGTAGAGAGTCCATATTGGGCAGTAACTTGTAACCGTAACTATGTTTTTCTACGAAAGTAACTTGCAACCAGTGCTGGAGTTTGCGGGTGTCAAGAGTCCGCATGAATGGACGCCAATGTAACTTTCGGGTAGCCTCGGAGGCGAAAAGCATAGCCACCGGCCGGCCCTGCTTGTAACTATATACCGCTTTTGTTTAGAGTACCCGTAAAATGTAGCTGTAACTGATTTTCTCAGGTACTGCAGTCCCCTAGCATCGTTCTTCCCATCCACTAATCTCGTCACCTTTTGCACGCAGCCAGGATGGCCTAACCCCCATCGTGCTGTTAGTGCTCGTGGGAAGTCGCCTGTATATTACAACTCGGTAAACTATATGCTAGCACAATAGAAGCGCGAAACCAAAGTTTATGATAATACATTTATTCGACTTTTTTTTCTCTCTGTTATGAGGCAACTGTACAGTTACCGAGTTACTTTAACACCGTAGCTGTAACTGTAACTCAGTTACATTTTTTTGCAGGCTAGTTAGTGACTTTTTTAAAGTAACTTACCCGTGACTGCGTAGAGTGGTGGTGCCCGCTACAGCACCCAATATAGGCACAAGAGCAGGACGTGACTGACTTATACTTGCCGTTCTTCGGTCGTGCAGGGCTAATGCGAAAAGCGTCGTTCGCGGATGTTGTCTCAGCTTTTCTTTGTTATTTCAGCGAGAACTATTACGGAGCCCCAGAAGAGCCACAGGACCGTCGGCAGTCACTGCGCCAGCGTACGGGCTAGGTTTGTTTAGTGTATACGTATGACTGGGTATTTCTTGTCTGGACCAATTTTTCACGAGCATGAACAATAAAGGCGATAAGTTATCCGTATACTGTACTCGTTGCGAGTCTTCTCTATTACCAAGCAGGACGTATCGGAACAATGAAAGTTGACGGAGCAAATAAACAGAGAGAGAGAGAGAGAGAATTAAATGGGGATATTACCCTCCTTTCGTCGTAGCTCGCGGATTCCCTTCTTCCGAGTCTTACTTCACCCTGTCACTTTTCGGGTACACCTCAAGAAGCGTAAAAGGTACAGTAAAAGTAAAGTTTCTTCCGTTGTTGCTGGAAGATGGTCCGTTGATGTAGCTCACAGATCGGAGATATTCCCAAGAGACGTCCGACAGGCGGTATTTTCGAACAATAACTGGGCTTTATTTACATAGTTATTTACATAACTATATACAAGACAATACTATAGCGACTGAAGTCACGGGGCTTTCGCCTCGTCTTCATCAAGTCGTTGCGGCTTCCACCACACGGATTTTCCTGTGTCCTCCGCTTAAAAGGGTGACATTTGAGACACAACCCCCGCCAGCAAACAGCAATCCCAGAAGCCCGGTTCAAACGTCTCCAACTCATGGTTGGCCTAGTTTGAATTTAGACCGAACCAGGCACCTCCTAATTGTCCGCCCACTACTCGGTATTTATGGGTAACGGACCAAGCTGTCAATCCGTGCACCGTGCAACTTTGGACAGTGCATCTTCCTTGGCCCACTCTACTGATTTATTGCCAGCGAGCATCTGGTCGCGAAGACCCCCCGAGGCGTCAAGTGTCCCCCGTCCAACGTGCCTTCCCCGAGTCTCTGTCGGGTGGCTATTCCACTGAGTTGGAAATGCGAGGTTTCTAAAATGTACAACTCTTACAGTAAAAGAGCGTAAAGCACGGAAGAGTGGCAGAACGGAAGAGTTGTTCTAGTTTTACACTTTCATTGTTCCAAAATCTTCCCTTGCTCAGCCCGTGGTTTCAAAAATTTAGCTAGGAATGTATTTCTTAGATAGCAGCCAACGTGCTTGGCTCTGTATAGAAAACGTAGTTAGCTCGCCTCGAACAGGTATGTTAGCGGTCCGTCTTCTCTCTCAGTACTGATTTTGTGTCCCAGCGTGGGTACCCCAGGGCGAGTTCGGGCACGCAGCCTAAAGACAACACCAAAACAACCTTATCGCCCGCCGATTCAGCAACTCTTAAGCTGGTTGGTATACTGTGGATCCATCAAGGTAGGTGACAGGAGAAACGTAGAACACGAGAAAACATGGCACTAGTCGCTCAGCAATATCCTAGCCACACAGTGACGTTTACTCATTCGAAAACTTCTATCACATTCCTGAGCGCACTGTGACACTTGCCCTTTCAAACAGAGGAGGTGCGCTACATGAGAGCCGGCTCAGTGACAAGCACCTTATACAGGAGGAGGAGGAGTGTCGTTGGGAGGAACCCGAGAGGTCTGCCTGCCTGATTAGGCGGCATGTTTCTCGGGAAGGGAAAGGGTGTGGAGAGGAGGAGAGGAAAGGGTGAAGTGGAAGACCGAGCGGAATCCGCTCGGGGGGAGGATAGCTGCGTCCATGGGCCGACTTCAGGGGAAGTGTGCCGGCATACGCCTATTACACATCTGAGGGAAACCCAGGAATAACCCCAGATGGCACAGCCGGCCCGCGGATTCGAACCGCGGACCTCCCAGTCTCCAAGCGCACGCGTTACCGCTGCGCCACCGGAGCTGGTACCACCTTATACACTGGGGAAAGAGTTCGATGCTTTTTAGAGCGTCGTATGGCCAACTTTCTCCGGATTACGTCTCCATAAAACGGAAGGCCCGTTCTCAGGATGTCACGATCTAGAGAATGGGGTGAGCGTCGGAGGAACTGGCCTTGCGACCTTTCGATGCATCGATCTTTGAGATGGCCGGCACACTGACACACTGAAAGGGCATGTTTGCGGACTACGTCAACTGCTACTTCCGTGTACCAGTGGGTTGCAGACAAGTGCTGCCTGAGTCGTGTTTCATTATTTGCTGAGACCGAAATGAAATCATCTTTGGTAAGGCACGTTGCATTGGGAACGCTGACCTACTTCATATTGTTCAGCTTTCTATGAGCACCAATGGGGCTCCGGCTCAAAATCAATTAAAAGTGAAGTAAAAATGTATTATACGGTTTAAAAGAGGACTAAGGCGATCCCGATTCTTGTTTTCCTTTTCTTTTTCTCTTTATTTTATTTTTTCTGCGGTGTGTTCTGCAACAAATAAAAGGAGCTCCCGCGAAAGAATGATGAGCGGTGATCACCTTCAGAGCGCCCGCGCGACCTCTGTTCAAAAATCTTCTCCTGTGAAAAGAGCGCATCGCAGAACGAGGTGAACTCATGACGTACTATGATCCCGGGGCACGTGATTCGTGACGTATAGCGGCGCAGCTCAAACAGTACGTGTCAGCGGCGCGTATAAGCTGAGAAGAAAGGAACAAAGGGAAACAAAAGGCCACTGGGGGGACCGTTCCACGTCACACGAGGATCGTGTCCGTCGTCCCAAGAAAGCCTGCACGCTCGTCGACGTGACGTAACAATTAAGAGCCCGCCAATCAGGATCCTGTTTTCAACGGCCGTGGCCAATCACGAACGTGCTTTCAGCGGTCGTGGCCATGGGGAAGAACAACCGTCACCTGCGAGTCGTAGTTGAACGTCCCCGCGTACTGAATGGAAAAATTTGGAAATAAAGCGCAAAACGGTCTCGATCTTTCTAAAAAACTGATTTTCTGGAAAGCGCCTCGCACTTTTTGTCTAAACATTTAGGTCTGCGGGTCCCAGGTCAGCCGCAATCGTTTGCGGGTTCTTGAACTCGCAGAACGGTGAATGGACCTTTTCCATATTCGCGTCGCCCCTGGCGGTGGAATGTCGAACGTCGTGTCTTTCCCCCCAATAATGGTGACGCTTTACGAACTGGCACGTACGTTGCGTGGGAAAGGAGAAGAGAAGATTGGAAGAAGAATGCGGAAAGAGTGAAAGCGCATTGTACTCATTACCAGACCTCAAACGTCCGCGTAACCTTGAAACCGATTATCTCCCCACAATGAACATGACAGTCGCCCGCAGGTGGGTTCATGGCGATGTTTTCCGCTCAAAAATGGCGGACTCTAAGGGCTGGGCATGCGCATACGCATTGTCGGAAATGGTCCATTGCAGTAGCGGACGAATTCTGTTTCTTAATTGAAAGAGAGAAAGGAGGCAATGCGCAGGCTTCCTCTCGCAGGTGGTGTTGATCGTCCTCGGCTGCATTCTCGGGCTGTTTTGAAAATTCGATTGCGCGCGCAGCTATAATGCACCGCAGAGCGAGAATATTTTACAGGGTGCCTCCTGATGAGTAGCTCGACAGATCAGACGGGGTGTCGAGTCACGTTAAATGTCACCTCATTGCTCAGATAAGACGGTGTGATGATATTGTAAGCGAGCGTCAAGGAACGCGACTACACTCTCAAGCAGTGCGCTGTACGAACTGGTTTATTATTGTGGATCGAAAGATGGCCGAGGAATGGGCGTGGCACGAGCCAGGTGTCAATCTTCGTCTGCGCTGCTACAGCTGCTCCCCCTCCCCAAGAAAAAGGAGGGTTATACTGAGAGCAGTCTTGGGTAAGTTACTTCTAGAAAGTAACTGAGTTGCAGTTATAGTTACTTTCTTGGTTGAGTAACTAAGTTACAGTTATTTATTTATTTATTTATTTGCATATACTGCAACCTCACTAGAGGCTATTGCAGGAGTGCATAAAAAAAAAACGATCTACAGGCAGCTCGCGAACAGTGCCGTCCAAATGTGTTCCAGACGGTGACACAACACGGAAAAAAACTATACTTGAAGCAGACTACACGATATGAAATTTATCAAAAGAAATCTTCAGTTTGTTGTTAATGATCGCGTGAAAAGTCCTGAGAGGGAGGGTGCGACCAAGATCGTGAAGCGCTGTACTAGGCGAAAACAAAGGGTCGTATCTCGCCAAGATAAATCTGACTGCCTTACTCTGGACCTGCTCGAGCTTTTCAATACCGGAATTGCGGTAAGGGTTCAAGGCTTCGCAAGCATACTCCAGAACTGGACGTACCAGAGTTTTGTACGCAAGCAGCTTAGTCTTGACAGTTGAAAATTTCAGAGACTTCCTCAAATAGCCTACCTTTTTCAGAGCTTTAGAGCATATATTCTCTATGTGAGGAGACCAAGGAAGCTTAGAGTTCAGGGTAACCCCTAAATATTTATAAGCATCGACCCTAATTACGGGCAACCCATCAATTTTATAGTAAAAAAGTAGTGGATTGTGGCGACGGGTGAAAGTTACCATTGCACACTTTTCTGAATTTATATCCATACCCCAGTCACTACACCAAGTAACTATCTTATTTAGGGATTCCTGAAGTGTTAACTGATCACTGCATGTAGGCTGCCACCTCTGTGTAAACAACACAGTCATCCGCGTACAACCTTATCTCTGCCGGAACGTCCTTTACAATGTCATTGATAAACAAAGAACGTAATTTAAATATGAGCTTACGATGAGACACGCTGTCAAAGGCTTTCCTAAAATCTATAAATATAACATCAGATTGTCTGTTAGCATTTATAGCACTTGCAAGACTGTGTACAAGTTCAATAAGCTGAGTAGCGGTAGAATACCCTCGTCGAAATCCATGCTGACGGTCAGATAATAAGGAGTACGATTCCAAGAAGTCAGAGATGTGATTACGCAATACGCGCTGAAAGAGTTTACAAGTGGAAGAAGTCAATGAGATAGGTCGGTAGTTCTGTACTAACTGCTTGTTGCCCGATTTAAAAATTGGTACAACAATAGCTTCCTTCCAAATACGAGGCACTTGTCCGGAAGAAATTGATTTAGTAAAAATTATTTCTAAGTACTTCGACATCCATTCGGCATATCTCGACAGGAAGGCACTTGAAATTGTGTCGGGACCACTGCTGTTTTTATTATCAAGTTTCAGCAGTTGGTTGAAAATGCCAGAAGCAGAGAACAGCATGCAATTGATGTCTAGGCCACTGTTGTCACTGCGGAGGGAATCTCTGGGTTCCTGCTCCACTCAACAGTGAGAAATTTAGAGCAATTAGTCCACTGTTGTCACTGCGGAGGGAATCTCTGGGTTCCTGCTCCTGTCAACAGTGGGAAATTTAGGGCAATTAGGCCACTGTTGTCACTGCGGAGGGAATCTCTGGGTTCCTGCTCCTCTCAACAGTGGGAAATTTAGAGCAATTGGTCCACTGTTGTCACTGCGGAGGGAATCTCTGGGTTCCTGCTCCTGTCAACAGTGGGAAATTTAGGGCAATTAGGCCACTGTTGTCACTGCGGAGGGAATCTCTGGGTTCCTGCTCCTCTCAACAGTGGGAAATTTAGAGCAATTGGTCCACTGTTGTCACTGCGGAGGGAATCTCTGGGTTCCTGCTCCTGTCAACAGTGGGAAATTTAGGGCAATTAGGCCACTGTTGTCACTGCGGAGGGAATCTCTGGGTTCCTGCTCCTCTCAACAGTGGGAAATTTAGAGCAATTGGTCCACTGTTGTCACTGCGGAGGGAATCTCTGGGTTCCTGCTCCTGTCAACAGTGGGAAATTTAGGGCAATTAGGCCACTGTTGTCACTGCGGAGGGAATCTCTGGGTTCCTGCTCCTCTCAACAGTGGGAAATTTAGAGCAATTGGTCCACTGTTGTCACTGCGGAGGGAATCTCTGGGTTCCTGCTCCTGTCAACAGTGGGAAATTTAGGGCAATTAGGCCACTGTTGTCACTGCGGAGGGAATCTCTGGGTTCCTGCTCCTCTCAACAGTGGGAAATTTAGAGCAATTGGTCCACTGCTGTCACTGCGGAGGGAATCTCTGGGTTCCTGCTCCTGTCAACAGTGGGAAATTTAGGGCAATTAGGCCACTGTTGTCACTGCGGAGGGAATCTCTGGGTTCCTGCTCCACTCAACAGTGAGAAATTTAGAGCAATTAGTCCACTGTTGTCACTGCGGAGGGAATCTCTGGGTTCCTGCTCCTGTCAACAGTGGGAAATTTAGGGCAATTAGGCCACTGTTGTCACTGCGGAGGGAATCTCTGGGTTCCTGCTCCTCTCAACAGTGGGAAATTTAGAGCAATTGGTCCACTGTTGTCACTGCGGAGGGAATCTCTGGGTTCCTGCTCCTGTCAACAGTGGGAAATTTAGGGCAATTAGGCCACTGTTGTCACTGCGGAGGGAATCTCTGGGTTCCTGCTCCTCTCAACAGTGGGAAATTTAGAGCAATTGGTCCACTGTTGTCACTGCGGAGGGAATCTCTGGGTTCCTGCTCCTGTCAACAGTGGGAAATTTAGGGCAATTAGGCCACTGTTGTCACTGCGGAGGGAATCTCTGGGTTCCTGCTCCTCTCAACAGTGGGAAATTTAGAGCAATTGGTCCACTGTTGTCACTGCGGAGGGAATCTCTGGGTTCCTGCTCCTGTCAACAGTGGGAAATTTAGGGCAATTAGGCCACTGTTGTCACTGCGGAGGGAATCTCTGGGTTCCTGCTCCACTCAACAGTGAGAAATTTAGAGCAATTGGTCCACTGTTGTCACTGCGGAGGGAATCTCTGGATTCCTGCTCCTGTCAACAGTGGGAAATTTAGGGCAATTAGGCCACTGTTGTCACTGCGGAGGGAATCTCTGGGTTCCTGCTCCACTCAACAGTGAGAAATTTAGAGCAATTGGTCCACTGTTGTCACTGCGGAGGGAATCTCTGGGTTCCTGCTCCTGTCAACAGTGGGAAATTTAGGGCAATTAGGCCACTGTTGTCACTGCGGAGGGAATCTCTGGGTTCCTGCTCCACTCAACAGTGAGAAATTTAGAGCAATTGGTCCACTGTTGTCACTGCGGAGGGAATCTCTGGGTTCCTGCTCCTGTCAACAGTGGGAAATTTAGGGCAATTAGGCCACTGTTGTCACTGCGGAGGGAATCTCTGGGTTCCTGCTCCACTCAACAGTGAGAAATTTAGGGCAATTGGTCCACTGTTGTCACTGCGGAGGGAATCTCTGGGTTCCTGCTCCTGTCAACAGTGGGAAATTTAGGGCAATTAGGCCACTGTTGTCACTGCGGAGGGAATCTCTGGGTTCCTGCTCCACTCAACAGTGAGAAATTTAGAGCAATTGGTCCACTGTTGTCACTGCGGAGGGAATCTCTGGGTTCCTGCTCCTGTCAACAGTGGGAAATTTAGGGCAATTAGGCCACTGTTGTCACTGCGGAGGGAATCTCTGGGTTCCTGCTCCTCTCAACAGTGGGAAATTTAGAGCAATTGGTCCACTGTTGTCACTGCGGAGGGAATCTCTGGGTTCCTGCTCCTGTCAACAGTGGGAAATTTAGGGCAATTAGGCCACTGTTGTCACTGCGGAGGGAATCTCTGGGTTCCTGCTCCTCTCAACAGTGGGAAATTTAGAGCAATTGGTCCACTGTTGTCACTGCGGAGGGAATCTCTGGGTTCCTGCTCCTGTCAACAGTGGGAAATTTAGGGCAATTAGGCCACTGTTGTCACTGCGGAGGGAATCTCTGGGTTCCTGCTCCTCTCAACAGTGGGAAATTTAGGGCAATTAGGCCACTGTTGTCACTGCGGAGGGAATCTCTGGGTTCCTGCTCCTCTCAACAGTGGGAAATTTAGAGCAATTGGTCCACTGTTGTCACTGCGGAGGGAATCTCTGGGTTCCTGCTCCTGTCAACAGTGGGAAATTTAGGGCAATTAGGCCACTGTTGTCACTGCGGAGGGAATCTCTGGGTTCCTGCTCCTCTCAACAGTGGGAAATTTAGAGCAATTGGTCCACTGTTGTCACTGCGGAGGGAATCTCTGGGTTCCTGCTCCTGTCAACAGTGGGCAATTTAGGGCAATTAGGCCACTGTTGTCACTGCGGAGGGAATCTCTGGGTTCCTGCTCCTGTCAACAGTGGGAAATTTAGGGCAATTAGTCCACTGTTGTCACTGCGGAGGGAATCTCTGGGTTCCTGCTCCTGTCAACAGTGGGAAATTTAGGGCAATTAGGCCACTGTTGTCACTGCGGAGGGAATCTCTGGGTTCCTGCTCCACTCAACAGTGAGAAATTTAGAGCAATTAGTCCACTGTTGTCACTGCGGAGGGAATCTCTGGGTTCCTGCTCCTGTCAACAGTGGGAAATTTAGGGCAATTAGGCCACTGTTGTCACTGCGGAGGGAATCTCTGGGTTCCTGCTCCTGTCAACAGTGGGAAATTTAGGGCAATTAGGCCACTGTTGTCACTGCGGAGGGAATCTCTGGGTTCCTGCTCCTCTCAACAGTGGGAAATTTAGAGCAATTGGTCCACTGTTGTCACTGCGGAGGGAATCTCTGGGTTCCTGCTCCTGTCAACAGTGGGAAATTTAGGGCAATTAGGCCACTGTTGTCACTGCGGAGGGAATCTCTGGGTTCCTGCTCCTCTCAACAGTGGGAAATTTAGAGCAATTGGTCCACTGTTGTCACTGCGGAGGGAATCTCTGGGTTCCTGCTCCTGTCAACAGTGGGAAATTTAGGGCAATTAGGCCACTGTTGTCACTGCGGAGGGAATCTCTGGGTTCCTGCTCCTCTCAACAGTGGGAAATTTAGAGCAATTGGTCCACTGTTGTCACTGCGGAGGGAATCTCTGGGTTCCTGCTCCTGTCAACAGTGGGAAATTTAGGGCAATTAGGCCACTGTTGTCACTGCGGAGGGAATCTCTGGGTTCCTGCTCCACTCAACAGTGAGAAATTTAGAGCAATTAGTCCACTGTTGTCACTGCGGAGGGAATCTCTGGGTTCCTGCTCCTGTCAACAGTGGGAAATTTAGGGCAATTAGGCCACTGTTGTCACTGCGGAGGGAATCTCTGGGTTCCTGCTCCTGTCAACAGTGGGAAATTTAGGGCAATTAGTCCACTGTTGTCACTGCGGAGGGAATCTCTGGGTTCCTGCTCCTGTCAACAGTGGGAAATTTAGGGCAATTAGGCCACTGTTGTCACTGCGGAGGGAATCTCTGGGTTCCTGCTCCTCTCAACAGTGGGAAATTTAGAGCAATTGGTCCACTGTTGTCACTGCGGAGGGAATCTCTGGGTTCCTGCTCCTGTCAACAGTGGGAAATTTAGGGCAATTAGGCCACTGTTGTCACTGCGGAGGGAATCTCTGGGTTCCTGCTCCTCTCAACAGTGGGAAATTTAGAGCAATTGGTCCACTGTTGTCACTGCGGGGGGAATCTCTGGGTTCCTGCTCCTGTCAACAGTGGGAAATTTAGGGCAATTAGGCCACTGTTGTCACTGCGGAGGGAATCTCTGGGTTCCTGCTCCACTCAACAGTGAGAAATTTAGAGCAATTAGTCCACTGTTGTCACTGCGGAGGGAATCTCTGGGTTCCTGCTCCTGTCAACAGTGGGAAATTTAGGGCAATTAGGCCACTGTTGTCACTGCGGAGGGAATCTCTGGGTTCCTGCTCCTGTCAACAGTGGGAAATTTAGGGCAATTAGTCCACTGTTGTCACTGCGGAGGGAATCTCTGGGTTCCTGCTCCACTCAACAGTGAGAAATTTAGGGCAATTAGGCCACTGTTGTCACTGCGGAGGGAATCTCTGGGTTCCTGCTCCTGTCAACAGTGGGAAATTTAGGGCAATTAGGCCACTGTTGTCACTGCGGAGGGAATCTCTGGGTTCCTGCTCCTGTCAACAGTGGGAAATTTAGGGCAATTAGTCCACTGTTGTCACTGCGGAGGGAATCTCTGGGTTCCTGCTCCTGTCAACAGTGGGAAATTTAGAGCAATTGGTCCACTGTTGTCACTGCGGAAGGAATCTCTGGGTTCCTGCTCCTGTCAACAGTGGGAAATTTAGGGCAATTAGTCCACTGTTGTCACTGTGGAGGGAATCTCTGGGTTCCTGCTCCACTCAACAGTGAGAAATTTAGAGCAATTGGTCCACTGTTGTCACTGCGGAGGGAATCTCTGGGTTCCTGCTCCTGTCAACAGTGGGAAATTTAGGGCAATTAGGCCACTGTTGTCACTGCGGAGGGAATCTCTGGGTTCCTGCTCCTCTCAACAGTGGGAAATTTAGAGCAATTGGTCCACTGTTGTCACTGCGGAGGGAATCTCTGGGTTCCTGCTCCTGTCAACAGTGGGAAATTTAGGGCAATTAGGCCACTGTTGTCACTGCGGAGGGAATCTCTGGGTTCCTGCTCCACTCAACAGTGAGAAATTTAGAGCAATTGGTCCACTGTTGTCACTGCGGAGGGAATCTCTGGATTCCTGCTCCTGTCAACAGTGGGAAATTTAGGGCAATTAGGCCACTGTTGTCACTGCGGAGGGAATCTCTGGGTTCCTGCTCCACTCAACAGTGAGAAATTTAGAGCAATTGGTCCACTGTTGTCACTGCGGAGGGAATCTCTGGGTTCCTGCTCCTGTCAACAGTGGGAAATTTAGGGCAATTAGGCCACTGTTGTCACTGCGGAGGGAATCTCTGGGTTCCTGCTCCACTCAACAGTGAGAAATTTAGAGCAATTGGTCCACTGTTGTCACTGCGGAGGGAATCTCTGGGTTCCTGCTCCTGTCAACAGTGGGAAATTTAGGGCAATTAGGCCACTGTTGTCACTGCGGAGGGAATCTCTGGGTTCCTGCTCCACTCAACAGTGAGAAATTTAGGGCAATTGGTCCACTGTTGTCACTGCGGAGGGAATCTCTGGGTTCCTGCTCCTGTCAACAGTGGGAAATTTAGGGCAATTAGGCCACTGTTGTCACTGCGGAGGGAATCTCTGGGTTCCTGCTCCACTCAACAGTGAGAAATTTAGAGCAATTGGTCCACTGTTGTCACTGCGGAGGGAATCTCTGGGTTCCTGCTCCTGTCAACAGTGGGAAATTTAGGGCAATTAGGCCACTGTTGTCACTGCGGAGGGAATCTCTGGGTTCCTGCTCCTCTCAACAGTGGGAAATTTAGAGCAATTGGTCCACTGTTGTCACTGCGGAGGGAATCTCTGGGTTCCTGCTCCTGTCAACAGTGGGAAATTTAGGGCAATTAGGCCACTGTTGTCACTGCGGAGGGAATCTCTGGGTTCCTGCTCCTCTCAACAGTGGGAAATTTAGAGCAATTGGTCCACTGTTGTCACTGCGGAGGGAATCTCTGGGTTCCTGCTCCTGTCAACAGTGGGAAATTTAGGGCAATTAGGCCACTGTTGTCACTGCGGAGGGAATCTCTGGGTTCCTGCTCCTCTCAACAGTGGGAAATTTAGAGCAATTGGTCCACTGTTGTCACTGCGGAGGGAATCTCTGGGTTCCTGCTCCTGTCAACAGTGGGAAATTTAGGGCAATTAGGCCACTGTTGTCACTGCGGAGGGAATCTCTGGGTTCCTGCTCCTCTCAACAGTGGGAAATTTAGAGCAATTGGTCCACTGTTGTCACTGCGGAGGGAATCTCTGGGTTCCTGCTCCTGTCAACAGTGGGCAATTTAGGGCAATTAGGCCACTGTTGTCACTGCGGAGGGAATCTCTGGGTTCCTGCTCCTGTCAACAGTGGGAAATTTAGGGCAATTAGTCCACTGTTGTCACTGCGGAGGGAATCTCTGGGTTCCTGCTCCTGTCAACAGTGGGAAATTTAGGGCAATTAGGCCACTGTTGTCACTGCGGAGGGAATCTCTGGGTTCCTGCTCCACTCAACAGTGAGAAATTTAGAGCAATTAGTCCACTGTTGTCACTGCGGAGGGAATCTCTGGGTTCCTGCTCCTGTCAACAGTGGGAAATTTAGGGCAATTAGGCCACTGTTGTCACTGCGGAGGGAATCTCTGGGTTCCTGCTCCTGTCAACAGTGGGAAATTTAGGGCAATTAGGCCATTGTTGTCACTGCGGAGGGAATCTCTGGGTTCCTGCTCCTCTCAACAGTGGGAAATTTAGAGCAATTGGTCCACTGTTGTCACTGCGGAGGGAATCTCTGGGTTCCTGCTCCTGTCAACAGTGGGAAATTTAGGGCAATTAGGCCACTGTTGTCACTGCGGAGGGAATCTCTGGGTTCCTGCTCCTCTCAACAGTGGGAAATTTAGAGCAATTGGTCCACTGTTGTCACTGCGGAGGGAATCTCTGGGTTCCTGCTCCTGTCAACAGTGGGAAATTTAGGGCAATTAGGCCACTGTTGTCACTGCGGAGGGAATCTCTGGGTTCCTGCTCCTCTCAACAGTGGGAAATTTAGAGCAATTGGTCCACTGTTGTCACTGCGGAGGGAATCTCTGGGTTCCTGCTCCTGTCAACAGTGGGAAATTTAGGGCAATTAGGCCACTGTTGTCACTGCGGAGGGAATCTCTGGGTTCCTGCTCCACTCAACAGTGAGAAATTTAGAGCAATTAGTCCACTGTTGTCACTGCGGAGGGAATCTCTGGGTTCCTGCTCCTGTCAACAGTGGGAAATTTAGGGCAATTAGGCCACTGTTGTCACTGCGGAGGGAATCTCTGGGTTCCTGCTCCTGTCAACAGTGGGAAATTTAGGGCAATTAGTCCACTGTTGTCACTGCGGAGGGAATCTCTGGGTTCCTGCTCCTGTCAACAGTGGGAAATTTAGGGCAATTAGGCCACTGTTGTCACTGCGGAGGGAATCTCTGGGTTCCTGCTCCTCTCAACAGTGGGAAATTTAGAGCAATTGGTCCACTGTTGTCACTGCGGAGGGAATCTCTGGGTTCCTGCTCCTGTCAACAGTGGGAAATTTAGGGCAATTAGGCCACTGTTGTCACTGCGGAGGGAATCTCTGGGTTCCTGCTCCTCTCAACAGTGGGAAATTTAGAGCAATTGGTCCACTGTTGTCACTGCGGGGGGAATCTCTGGGTTCCTGCTCCTGTCAACAGTGGGAAATTTAGGGCAATTAGGCCACTGTTGTCACTGCGGAGGGAATCTCTGGGTTCCTGCTCCACTCAACAGTGAGAAATTTAGAGCAATTAGTCCACTGTTGTCACTGCGGAGGGAATCTCTGGGTTCCTGCTCCTGTCAACAGTGGGAAATTTAGGGCAATTAGGCCACTGTTGTCACTGCGGAGGGAATCTCTGGGTTCCTGCTCCTGTCAACAGTGGGAAATTTAGGGCAATTAGTCCACTGTTGTCACTGCGGAGGGAATCTCTGGGTTCCTGCTCCACTCAACAGTGAGAAATTTAGGGCAATTAGGCCACTGTTGTCACTGCGGAGGGAATCTCTGGGTTCCTGCTCCTGTCAACAGTGGGAAATTTAGGGCAATTAGGCCACTGTTGTCACTGCGGAGGGAATCTCTGGGTTCCTGCTCCTGTCAACAGTGGGAAATTTAGGGCAATTAGTCCACTGTTGTCACTGCGGAGGGAATCTCTGGGTTCCTGCTCCTGTCAACAGTGGGAAATTTAGAGCAATTGGTCCACTGTTGTCACTGCGGAAGGAATCTCTGGGTTCCTGCTCCTGTCAACAGTGGGAAATTTAGGGCAATTAGGCCACTGTTGTCACTGCGGAGGGAATCTCTGGGTTCCTGCTCCACTCAACAGTGAGAAATTTAGAGCAATTAGTCCACTGTTGTCACTGCGGAGGGAATCTCTGGGTTCCTGCTCCTCTCAACAGTGGGAAATTTAGAGCAATTGGTCCACTGTTGTCACTGCGGAGGGAATCTCTGGGTTCCTGCTCCTGTCAACAGTGGGAAATTTAGGGCAATTAGTCCACTGTTGTCACTGTGGAGGGAATCTCTGGGTTCCTGCTCCACTCAACAGTGAGAAATTTAGAGCAATTAGTCCACTGTTGTCACTGCGGAGGGAATCTCTGGGTTCCTGCTCCTGTCAACAGTGGGAAATTTAGGGCAATTAGGCCACTGTTGTCACTGCGGAGGGAATCTCTGGGTTCCTGCTCCTCTCAACAGTGGGAAATTTAGAGCAATTGGTCCACTGTTGTCACTGCGGAGGGAATCTCTGGGTTCCTGCTCCTGTCAACAGTGGGAAATTTAGGGCAATTAGGCCACTGTTGTCACTGCGGAGGGAATCTCTGGGTTCCTGCTCCTCTCAACAGTGGGAAATTTAGAGCAATTGGTCCACTGTTGTCACTGCGGAGGGAATCTCTGGGTTCCTGCTCCTGCCAACAGTGGGAAATTTAGGGCAATTAGGCCACTGTTGTCACTGCGGAGGGAATCTCTGGGTTCCTGCTCCTCTCAACAGTGGGAAATTTAGAGCAATTAGTCCACTGTTGTCACTGCGGAGGGAATCTCTGGGTTCCTGCTCCTCTCAACAGTGGGAAATTTAGAGCAATTGGTCCACTGTTGTCACTGCGGAGGGAATCTCTGGGTTCCTGCTCCTGTCAACAGTGGGAAATTTAGGGCAATTAGGCCACTGTTGTCACTGCGGAGGGAATCTCTGGGTTCCTGCTCCACTCAACAGTGAGAAATTTAGAGCAATTAGTCCACTGTTGTCACTGCGGAGGGAATCTCTGGGTTCCTGCTCCTCTCAACAGTGGGAAATTTAGAGCAATTGGTCCACTGTTGTCACTGCGGAGGGAATCTCTGGGTTCCTGCTCCTGTCAACAGTGGGAAATTTAGGGCAATTAGGCCACTGTTGTCACTACGGAGGGAATCTCTGGGTTCCTGCTCCTCTCAACAGTGGGAAACTTAGAGCAATTGGTCCACTGTTGTCACTGCGGAGGGAATCTCTGGGTTCCTGCTCCTGTTAACAGTGGGAAATTTAGGGCAATTAGGCCACTGTTGTCACTGCGGAGGGAATCTCTGGGTTCCTGCTCCTGTCAACAGTGGGATATTTAGGGCAAGTAGGCCACTGTTGTCACTGCGGAGGGAATCTCTGGGTTCCTGCTCCTCTCAACAGTGGGAAATCTAGGGCAAATTAGTTAGGGAGATGTTAGTGGCAGACTGGCATAGTAAGGACGTAGAGGATTACAGTAAGGACATGGAGACTTACAATGAGGACGTGGGGACTTACGATAAGGACATGACGACTTACAATGAGGACATGGAGACTTACTGCCTTAAGAAAGGTCTTACAGCTACATGCCTCACAGCGGCATGCCTTACTGCCACACGTCTCACAGCTTCTTTTTTATTTATTTATTTTCAGTTGGGCAGTAAACTCTGAACAGAGTAAAGTCTGACATTATTGTGTGAAAGAGCTGTTCTTTGTTGTTGTTTTTTGTTGTTGTTCTTTGTTGTTGTTGTTGTTGTCGTCGTTGTTGTTGTTGTTGTCGTCGTTGTTGTTATCGTCGTTGTTGTTGTTTTGTCGTCGTCGTTGTCGTCGTCGTTGTTGTCGTCGTCGTTGTTATCGTCGTTGTTGTTGTTTTGTCGTCGTCGTTGTCGTCGTCGCTGTCGTTGTGGTCGTCGCCGTCGTCGTCGTTGTTGTTGTCGTTGTCGTCGTCGCCGTCGTCGCCGTCGTTGTTGTCGTCGCCGTCGTTGTCGTCGTTGTCGTTGTTGTCGCCGTCGCTGTTGTCACTGTTCCACTGTTGTCACTGCGGAGGGAATCTCTGGGTTCCTGCTTCTCTCAACAGTGGGAAATTTAGGGCAAATTAGTCCACTGTTGTCACTGCTGAGGGAATCTCTGGGTCCTGCTCCTCTCAACAGTGGGAAATTTAGAGCAATTAGTCCACTGTTGTCACTGCGGAGGGAATCTCTGGGTTCCTGCTCCTCTCAACAGTGGGAAATTTAGAGCAATTAGTCCACTGTTGTCACTGCGGAGGGAATCTCTGGGTTCCTGCTCTTCTCAACAGTGGGAAATTTAGGGTAATTGGTCCACTGTTGTCACTGCGGAGGGAATCTCTGGGTTCCTGCTCCTCTCAACAGTGGGAAATTTAGAGCAATTAGTCCACTGTTGTCACTGCGGAGGGAATCTCTGGGTTCCTGCTCCACTCAACAGTGGGAAATTTAGAGCAATTAGTCCACTGTTGTCACTGCGGAGGGAATCTCTGGGTTCCTGCTCCTCTCAACAGTGGGAAATTTAGAGCAATTAGTCCACTGTTGTCACTGCGGAGGGAATCTCTGGGTTCCTGCTCCTCTCAACAGTGGGAAATTTAGGGCAATTGGTCCACTGTTGTCACTGCGGAGGGAATCTCTGGGTTCCTGCTCCTGTCAACAGTGGGAAATTTAGGGCAATTAGGCCACTGTTGTCACTGCGGAGGGAATCTCTGGGTTCCTGCTCCTGTCAACAGTGGGATATTTAGGGCAATTAGGCCACTGTTGTCACTGCGGAGGGAATCTCTGGGTTCCTGCTCCTCTCAACAGTGGGAAATCTAGGTCAAATTAGTTAGGGAGATGTTAGTGGCAGACTGGCATAGTAAGGACGCAGAGGATTACAGTAAGGACATGGAGACTTACAATGAGGACGTGGGGACTTACGATAAGGACATGACGACTTACAATGAGGACATGGAGACTTACTGCCTTAAGAAAGGTCTTACAGCTACATGCCTCACAGCGGCATGCCTTACTGCCACACGTCTCACAGCTACATGCCTTACTGTATATGCCTTACCACCTGCTTGCCATACCGCTATGCTACTGCGCTCTTGCGACTGCGGAGGGAATCTCTGGGTTCCTGCTCCTCTCAACTGAGGGAAATTTAGGGCAATTAGTCCACTGTTGTCACTGCGGAGGGAATCTCTGGGTTCCTCCTCCTCTCAACAGTGGGAAATTTAGGGCAATTGGTCCACTGTTGTCACTGCGGAGGGAATCTCTGGGTTCCTGCTCCTGTCAACAGTGGGAAATTTAGGGCAATTAGGCCACTGTTGTCACTGCGGAGGGAATCTCTGGGTTCCTGCTCCTGTCAACAGTGGGAAATTTAGGGTAATTAGGCCACTGTTGTCACTGCGGAGGGAATCTCTGGGTTCCTGCTCCTCTCAACAGTGGGAAATTTAGGGCAATTGGTCCACTGTTGTCACTGCAGAGGGAATCTCTGGGTTCCTGCTCCTGTCAACAGTGGGAAATTTAGGGCAATTAGGCCACTGTTGTCACTGCGGAGGGAATCTCTGGGTGCCTGCTCCTCTCAACAGTGGGAAATCTAGGGCAAATTAGTTAGGGAGATTTAATTTTTTTTAGGATTTAATCTTTCTTTTTTATTTATTTATTTTCAGTTGGGCAGTAAACTCTGAACAGAGTAAAGTCTGACATTATTGTGTGAAAGAGCTGTTCTTTGTTGTTGTTTTTTGTTGTTGTTGTTCTTTGTTGTTGTTGTTGTCGTCGTTGTTGTTGTTATCGTCGTTGTTGTTGTTTTGTCGTCGTCGTTGTTATCGTCGTTGTTGTTGTTTTGTCGTCGTCGTCGTCGTTGTCGTCGTCGTTGTTGTTGTTGTCGTCGCCGTCGTTGTTGTTGTCGTTGTTGTCGTCGTCGTCGTTGTCGTTGTGGTCGTCGCCGACGTCGTTGTCGTCGTTGTCGTCGTCGTCGTTGTTGTTGTCGTTGTTGTTGTTGTCGTCGCCGTCGTCGTTGTCGTTGGTGTCGTTGTTGTCGTTGGTGTCGTTGTTGTCGTTGTCGTCGTTGTTGTTGTCGTTGTCGTTGGTGTCGTTGTTGTCGCTGTTGTCGTCGTCGTCGCCGTCGTTGTCGTTGTTGTCGTCGTTGTCGTCGTCGTCGTTGTTGTCGTCGTTGTGGTCGTCGCCGCCGTCGTCGCCGTCGTTGTTGTCGTCGTCGCCGTCGTTGTTGTTGTCGTTGTTGTCGTTGTCGCTGTCGTTGTGGTCGTCGCCGTCGTCGTCGTTGTTGTTGTCGTTGTCGTCGTCGCCGTCGTCGCCGTCGTTGTTGTCGTCGCTGTCGTTGTCGTCGTTGTTGTCGCCGTCGCTGTTGTCACTGTTCCACTGTTGTCACTGCGGAGGGAATCTCTGGGTTCCTGCTACTCTCAACAGTGGGAAATTTAGGGCAAATTAGTCCACTGTTGTCACTGCTGAGGGAATCTCTGGGTCCTGCTCCTCTCAACAGTGGGAAATTTAGAGCAATTAGTCCACTGTTGTCACTGCGGAGGGAATCTCTGGGTTCCTGCTCCTCTCAACAGTGGGAAATTTAGAGCAATTAGTCCACAGTTGTAACTGCGGAGGGAATCTCTGGGTTCCTGCTCCACTCAACAGTGGGAAATTTAGAGCAATTAGTCCACTGTTGTCACTGCGGAGGGAATCTCTGGGTTCCTGCTCCTCTCAACAGTGGGAAATTTAGAGCAATTAGTCCACTGTTGTCACTGCGGAGGGAATCTCTGGGTTCCTGCTCCTCTCAACAGTGGGAAATTTAGGCCAATTGGTCCACTGTTGTCACTGCGGAGGGAATCTCTGGGTTCCTGCTCCTGTCAACAGTGGGAAATTTAGGGCAATTAGGCCACTGTTGTCACTGCGGAGGGAATCTCTGGGTTCCTGCTCCTGTCAACAGTGGGATATTTAGGGCAATTAGGCCACTGTTGTCACTGCGGAGGGAATCTCTGGGTTCCTGCTCCTCTCAACAGTGGGAAATCTAGGGCAAATTAGTTAGGGAGATGTTAGTGGCAGACTGGCATAGTAAGGACGTAGAGGATTACAGTAAGGACATGGAGACTTACAATGAGGACGTGGGGACTTACGATAAGGACATGACGACTTACAATGAGGACATGGAGACTTACTGCCTTAAGAAAGGTCTTACAGCTACATGCCTCACAGCGGCATGCCTTACTGCCACGCGTCTCACAGCTACATGCCTTACTGTATATGCCTTACCAGCTGCTTGCCATACCGCTATGCTACTGCGCTCTTGCGACTGCGGAGGGAATCTCTGGGTTCCTGCTCCTCTCAACTGAGGGAAATTTAGGGCAATTAGTCCACTGTTGTCACTGCGGAGGGAATCTCTGGGTTCCTGCTCCTCTCAACAGTGGGAAATTTAGGGCAATTGGTCCACTGTTGTCACTGCGGAGGGAATCTCTGGGTTCCTGCTCCTGTCAACAGTGGGAAATTTAGGGCAATTAGGCCACTGTTGTCACTGCGGAGGGAAACTCTGGGTTCCTGCTCCTCTCAACAGTGGGAAATTTAGGGCAATTGGTCCACTGTTGTCACTGCGGAGGGAATCTCTGGGTTCCTGCTCCTGTCAACAGTGGGAAATTTAGGGCAATTAGGCCACTGTTGTCACTGTGGAGGGAATCTCTGGGTTCCTGCTCCTGTCAACAGTGGGAAATTTAGGGCAATTGGTCCACTGTTGTCACTGCGGAGGGAATCTCTGGGTTCCTGCTCCTGTCAACAGTGGGAAATTTAGGGCAATTAGGCCACTGTTGTCACTGCGGAGGGAATCTCTGGGTTCCTCCTCCTCTCAACAGTGGGAAATTTAGGGCAATTGGTCCACTGTTGTCACTGCGGAGGGAATCTCTGGGTTCCTGCTCCTGTCAACAGTGGGAAATTTAGGGCAATTAGGCCACTGTTGTCACTGCGGAGGGAATCTCTGGGTTCCTGCTCCTCTCAACAGTGGGAAATTTACGGCAATTGGTCCACTGTTGTCACTGCGGAGGGAATCTCTGGGTTCCTGCTCCTGTCAACAGTGGGAAATTTAGGGTAATTAGGCCACTGTTGTCACTGCGGAGGGAATCTCTGGGTTCCTGCTCCTGTCAACAGTGGGATATTTAGGGCAAGTAGGCCACTGTTGTCACTGCGGAGGGAATCTCTGGGTTCCTGCTCCTCTCAACAGTGGGAAATCTAGGGCAAATTAGTTAGGGAGATGTTAGTGGCAGACTGGCATAGTAAGGACGTAGAGGATTACAGTAAGGACATGGAGACTTACAATGAGGACGTGGGGACTTACGATAAGGACATGACGACTTACAATGAGGACATGGAGACTTACTGCCTTAAGAAAGGTCTTACAGCTACATGCCTCACAGCGGCATGCCTTACTGCCACACGTCTCACAGCTTCTTTTTTATTTATTTATTTTCAGTTGGGCAGTAAACTCTGAACAGAGTAAAGTCTGACATTATTGTGTGAAAGAGCTGTTCTTTGTTGTTGTTTTTTGTTGTTGTTCTTTGTTGTTGTTGTTGTTGTCGTCGTTGTTGTTGTTGTTGTCGTCGTTGTTGTTATCGTCGTTGTTGTTGTTTTGTCGTCGTCGTTGTCGTCGTCGTTGTTGTCGTCGTCGTTGTTATCGTCGTTGTTGTTGTTTTGTCGTCGTCGTTGTCGTCGTCGTCGTCGTCGTTGTCGTTGTCGTCGTCGTCGTGTTTGTCGTCGTCGCCGTCGTTGTTGTTGTCGCTGTCGTTGTGGTCGTCGCCGTCGTCGTCGTTGTTGTTGTCGTTGTCGTCGTCGCCGTCGTCGCCGTCGTTGTTGTCGTCGCCGTCGTTGTCGTCGTTGTCGTTGTTGTCGCCGTCGCTGTTGTCACTGTTCCACTGTTGTCACTGCGGAGGGAATCTCTGGGTTCCTGCTTCTCTCAACAGTGGGAAATTTAGGGCAAATTAGTCCACTGTTGTCACTGCTGAGGGAATCTCTGGGTCCTGCTCCTCTCAACAGTGGGAAATTTAGAGCAATTAGTCCACTGTTGTCACTGCGGAGGGAATCTCTGGGTTCCTGCTCCTCTCAACAGTGGGAAATTTAGAGCAATTAGTCCACTGTTGTCACTGCGGAGGGAATCTCTGGGTTCCTGCTCTTCTCAACAGTGGGAAATTTAGGGTAATTGGTCCACTGTTGTCACTGCGGAGGGAATCTCTGGGTTCCTGCTCCTCTCAACAGTGGGAAATTTAGAGCAATTAGTCCACTGTTGTCACTGCGGAGGGAATCTCTGGGTTCCTGCTCCACTCAACAGTGGGAAATTTAGAGCAATTAGTCCACTGTTGTCACTGCGGAGGGAATCTCTGGGTTCCTGCTCCTCTCAACAGTGGGAAATTTAGAGCAATTAGTCCACTGTTGTCACTGCGGAGGGAATCTCTGGGTTCCTGCTCCTCTCAACAGTGGGAAATTTAGGGCAATTGGTCCACTGTTGTCACTGCGGAGGGAATCTCTGGGTTCCTGCTCCTGTCAACAGTGGGAAATTTAGGGCAATTAGGCCACTGTTGTCACTGCGGAGGGAATCTCTGGGTTCCTGCTCCTGTCAACAGTGGGATATTTAGGGCAATTAGGCCACTGTTGTCACTGCGGAGGGAATCTCTGGGTTCCTGCTCCTCTCAACAGTGGGAAATCTAGGTCAAATTAGTTAGGGAGATGTTAGTGGCAGACTGGCATAGTAAGGACGCAGAGGATTACAGTAAGGACATGGAGACTTACAATGAGGACGTGGGGACTTACGATAAGGACATGACGACTTACAATGAGGACATGGAGACTTACTGGCTTAAGAAAGGTCTTACAGCTACATGCCTCACAGCGGCATGCCTTACTGCCACACGTCTCACAGCTACATGCCTTACTGTATATGCCTTACCACCTGCTTGCCATACCGCTATGCTACTGCGCTCTTGCGACTGCGGAGGGAATCTCTGGGTTCCTGCTCCTCTCAACTGAGGGAAATTTAGGGCAATTAGTCCACTGTTGTCACTGCGGAGGGAATCTCTGGGTTCCTGCTCCTCTCAACAGTGGGAAATTTAGGGCAATTGGTCCACTGTTGTCACTGCGGAGGGAATCTCTGGCTTCCTGCTCCTGTCAACAGTGGGAAATTTAGGGCAATTAGGCCACTGTTGTCACTGCGGAGGGAATCTCTGGGTTCCTGCTCCTGTCAACAGTGGGAAATTTAGGGTAATTAGGCCACTGTTGTCACTGCGGAGGGAATCTCTGGGTTCCTGCTCCTCTCAACAGTGGGAAATTTAGGGCAATTGGTCCACTGTTGTCACTGCAGAGGGAATCTCTGGGTTCCTGCTCCTGTCAACAGTGGGAAATTTAGGGCAATTAGGCCACTGTTGTCACTGCGGAGGGAATCTCTGGGTGCCTGCTCCTCTCAACAGTGGGAAATCTAGGGCAAATTAGTTAGGGAGATTTAATTTTTTTTAGGATTTAATCTTTCTTTTTTATTTATTTATTTTCAGTTGGGCAGTAAACTCTGAACAGAGTAAAGTCTGACATTATTGTGTGAAAGAGCTGTTCTTTGTTGTTGTTTTTTGTTGTTGTTGTTCTTTGTTGTTGTTGTTGTCGTCGTTGTTGTTGTTATCGTCGTTGTTGTTGTTTTGTCGTCGTCGTTGTTATCGTCGTTGTTGTTGTTTTGTCGTCGTCGTCGTCGTTGTCGTCGTCGTTGTTGTTGTTGTCGTCGCCGTCGTTGTTGTTGTCGTTGTTGTCGTCGTCGTCGTTGTCGTTGTGGTCGTCGCCGACGTCGTTGTCGTCGTTGTCGTCGTCGTCGTTGTTGTTGTCGTTGTTGTTGTTGTCGTCGCCGTCGTCGTTGTCGTTGGTGTCGTTGTTGTCGTTGGTGTCGTTGTTGTCGTTGTCGTCGTTGTTGTTGTCGTTGTCGTTGGTGTCGTTGTTGTCGCTGTTGTCGTCGTCGTCGCCGTCGTTGTCGTTGTTGTCGTCGTTGTCGTCGTCGTCGTTGTTGTCGTCGTTGTGGTCGTCGCCGCCGTCGTCGCCGTCGTTGTTGTCGTCGTCGCCGTCGTTGTTGTTGTCGTTGTTGTCGTTGTCGCTGTCGTTGTGGTCGTCGCCGTCGTCGTCGTTGTTGTTGTCGTTGTCGTCGTCGCCGTCGTCGCCGTCGTTGTTGTCGTCGCTGTCGTTGTCGTCGTTGTTGTCGCCGTCGCTGTTGTCACTGTTCCACTGTTGTCACTGCGGAGGGAATCTCTGGGTTCCTGCTACTCTCAACAGTGGGAAATTTAGGGCAAATTAGTCCACTGTTGTCACTGCTGAGGGAATCTCTGGGTCCTGCTCCTCTCAACAGTGGGAAATTTAGAGCAATTAGTCCACTGTTGTCACTGCGGAGGGAATCTCTGGGTTCCTGCTCCTCTCAACAGTGGGAAATTTAGAGCAATTAGTCCACAGTTGTAACTGCGGAGGGAATCTCTGGGTTCCTGCTCCACTCAACAGTGGGAAATTTAGAGCAATTAGTCCACTGTTGTCACTGCGGAGGGAATCTCTGGGTTCCTGCTCCTCTCAACAGTGGGAAATTTAGAGCAATTAGTCCACTGTTGTCACTGCGGAGGGAATCTCTGGGTTCCTGCTCCTCTCAACAGTGGGAAATTTAGGCCAATTGGTCCACTGTTGTCACTGCGGAGGGAATCTCTGGGTTCCTGCTCCTGTCAACAGTGGGAAATTTAGGGCAATTAGGCCACTGTTGTCACTGCGGAGGGAATCTCTGGGTTCCTGCTCCTGTCAACAGTGGGATATTTAGGGCAATTAGGCCACTGTTGTCACTGCGGAGGGAATCTCTGGGTTCCTGCTCCTCTCAACAGTGGGAAATCTAGGGCAAATTAGTTAGGGAGATGTTAGTGGCAGACTGGCATAGTAAGGACGTAGAGGATTACAGTAAGGACATGGAGACTTACAATGAGGACGTGGGGACTTACGATAAGGACATGACGACTTACAATGAGGACATGGAGACTTACTGCCTTAAGAAAGGTCTTACAGCTACATGCCTCACAGCGGCATGCCTTACTGCCACGCGTCTCACAGCTACATGCCTTACTGTATATGCCTTACCAGCTGCTTGCCATACCGCTATGCTACTGCGCTCTTGCGACTGCGGAGGGAATCTCTGGGTTCCTGCTCCTCTCAACTGAGGGAAATTTAGGGCAATTAGTCCACTGTTGTCACTGCGGAGGGAATCTCTGGGTTCCTGCTCCTCTCAACAGTGGGAAATTTAGGGCAATTGGTCCACTGTTGTCACTGCGGAGGGAATCTCTGGGTTCCTGCTCCTGTCAACAGTGGGAAATTTAGGGCAATTAGGCCACTGTTGTCACTGCGGAGGGAAACTCTGGGTTCCTGCTCCTCTCAACAGTGGGAAATTTAGGGCAATTGGTCCACTGTTGTCACTGCGGAGGGAATCTCTGGGTTCCTGCTCCTGTCAACAGTGGGAAATTTAGGGCAATTAGGCCACTGTTGTCACTGTGGAGGGAATCTCTGGGTTCCTGCTCCTGTCAACAGTGGGAAATTTAGGGCAATTGGTCCACTGTTGTCACTGCGGAGGGAATCTCTGGGTTCCTGCTCCTGTCAACAGTGGGAAATTTAGGGCAATTAGGCCACTGTTGTCACTGCGGAGGGAATCTCTGGGTTCCTGCTCCTGTCAACAGTGGGATATTTAGTGCAATTAGGCCACTGTTGTCACTGCGGAGGGAATCTCTGGGTTCCTGCTCCTCTCAACAGTGGGAAATCTAGGGCAAATTAGTTAGGGAGATGTTAGTGGCAGACTGGCATAGTAAGGACGTAGAGGATTACAGTAAGGACATGGAGACTTACAATGAGGACGTGGGGACTTACGATAAGGACATGACGACTTACAATGAGGACATGGAGACTTACTGCCTTAAGAAAGGTCTTACAGCTACATGCCTCACAGCGGCATGCCTTACTGCCACACGTCTCACAGCTACATGCCTTACTGTATATGCCTTACCAGCTGCTTGCCATACCGCTATGCTACTGCGCTCTTGCGACTGCGGAGGGAATCTCTGGGTTCCTGCTCCTCTCAACTGAGGGAAATTTAGGGCAATTAGTCCACTGTTGTCACTGCGGAGGGAATCTCTGGGTTCCTGCTCCTCTCAACAGTGGGAAATTTAGGGCAATTAGGCCACTGTTGTCACTGCGGAGGGAATCTCTGAGTTCCTGCTCCTCTCAACAGTGGGAAATTTAGGGCAATTAGTCCACTGTTGTCACTGCGGATTGAATCTCTGGGTTCCTGCTCCTGTCAACAGTGGGAAATTTAGGGCAATTAAGCCACTGTTGTCACTGCGGAGGGAATCTCTGGGTTCCTGCTCCTCTCAACAGTGGGAAATCTAGGGCAAATTAGTCCACTGTTGTCAGTGCGGAGGGAATCTCTGGGTTCCTGCTCCTCTCAACAGTGGGAAATTTAGGGCAATTAGTCGACTGTTGTCATGCGGAGGGAGTCTCTGGGTTCCTGCTCCTCTCAACAGTGGGAAATCTAGGGCAAATTAGTTAGGGAGATTTAATTTTTTTTAGGATTTAATCTTTCTTTTTTATTTATTTATTTTCAGTTGGGCAGTAAACTCTGAACAGAGTAAAGTCTGACATTATTGTGTGAAAGAGCTGTTCTTTGTTGTTGTTTTTTGTTGTTGTTGTTCTTTGTTGTTGTTGTTGTCGTTGTTGTTGTTGTTGTCGTCGTCGTTGTTGTTGTTATCGTCGTTGTTGTTGTTTTGTCGTCGTCGTTGTTATCGTCGTTGTTGTTGTTTTGTCGTCGTCGTCGTCGTTGTCGTCGTCGTTGTTGTTGTTGTCGTCGCCGTCGTTGTCGTCGCCGTCGTCGCCGTCGTTGTTGTTGTCGTTGTTGTCGTCGTCGTCGTTGTCGTTGTGGTCGTCGCCGACGTCGTTGTCGTCGTCGTCGTTGTTGTTGTCGTTGTTGTTGTTGTCGTCGCCGTCGTCGTTGTCGTTGGTGTCGTTGTTGTCGTTGTTGTTGTCGTTGTTGTCGTCGTCGTCGTCGTCATCGTTGTCGTTGGTGTCGTTGTTGTCGCTGTTGTCGTCGTCGTCGCCGTCGTTGTCGTTGTTGTCGTCGTCGTCGTTGTCGCTGTCGTTGTGGTCGTCGTCGTCGTCGTCGTTGTGGTCGTCGCCGCCGTCGTCGCCGTCGTTGTTGTTGTCGTTGTTGTCGTTGTCGCTGTCGTTGTGGTCGTCGCCGTCGTCGTCGTTGTTGTCGTCGCCGTCGTCGCCGTCGTTGTTGTCGTCGCTGTCGTTGTCGTCGTTGTTGTCGCCGTCGCTGTTGTCACTGTTCCACTGTTGTCACTGCGGAGGGAATCTCTGGGTTCCTGCTACTCTCAACAGTGGGAAATTTAGGGCAAATTAGTCCACTGTTGTCACTGCTGAGGGATTCTCTGGGTCCTGCTCCTCTCAACAGTGGGAAATTTAGAGCAATTAGTCCACTGTTGTCACTGCGGAGGGAATCTCTGGGTTCCTGCTCCTCTCAACAGTGGGAAATTTAGAGCAATTAGTCCACAGTTGTAACTGCGGAGGGAATCTCTGGGTTCCTGCTCCACTCAACAGTGGGAAATTTAGAGCAATTAGTCCACTGTTGTCACTGCGGAGGGAATCTCTGGGTTCCTGCTCCTCTCAACAGTGGGAAATTTAGAGCAATTGGTCCACTGTTGTCACTGCGGAGGGAATCTCTGGGTTCCTGCTCCTCTCAACAGTGGGAAATTTAGGCCAATTGGTCCACTGTTGTCACTGCGGAGGGAATCTCTGGGTTCCTGCTCCTGTCAACAGTGGGAAATTTAGGGCAATTAGGCCACTGTTGTCACTGCGGAGGGAATCTCTGGGTTCCTGCTCCTGTCAACAGTGGGATATTTAGGTCAATTAGGCCACTGTTGTCACTGCGGAGGGAATCTCTGGGTTCCTGCTCCTCTCAACAGTGGGAAATCTAGGGCAAATTAGTTAGGGAGATGTTAGTGGCAGACTGGCATAGTAAGGACGTAGAGGATTACAGTAAGGACATGGAGACTTACAATGAGGATGTGGGGACTTACGATAAGGACATGACGACTTACAATGAGGACATGGAGACTTACTGCCTTAAGAAAGGTCTTACAGCTACATGCCTCACAGCGGCATGCCTTACTGCCACACGTCTCACAGCTACATGCCTTACTGTATATGCCTTACCAGCTGCTTGCCATACCGCTATGCTACTGCGCTCTTGCGACTGCGGAGGGAATCTCTGGGTTCCTGCTCCTCTCAACTGAGGGAAATTTAGGGCAATTAGTCCACTGTTGTCACTGCGGAGGGAATCTCTGGGTTCCTGCTCCTCTCAACAGTGGGAAATTTAGGGCAATTGGTCCACTGTTGTCACTGCGGAGGGAATCTCTGGGTTCCTGCTCCTGTCAACAGTGGGAAATTTAGGGCAATTAGGCCACTGTTGTCACTGCGGAGGGAAACTCTGGGTTCCTGCTCCTCTCAACAGTGGGAAATTTAGGGCAATTGGTCCACTGTTGTCACTGCGGAGGGAATCTCTGGGTTCCTGCTCCTGTCAACAGTGGGAAATTTAGGGCAATTAGGCCACTGTTGTCACTGTGGAGGGAATCTCTGGGTTCCTGCTCCTGTCAACAGTGGGAAATTTAGGGCAATTGGTCCACTGTTGTCACTGCGGAGGGAATCTCTGGGTTCCTGCTCCTGTCAACAGTGGGAAATTTAGGGCAATTAGGCCACTGTTGTCACTGTGGAGGGAATCTCTGGGTTCCTGCTCCTGTCAACAGTGGGAAATTTAGGGCAACTAGGCCACTGTTGTCACTGCGGAGGGAATCTCTGGGTTCCTGCTCCTGTCAACAGTGGGATATTTAGGGCAATTAGGCCACTGTTGTCACTGCGGAGGGAATCTCTGGGTTCCTGCTCCTCTCAACAGTGGGAAATCTAGGGCAAATTAGTTAGGGAGATGTTAGTGGCAGACTGGCATAGTAAGGACGTAGAGGATTACAGTAAGGACATGGAGACTTACAATGAGGACGTGGGGACTTACGATAAGGACATGACGACTTACAATGAGGACATGGAGACTTACTGCCTTAAGAAAGGTCTTACAGCTACATGCCTCACAGCGGCATGCCTTACTGCCACACGTCTCACAGCTACATGCCTTACTGTATATGCCTTACCAGCTGCTTGCCATACCGCTATGCTACTGCGCTCTTGCGACTGCGGAGGGAATCTCTGGGTTCCTGCTCCTCTCAACTGAGGGAAATTTAGGGCAATTAGTCCACTGTTGTCATTGCGGAGGGAATCTCTGGGTTCCTGCTCCTCTCAACAGTGGGAAATTTAGGGCAATTAGTCCACTGTTGTCACTGCGGAGGGAATCTCTGGGTTCCTGCTCCTGTCAACAGTGGGAAATTTAGGGCAATTAAGCCACTGTTGTCACTGCGGAGGGAATCTCTGGGTTCCTGCTCCTCTCAACAGTGGGAAATCTAGGGCAAATTAGTCCACTGTTGTCAGTGTGGAGGGAATCTCTGGGTTCCTGCTCCTCTCAACAGTGGGAAATTTAGGGCAATTAGTCGACTGTTGTCATGCGGAGGGAGTCTCTAGGTTGTGTTCCTGTCAAGACTGGGAAATGCAGATGGAATGAGTTAAGACCTTCTGCTCCTCCATCTCCTGCAACAGAAGAACATTGAAGAGGATGTTACATTAACAACGTACAGAAAAGGACAAAGGCAGAAGTTTTCAACAAATCAGGGCAGCTCATGCAAGCAACTTACATCTAATAAAAGTATAGGAACATGGCAGTCGTAAAAAACCAACAGCCTAAGACTGGTGAACGTTAGAAACGCAAAGAGAATAATTATCAAATTGGATATCGAGTCACACTGAGCGAATTTCTGGAACAGAAATGCAGAAAGCTGCAAACGCGATAAGCAGACAACCTTGATGGGCATGGCATGGCATATATAAGCCAGTTCCTGTCGAGAAAGGCAAGTAGGATACCATGCTGCATGGGCATCGAGGCGGCACCAAGCTCCAAGTGTACAATCCAAGGCTGCAAGCTGCAAGAACAAGCAGAGGTATATTGGATCGCAATCGCTTATAAGCTCCTTTTTGTCTTTGGTGAAACGCTAGTTCTGCAATTCACCGTAACGGAATGCGCTACTCGTCGAAACAACTTCCACCATTTGATAGACGTATTTTTAGACGTATTTTTAATTTTTATTAGCCTCGATCGTGATATGAACATAATACTTCCATAAATTATATGAGTAGGAGAGTGGATACAGGGGAGGCGATCCCTCTAATAGCGAATATCATTGAGGGATAAATTTTGCCTAACGCTGGGTGGCGTTTACTTCGTCAATGGACAGCTCCCGTGGCTCAGTGCGTAGCGTGCTGGCCATGTTAGATCCAGACTGGGAGGTACCTGGGTTCGAATCCCGCTGCGCCGTCTGGGATTTTGCTTAGATGCTTTCAGAGATACGTCGCTACAGTTCCCTTTAGTGGTCAGCCCAGGACGCACATTCTCGTGGGGCGTGAGTCGCGACGTTGCCCACCTCTGCGAGGCCGACAACGGTGACCACCCTTTCACCACCACCACCACCAATGGATAGGTTCAAGGTGTGACATGTGCTCGCGCGTAACCCGCGTGCTCTCTTATGTTTGTTTTGGCAACGTAGGATTATGACTGATCCATATCGCATCGTTGTGGACATACACTTTAAAGGTCAGCCATCATTAGTGCAGCCACTTCTGTATTGATATACAGCAACCCTCAAACATAAGGTAAGCCCTTAGCTGAACAAGAACACATAATACGCAAGTGTCAGCTGTACAACAACAAATGTCGACAATTTGGCCTATGTACTCCATGGGAGAATAAGTAAAAAAATTGATAACACATTTGATAAGGCAGAAATCGCCCTGACTCGTGTGTGAATCAGAGAGTGAGAAGAAAAGATGTAGGAGAGAAAGGGAATGGCGCTGTTGGTTGTGCATGGGCTCTCCGTCCCATCTGTACCGGCAGAACCTGTTTTCGCTGAGTTCTTTTGTTTAGTAACGCCAATAAAATATCTGGAATACATATTAGTACAATACTACCGTACCCTACAATACAATATATCGATGCCGTTAGGAGGGCAGACCAGCTCTCCGTCCCAATGTATTCCTTATGGAACAGTTTTTATGCTTTTTCTCGGTAACCACCACGCAGATTTTGACGCAGGTGGTTTCATCATAAAGAGGAAGACGAGATGAACAGAATTATGCTACTAGATTTCTCATAGATGTCGTATGTATTTTACGGCAACGTCACGAATGCGAAAATTATACACAATTATTCTCCTCCCTCTATGAACAGGTTTTTATTAAACTTCTATAGCCATTTCCAAACAAACTTTCCATTTACTTTCTCTGGAAATATTTCAGGAATTGATAGATATCAAATTTATATGTCTACCACTTTCCATTTTGATAAGAAAGTATGAAATGTCGGTACGGATAAATACCGTCTCAAAGCCCCGTGAACCGCGTCATTCTGTGTCGCCCTCTAGCCGTAGCACAGGAAAAACCGCGCGGAACATTTTGACCGTATCCATCCGCCGACCATGCGGCGCGCACGCGCACCGTAGTACTCCCTCTCACCTCTTTACTTTCATGAGCAGCTGACTTAGGGCATGGCCTTGTAGACCAGAACAAAAGCTTACTTAGCTGCTCGTAAAGGGAATATCGTCAGCCAGCATTGTCGCGGCCCGTGTAGGAGACCACCGAGACCAATAAACCTCTTCTTTTTTTGGTGCGCTTATAGAGAACTGAGATGTGTTTATTAGCTTCACATGAAACGTCAATTTACTCAGTCAACTGTCTTATAAGGCTAACTTGAATCTCTCGTATTTACGGTTAGTGGAAGGCCGACTTCACAAACATTCCAGTAACGTTCAACAGGACTGCCCTTTAATGTTCGTAATGTTGAAACAGCCGGCAAGCGGATTACACACAGATAAAGGTTTCTGAGGATAACGGCACTTAGAACTGCCCAACTTTATTTTTGTTTCTCTTTCTTTCTTTTATTGATCGATTTATTTTTATTTTTATCTTTATTATTTTTTTCATGAGCCCTCCACGTGAACCAATAAGAAAAATCGATCAAGAGGCCGCTGCACAATTATTTCCGCCCACGCAATGAGTAACAGTATTTTCCGGAACCCAAATTCACGTTCGCGAAGCAAGGAAAACGAACGACAGCGACGGGGGATATATTTATTAAGGGAAAAGAAAAAAAACGGGCGAAAGGTCAACCAAACGGGACGCCGGCTTACTATTCTGGAAATACATAAATAAAATTAAGAAATAAGAGATAAATGAAACGGACGCGACGGAACAGCACGTTAGTTAGTTGACTGTTATGTTAGTAAAAGTTCGGCGTTTGCATTTTCATGTTCAGGTTAGTCCTTAGACTTTGGGTCTGGGCTTTGGCAGTTTCCGCGCAGAAATAGCCAGATAACATTTATTTACAGTAGTTTATTTAGTTTCAACGGGGACTTCGATCACGTTATTTTGAGATACGGCCAATTTTTCGATACCGGTTCCCTGGATTTTCCATCTTTCGACAATCCTTGCTAGTTGCACGTTGGATGACCCAAAACCTGTACCCGTCTGTCTTTGCACGGCGAACAAAGGGAGGCCTTCTGAGGAAGATAAGAAGAAGCTCCGGATCACTGGGGATTCTCCGCCGAACTAGCGTCTACGCTGAACGAAAAGTCTGGTGTAATGTGAAGTACCCTGTGAAAACCAAGGAGTGTTTAAAAATATAGTACTGAAGTTTCCGGGTAATAATCAGCGCAATTATGAGCCGAAAATCGTCATCCGAGACCTCGCCGCGCGTCCGGTTCCTTTCATTTTATCTTGTTCATTTAGACATAAAGATGGAGTTCAAGGAGTTATTCCGAAATCCTAAGCTGTTTGGAGAAGGCGTTTGATCGAAGACGGCTTGGTCGCTCGCAAGCCGTTCGATTGAAAGCCGGATGATCGACGCTGTTTGTTCGAAAGACGTTTTTTCGAAGGGAGTTCGAAGCTTGCAGCGTGTCCTTAGCTCCTCTCTTTCTGTAACTTTTGACTCGAACATTTATGAGCATGAGGCAATCAGTGTCCTCTCGTTTTTGTTTGTTTGTTTCTTGCTTTTTTTTTTCAGCTAAAGAGGGGAGACCACTGGTTATTCGCAGACCTTTGTCATTCACGAACAGCACAGCCTTCTGGCTTTTTACTCTCTCCCATCCGAAAGGAAATAAAATTGAATTGAATTGAATAGAACAATGCGGAAGTATCCCGCGTAGCAGTAGGACACATACCGAAGAAAATGTCTTCAAGTTGGGAACAGCCAATAGTCTGTGCTTCTTCTGGGCACCCTTTTCATTGCTGGGATCCGAAATGGGATAGTGATACGTGCACGAAAGGCGCTCAACAATTAGTCCACTGTTGTCACTGCGGAGGGAATCTCTGGGTTCCTGCTCCTCTCAACAGTGGGAAATTTAGGGCAATTAGTCCACTGGTTGTCACTGCGGAGGGAATCTCTGGGTTCGTGCTCCTCTCAACAGGGAAATTTTGAAAAGTATATACGCATAGGCCGATCAGCTTGGAACACAAAAACTAACGCGCCTGTTTTTAAAAATATGAATCACTCTGTACATACAGTAAGAAATAATTTCAAGTGCATTTTTCCTTTCTTTTTTTTTTTCCTGGTGATGAGGAAGTTAATCTGGCCTCGTCTTCGCACCCTGTTGCACGCCGTGGAACAGCTGTGTCTGAGAATGGGCAATTGTTCGATGCCTCCTATATAGACCTCACCCGAGAAACGTCATCATGACGTTGGTAGACAGACTGAAACCGAAACAAATCTGAAGGAGAGGGCTGGGTTCCACGAACGGGCACTTGTTCTCTGCCTCCCATTGAAAGAAAAGCATGACCAAGGCTCCCGTCCCTTTAAGGGACCATATCGTAATCCCCTCAAGACCGTGGCTTTCGGGCGCGACCTTGTTCACCTCTAGCTTCGAGCGTAGTTCAATTCTACCAAATTTGTGGCGCTGTCGAACACTATGACGTCATTTGTTTACAAACAGGGAGAGGTCTATTGTTGGACATAAACGAAAACGATCTAAGCGTGCTGCACTCCTCTGCAGGCAGCTCAAGGTCTAACTCAACTGCTCACGCGCACTGCACCTGCGTAATGCTATTTTGTATCCCAAGTAACTTGGAAGTAACTCGTTCTTTTTTTTAAGTAACTCAGTAACTGCGAGTTACATTTCAGGATTGAAGAACTTCGTTATTAACTTAGTTACATTTTTCACGCGATAACTTAACTTGTAACGAGTTCTTTTTGACAGGTAACTTCTCAATCTATGCTCTTGGAATACATATGAATATCCTATTCCATTGACATACACTGCACTAATCACTCGCGTACAATACAAAATGCACTAATCACTCGCGTACAATACAAAATGCAACTACAGTAGGCTCTGCTGACAGAAATGCAACAGGATAGAGAGTCTAGCAGTTTATTGTACGCCATACAACAATTGGCTGGAAACTCCATATGTGTTTACAAAACATGAGTGAGAAAGCACTTCCAAATTGCACATTTTTGAATTAGGTACTGTAAAAGCATCTACTGAAGGTGAGCATTCCGTGCTTTTGTTAAAGGCACTGTCGCAACGCCCCTTTTGCTCCAAGGCCCTGCTTCAGAAGTCTGTACCACCCCCTGGCATACTGTAATATTACAAACATAATCGAAACGGTAGCCCGGAAATTTTATGTTATTCCTCGCACTCACCTGCACACATCTAAGGACCTTCTCCATCGCGAATGACATGCTGCCCAACAGCTCACTGTGTCTAAACGAGAAAAGGGCGAAATATTGACATAAATATTCCTCTCTTTTTTTTGTTGTTCTTCACCAGAAGTACTCATCCATAACATTCATAACATCATAATACAAACATACATATAACCACACCTTTTTCTTCTTTCTGGCTTCTCTTCCTGCGCTAAATGCTGCAAGTACAGCTCTTTCCAACATCAACTTGAACGCGGTGACAGCTGGAGGAGCAGTTGGAGAGCCACACTATCACTGCTAAGTAAAACTAAAGTAAGTGAGTGTTGTGGGCGGTCCCACTCGTGCTTACGGGTGGACTCCTCCTCCTCACGATAACCCTCTTCCATGTATTCGGAGTGGAGCCACCGCTTGGATAAACACCCCCAAGCGCTAGTGGGATAACCCATAACATTCTCTTCCTAGAGTCCCAATCAGCGCCGATAGGGTTGCTCTCCAACTGCTCCACCAGCTGTCATCCCCAGGAACAGGGCGGGGTGTCTACCCCAGGGCAGTATATTGGGGTCATTATTACTTAACATTTATACAAATAACATTGTTAAGGCGACACAACTTGGCACGTTTTTTACATATGCTGACGAAACTACTGTGTTCATTTCTGGCACTGGTATCCATAACGTTGTTGCTGATGCAAACATGGCTCTTTCCGACAGAAGTATGTGGCGTAAGCGAAATCGCCTTGTCGTAACCGTTTCCAAAACAAAAGGGGCACTATAAAAACCTGAGAATAAACCTTTGCCTCCATCTTGAATGTCACTTTAAATAATTAGACTATTTAATTTGTGAGATCAATAAAAATACTAGGTGTTTACTTTTCAGACAGCTTGTCGTGAGACGATCACGTTAGCTACGTTAAGAGTGAAATAGCGAAAGCAGTTGGTATCCTCTGCAGGCATCGCCATCTCTTGCCAAAAAGCGTTAAGCTAACTATTTATCATCCTTTAGTAAAGTCGCACCTAACCTACTGCCCCCTTGTTGGGGAACTACCTCCAGAAATAATTTAAACAGCCTGTTCCTGCTGCAAAAACGTGTTGTTAGGCTGATCACTGACATGCCTTTCTGGGATCACACTGCGCATTTACTTTCAGAACTCAAGGTTATGAACCAGTAGTATGAATACATTCTAAGACGTATATATATATATATATATATATATTATTAGACGTATATAAAATTTACGATTATATTTGAATACTGTATTGGAGTATTTATTTGCTCAAATACTTTGTAAATACGTGTAAATACCGTACACCAAACGCGCTTGTTTCCAAATTTTGCAGATGCACGTACCGTCTAGAGTCACTAAATAAGCTACGCTTCAGTGTATCGACACTGAGTTCCAAGAGCGATCATGCGCCATCTTGTTTCCGCGCCTCACTACCCACGCGCGGGCGCACTTCTGACGCACTTCAGCGAACGATGCCGTCTGTCGTACACGGGTGAAATGTTCCTTTCTCTTGCAAGCAGCTCATCAAGGTTGACGGCCTTGAGCTGACCTTGATATCTTCGGGACGCTCTGGTGGACAATACAAGGATTATCGCACAGGGAGCATTATATTATCCGTCTTTGACCCTCAACTCGGGATGATACCGGTGTGGTGCAAAAACAAGATGGCGCTCCTGCTCTCCGCTGGACTTCAGTGTCGATACTCTGAAACGAAGCTTATTTAGTACTGTCATGTCTGAGGCATTGCTTAGAGGCTATAGATATTAATCACCTGGTTTAAAGGATTAGTACACATCTAGAAGTTTCTTTCTGGAATACATAGATACTGCACTTGTAGAATCAAATGGCATCAACATTACTCATTTCTATCAATACCACACTCAGTACTCAATGAGGGGCTTTGGCTCTGGAACCTCAGAAGGTCTCCAGGGCCTATGTCTAGATGTTACAGGACCTTCTGGCATATTGTTCCTTTTATTTGATTTGTTTTATCGTTTATTTGTTCAGCATATTGTTCCTATTGACCTCCTGGCATAATGTGCATATTGTTCTTCAGCTCCTGTGGTGAGGCTAATGTCTTTCATGAACCAACATCGTCTGATCAGACAGGAGCTGCATGGACGAAAGAATCCTCTAATTAAATAATTAAAATCACCACGATGAAGCAACGCTGTAACATTGTAATGGTCCGCCTGAATGCTCATATGATCAGTTATTCAGTCTATACTGATATTAGTTATCTGCTCGTTCAATGTATTTATGAAAGTATTTTGGGCATTTAAATACTGTATTTATATCTACTACACCTACAAATTATTTATGCCAAGTATTTAAGTACATATTTAAGCAAAGTATTTTGTATTTTCATTCAAATACATAAAAATTATATTTACGCCCATCCCTGCAGCAGATCAGTACTGTACGTACTTATTGTGAGGGTCTCTGTGCCAGACAGTCAGCAACAGCCGTCTTTGCGTGTCCTCCGGCATAAGCTCACTGAGGAAGGGGACAAACGGTTAATAATCCTCGTACCAAGGGGTTCCTCCGAGAGGGCCTTAATAAAACCGCAACGTACAATGAAAATTTCTGGTCGTAATCTGGGTTTCGGCTGTTCTTCACCACGGCTGTCCTCCACATTGTTCGCTTTGTGGAGTTCGGTTGAAGAGAGACCTTGAGAGACAAAAATATTCTGTCACAGCAAACGTTTACAGATCCTAGGCAAGCGATTATGTACACTACCTTTACGTAGGAATTTGCGGGGCGCCCCAGTGAGGTCACAAGGTTTGTAGCACGCATTACTGCAATAATGTGAATCACTTCGTTATAGCAATCAACTTGCGCAATCATCACGTAAGCTAAAAACGTCAAGCTTTCCTTACTGTGTACGGTGACGTGGCCGGTGTTGGTGTACGCCGCTAACTTTAACTTAGCTGCAAAAATATCGTAACAACAAATTTTTAGTGACACTTTGATATTAAAAACTTTATTAGGAACTTCTCCCGCTCATGGGCATCATAAAAATACAAATAAATAAACAAATTAATTAATTAATAAAAAGGCATGGAAGTGTAAACATTTCTTCTTGTGGAATGAAAGGTCCCACTACCATTCCAAAGGTCACAAAAGGAAGAAATTCATCAGTTGCATTGTTCGCATTTATGAGCACAAGAAATCGCAACGTGTGCTTTCCCAAGAAGTGTGACAATGTACGTATTTAATCATTTCTGTTCAGCTACGAAGTCACAATAAAAAATCAGAGGGGGGTTTGGAGGGGTTCGCCCCCCAAACCGTACCTTTGGTGGTGGATTTGGGAGAGGGAAACGAGGGTGAAATCTTCCTCCCCCATGTAAAATTCCCATAGAGCCCTTCCGAAATATTTTATCTGGCTACATTACTGATCGAGATCGTAGCAAACATTTTCTTCTATCAGCACCACCCTGCAAACATGCGGGAAATTGCACTGCGCTTGAGCATTGGGAAATTACGTTGCCCGATTGGTTGTCACCGTTCCTGCGTCTTGAGGATACGATTGGCCGCTGCTAACAACAGTATTTTCGATAGGGTTTTCCTCGACAGCCATTTCAATAAGGTTTTTGTGACAAACAGCAGCTCTAAGTAAAATAACATTGGTAACATAGTGACTGTTGAAACTCAAGCTTTCATCTGAGAACAAGCTGTTTATTCATTTTAGTGCCGCTTTTACTAGCGACTCAAGTTCCTTTTGTGTTGCTGTCAAGGATTCTTTTTTTTTTCCACATTCTTGTCCCTTTTACAGCTTAGATAATTTCATTTTTTATTACCTTAGGCACTCCTACTGGGGCGTTACATAAGGGGGAAAGACAGTACAAAAAGAAAGTAGTAGTCGCAAAAGAGAGCAAGAGCAACAATAACAGCTGCAACTCTGAAACTCACAAGAATATACCTAAGAAGGTATTACCTTTCCCACAGAAATATCCTCTCGGTCGGTACTTCCTCGCGCTTCTCAGCGGAGACCTGGGATATTTCGGAGACAGCTTCGCCTGCTGCACGGACGCCATGCCCTTACGTATGAGCTCCTCCAAAATCTTCTGATCATCGGTGCTAGTATCGCTCGGGCTCACAGGTTCGCCGTTTACAACGTCGAGGTTCGATTCTGATTTCTCATCCTGCTCCGTGGTCGGTACCGACATGTCGGTGGTCGGAGTCTCCTCCCATCCGTCGGGAGACTTTCTGCTAGGCAGGCTGCTCGTACTCGTGGTTGAAGTGCAGTTCCCGGAGGCCACTTCGATTGTACGATCTCCGGAACAATGCGCGCTTGAAGTTGCAGGGTTCAACATATTGGACATGTCCTGGTAGCCACATAAAATCCTATCTCGAGGTCCACTGCGCTTGTTACGCCCGCTCGAATTCGCTAGACTGCCGCGCTGCTCTTCTGAACTGGCAGAAGGCATCGATTCTGTGTCTAGTGCATCTTTTGCTTCAGCATCAGCAAAATTTGTTTTCGGGCCTTTCACCATCAGGTGGACTTCATTAGCAGAACGTTCACTATCTGGGTCACACGCAATCCTCTTCGTCGTCGATGTGACTCCGTCGTTATGTGTCGATGTCGTTTCCATATCGGCGTCTCTTTCGCACACCAAAATATTTTCCGTTTTTATTAGCCTTATAAAAGCTGTGGATACCTTCGTAGACTCGAAGGAAGGGCTGCTTTCTACCAAATTTACAGGCGTAGATGGAGACAGGTCTTGACAAGCACCGTTCGATGCAATATTGTGTACGCCTTGCAGACGTTCGTTCTTTATGTTTGCTTTGCTTTTTAGCTCGAGGAATGTGCAATAAAGCTCATCGGATAACTTTTCAACATCCTCAGCCGATGGCAGGTCATCGACAGAGCATGAACGCTGTGACGCGCCGAGGCCGCTTTCCGACAGATTCTGTCCTGCTTCGCGCCTCCCAGACGTGCACGTCGACAACAATATGTATTTCTTGGGTGAAACGACCTTTCGTTGACCGACAGTCTGCAGGTCCTCCACGGACCTCGACTTCTTTCGACTGCTAAAGATGTTCAACGAAAGAATCTTTTCGAGGCTGGCCTTCACCGCCAGCTCCACAATCTTGTCGATATCTTCCCGACTTTTGAGTGCGCCGAATGTTTCGTCAACCATCCCGTCCAGCAATCTTTCGTCGCTTTCTTCTCGCTCGACGAACCCATTTTCTCTAGCCGGCTCGACATCCGCACGCACGTCTTTCGCTCTACAGTTGCAGCACTCGCAGTGGCGTTGAACGGGCTTGCTTTCGTGCGTGGGAACGTCTGGCGGGGATGGCGCACGAGGTTTTCTCGCGTACCTCCGACTCAGGTTCCTACAGGAAGTACGTTTCTTCTGCCATCCTTGTCCGAGGCAGCCAGCGAACTTCTGCAAGCATCGCTCGCAGCTGCAGTTCAGCACCGTGTTCTCGTCGTCTGCTGCTACCCCGGATTCCGAACGGCAGTACTGACGTCTCGGTGGTTGGGTTCGACACGCAAGGCCGTAACTTGGGTTGTTCTGCAGTCCAGCAAATGGCGTCCTCACTGCTGGCCGCACATTGGGCCTTCCCGAGTTTGACTGGGTTGGTCTTACGACTTCGTTTTTTAAGATGCCTCGGGAACACACACGGACGTCTTCTTCTGGACCCCGTGCGACCTTCCTCGAGTGTGCTTCAGCGTGTCGGGTCGTCTTCTGTAGAGGATGATGCGAAGTGGGCACGCCTGTCCCGGTAAGGTGAGCTTTTGCGTGTGCCATCCGCAGTAAATACGTTCTCGGTGGAACAGCTGGAATTTTGCCTTCCTCTAGAGCTTGTTGCAAAGGTGGAATATTTCTCACGTTACTACGTGCACTTACTACACCTTCTTCCAACCTGCTTTGACCTTGCCGTGCTGAAGTCCCGTTCGTGACCAGCGTGCTAGGAACCACTTTCCTCTCCCTCGAGGAGTCCCTGATGCCCGAAATGTTATCGAGCGGTGACAGCGGCACCGAGCGACACCTCTCCCCAGCTCTCAGAACGCCCGTCTGAGTGGACGTCCTTGGGAGGCCAATCTGGTTGGCTGCCTTTTGAAATGCGGCCTCCTGTTCCGAACGAACGTTTAGATTTGCGTGACAACCGCAAGAGCTTCTTCGACTCTTCGCCAGCATTGCTGCTTTCATCACCATCTTAGAGCTCTGGGTGCTGCCGAGGCTGTCACCAGAGGCGCTGCGAGTTTCGCAAGCGTCTGCTCGCAGCCTGTCGTTCTCCTTGTCGCGCGTGACACGCACGTGCGGCAACAAGTTCCTCTGCTGAGCTTTCATGTGCGGAGAAATTGGAATCTTGCTTGGACTGCACTGTCCGTTTATTTTTGCGCACGGCTTCTTTGATTTTCGTCCAACGATTTTAGCTTCTCTAGCGACAGTTTCTGCATCCGCAGCCCAGACTTTTCGTATGGACATGAGAGATGCTCTTGTGGGATTACTTTTCATATCTCGAGACGCATCATCATTGCGTTCAGGTTCTTGCCCAAGACTACGTCGAAAGGTTCGCGCAAAGCGATTATTTTGCGTTGTTGCAACGTCGGTGAAGTCGTTTGGGCTGTCTCTTGATGTGCGAAATGATCGCAACCAAGAAGTCAGCCCTTTGCTGCTTGTGTTTTGGCTGTCCATACTAAAAAGAGAAAAGAAAAAGATGATGGCCAATTTTAGGCAAGCTCTAAAAGCCGTGTTCGTAAAGGTTATATACTATGAACGGACATGATCAGAATTCTTCACAGTATGCTTGCCTTCTTACTCATTTACTCGTGCTGGTACACAAACCCCACCTGTCAGTACACCTGCCGACACTTATCTCACCTGTCCCCAATGTTTACGCTTTCCGCATCCGTGCGCGGAAACAGGTGCAGGACTTCATGCTTTCATGCGATCCGCGCAGTGTCTTCTCAAACAGACTACGGGAGAACGTCCAGCAAAGATGACAGTAGCTTCACAGTCAATCCCATTTTCACAATGGAAAGCATCGAAGAGATAAAAGCGGAAAAAATTCCTAGAGGCAGCCGAAATGCTGCTCAAAACATTCAAACCTTTCAAACCATCTAGCGAAGCGCGCAATTGGTCAGATTGGTCAGGTGACCGTGGCGTGGCCAGGTTGTAAGCAAACAAAATCAAGCGTTATCATGTTTTGCTTTTGGCAATCGGAAAACACAATGCGTAAGAGAAGGTTTGACAAAATACAAACATATCACAACGCTTATGACGCTTATGAAAGCTTAAGAGATGTGGCAGCATCGCCAAAAATCAAAAATAAAACTTAGTTTCACTTGGCTTGGCATGGCTTGGATTTTGGCGAGTCTACCTACTATAGCCTATAGCAGAGTCGATAGCCCTTTGGAGTTGTCTTCCCAAATGATCCAACGTTTTCACGCACGTGCTCTGCATGGCGTGTGTTGTGTTTTAAAACCTATCACCGGAAGGACCGAGCGATCCCATGTGGAATGGTGAAATGCAGTTTGCGACACCGCAAAATGTGCGGTCGCATTGTGTATATGCCTTCGTGTAGCTACGCTGTAGCCTGTCACACAGCATCAAACGTTATCGTGAGTGATTTTGTGTTTCCTTTACAAGACTCTGTCCGTTGAATACCTCCAGCAATAAGCAACCGAAGACCAGAGGGACACGGATCTTCAAAAAGCACGAAAGAAGTGCTTGGAACGTCTCGAATATGCCATGGAAGTACCATCAGATGTAGAGCACAACTTCACCGAATTCGACGGAGCGTATTTTCAGACATTCAACCTATTTAAACCCAGATTGAAAAAGCGTGAAAAAGAGAACCACAGAGCACGGAACTGTGGTGACGCTGAGCGCCCAGCAAAAAAGGGTACAAAGCACAAGAAACAACACCCAGGGACTCAAGGTGACATCGGCGTAGAATATTCGAAAAGAAAGAACCCCAAAGAATACCACGAAGCACAAGACGATGAAAACGTCTCAGAAACAGAGATCTCTGGGAAGAAGAAAAAAGGCCAGAAGAAAGATTACACAGGTACCCCTGTATTGGGGGAGCAAGAAGCCAGCGTGGAGCACCCCAAAGAAGCGACAGATAAGTTTAAAAGTTCCGAAGGGAACATTCACACACCAGTGCTCGAACACGAAGCATGTCAGGCCGAACATTCTAAGCCTCATAAGAGAAAGAAGCATGACGTAAACAGTGTGAATGAACCGTCTGTGTGTGAACGTCTGGAAAGTGCACCGTGCTCGCAAGACGATATCGCATTTCTTTTTTCTAGAGAAGGGACACAGCATTCCGAGTCGCTTTTAATGCCGAAGCACAGGAAGAAGAAAAAGCACTGTCACAGTGAAAAGGGTGACGTGCAGCAAATCTCCCCCTTTGCTTTGGAAGATGAGGCTTCCGAGGCGAAAATCGGGAACGATACTTGTGTCCCTGAAAGCACGCTGGGCTTCTCCGTCCCAAATATCCCCGACGATGTCGAGGTTTCTTCGAGCCACGAATGCAGTGCAATCGGGCTGCGAAACGAACCACTGCAAATAAATTTTGAAAGCATGCCAACGCCAAGTCCGGTACAAGAGGGCGCATCCACATCGGAATCTACGCTTTACCATCGTAGCAGCGAAAAGCTAGAAAGCATTCTTGGTGACCGAAGCATGTCACAGTTACATTCCAGTTGTAGCCATGCTTCTGGCAGTGAAAAAAGTGACGCGTCTGTCATCCACGGAACCAAGCATAAAAGGAAGAGGCGCGGACGTGGCGAGACATTCGACGGTGGTTCTGCAGATTTAGAAGACGTTCTTTCCTTCCGAGGCTGTACATACGAGACAGAACAAAACGACAGCAGTATTAGCGTCAGTGGAAATAATGCGGTTTACGGTTCATCGCAGGGTTTTATCGTGTCTTCTGGGGGCTTCGATGTGGATGTATCGCCTTTTAAGCACCCGGACGATCTTAAGCCAGGAGAGGTGATATTGCGCACCCATAACAAGCTGCAGCATCTCGATTTGTCCTGCAAGGAAGTTTCTGTCGGGACGTTTTCGTCGGAACATTCCTCGCCTTCGTCCGGTTGGAGTAGACACGTCGGCGGAAAAACGTGCGCTCGCAGAGACAATTCGCTAAGCCTGGATTTGAGTGAAAAGTTTGACGTTACCAGCAAACAAAGTAGCGTAGCTGCGTACCCGCGAGAACCTTCTGGCGCAGCGGAATGTGTCGGGGAACAGCAAAGAGAGGAAAAGGAACCCGGAAAGGTGCCGCTCGGCTATCGGAGTCCCTCAATCCAAGGCACACGTTCGGGCGAATCAGAGGACGTCGACTTGTTTGCAGATATTTTGTCACCGCCAATTCTTTCTCCTCGTAAGCCAAAGAAAAAGAAGTACAGAGTGTGTGATGGCGTTGGGCCTGCAGTAGAGCTTAACCCACACGAAGATGGTTTGGCTGGGAAGCAATGTTCATATGCAGAGGACAATGAAGGAGATCTTGACGCAGAAAAGCGGGATGGCAACTGGCCCACGACTGAGTTTAGCCTGCAAAAAGATTCCTTGACTCGTCGTCGTCCCAAGAAGAAAAGTAAAAAGCACAAAAAACGGTCGAGCTTGAACGAGGAATGTCCTATCTTACAAGAGGATAAAGGAGAACAATGTTTGTATGCTGAGGACAACGAAGGAGGTCTTGAGGCAGAGAAGTGTGATGGCAACTGGCCCACAGCTGAGTTTAGCCTGCAAAAAGATCCCTTGACTCGTCATCATCCCAAGAAGAAAAGTAAAAAGCACAAAAAACGGTTGAGCTTGGACAAAGAATGTCCTATCTTACAAGAGGATAAAGGAGAACGATGTTTGCATGCTGAGGACAACGATGGAGGTCTTGAGGCAGAAAAGTGTGATGGCAGCTGGCCCACGATTGAGTTTAGCCTACAAAAAGACCCCTTGACTCATCAGTGTCCAAAGAAAAAAAGGAAAAAGCACAAAAAACGGACTAGCTCTAACGAGGAATATCCTATTTTACAAGAGGATAAAGGAGAACAATGTTTGTATGCTGAGGACAACCAAGGAGGTCTTGAGACAGAAAAGTGTGACGGCAACTGGCCCACAGCTGAGTTTAGCCTGCAAAAAGATTCCTTGACTCGTCAGCGACCCAAGAAGAAAAGTAAAAAGCACAAAAAACAGTCTAGCTTGAATGAGAAATGCCCTATTTTACAAGAAGATAAAGGAAAACAATGTTCTTATTCAGAGGACAACAAAGGAGGTCTTGAGACAGAAAAGTGTGATGGCGACTGGCCCACAATTGAGTTTAGCTCGCAAAAACATTCCTTGACTCATCAGCGTCCCAAGAAGAAAAGTAAAAAGCACAAAAAGAAGTCTAGCTTTAATGAGGAATGTCCTGTTTTACAAGAGGATAAAGAAAAGCAATGTTCGTATGCAGAGGTCAACGAAAGAGGTCGTGATGCAGAAAAGTGTGATGGCAACTTGCCCACGACTGAGTTTAGCCTCCAGAAAGATTCCTTGGCTCGTCAGCATCCCAAGAAAAAAAGCAAGAAGCACAAAAAACAGTCTAGCATGAATAAGGAATGTTCTATTCTACAAGAGGATAAAGGAAAACAAGGTTCATATGCAGAGCAAAATAAAGGAGGTCTTGACACAGAAAAGCATTATGGTAACTTGCCCACAGTTGAGTTTATTCTGCAAAAGGATTCCTTGACTCCTCAGCATTTCAAGAAAAAAAGTAAAAAGCACAAAAAACGGTCTACCTTGAACACGGAACATTCTGTTTTACAAGAGGAAAACGGAAAACAATGTTCATATGCAGGAGACAACGAAGGAGGTCTTGACGCAGAAAAGTGTGATGGCAACCAGCCAACAATTGAGTTTAGCCTGCTAAAGGATTCTTCAATTCATCAACATCCTAAGAAAAAAAGTAAAAAGCACAAAAAGCAGTCTAGCTTTACCGAGGGAAGCCCTATAGTACAAGAGGATAAACAAGAAGATTGCTCATATGCAGAGGAAAATGAAGGAGGTCTTGACGCAGAAGCACACTCGGGGATTCACGAAGATAGCGTCCAAGACCCAGAACTGGTCATGCAGGTACTGTCTCAGTACTTTGGCAAAAATTTGGACGGTAGCGATGTTCCAAATGAATGTCCCAAGGAACATAAAAGGAAGTCACAAAAGAAGCACCGTAAAGACTCCGCGAGGAATAAAACACCCACTCTGCAGCCCCCACTGCAACCCCAGAGCCAGCAACGCACCATTGCCAAGAGCGACAACGGCACAGTCTCTAGTCAGCGTCGCAAGAAAAGCCAAGAAAAGCCTCTCGGAAGTCACCAGAAGGACGATAGAGGGGAGAAGTTGTCTGCCGACCATACAGCACAAAATGCGTTGTGTTCCGACTTGTCGACTCATGACAGCAGTGCTCCGAGTCCCTGTCAGGCGCAAAGCCCGAAAAACTCTGCGGAACCCCACCAAGCTGCCAGTAGAAAGACGGCGCTGCCGACTGAACGTTCAGCACAAGCTGCAGAGCTCTTGATGAATGATTCCGATGCAGCGCTCTTTTCTGAGGATGACAGTTCGAAGGAAGAAGTATCTTGGCCGTTGCTCAACTCAGAGAAAGGTTGGTTCTATCTCCTCTTTAGCGATGCATCAAATTATCTAATCGTGGTTCCCACTGGCCCTTGAAACCCTTAAATACCCTGGAATTTGACAATGCCATTTTCAAGGTCTGGAAAACCCTGGAGTTTTCCCACAGTCCTTCCAAATCCTTGATTATGCATCTTTTTCTTATTCTTGTGGAGCTGCTACTACAAAATCTGTTTTTCTGGAGCGACAGTTGCAAAACGACCGGTGTCGGCACTCGCCGCAATAGGAATCGGCCGCGGAAACCAGAAGCGCGTGAAAAGAACGTCGCCCTGCGTTGTACTCATCCACCTTCCTTCCTACGGTCTTTATCGTTCAGGAAAGTCGTCAGTCACATTCGTGAACGGATCACTATTTTGCAGTCTCCATGCATTCTCTCGTGTGATACCTGTAGCTAACAGATATTTTTGTGCAAACTGTGTTTTACGTACCAGGCAAAACGACGGCTGAGCCTTAAAATGTCCTTAAATGACCCTCAAATTTTTGTTCCAGAATTCAGTGGGAACCATGTACCTTGCTTTTCACTAGTGTTCATGGATATCAGCTCAAAACTCGAGCGTTACCTATAGGTCTTGTGGGGTAATGTCCAGGTCGCAGGTTTCACTAGATCTCTGTCAAGGCTGTGTGAATAGTGATCTTGAAAACAAAGCGTACACGTAGTTATATACATAGTCTCTAAACATGGTTCAAGGTGGCGTCACTAGGGTATGAGACACCCGGTGCAAAAGCTCTTTGCCCCGCCCCAAAAAAGAGGGCTCTTCATGTTGTTGTGGCACCATCGTCCTGCTAAGCAAGACAGGGAGCGACGACACTGGAGAGGCTCGTCACCCGCTGGAGGCCACATCCCTAGTGACGCCAGTGTTGCTACTATGTTGTCATTGTTGCCAGATGGCACACAAAACTGACCGAGTGCTGGAGGCACGAGAAAGTGTCCTGCTGGAGAGAGATTAGTCCATGTTCGTGCCGCCTGTCCCAAGCAGCGCCACCTGGATACAGAAGGCCTGCTTAATGCCTCTTCTCCCTCCTTCGCTACGTGGACACATATATAGTCAGAAGTCGTCTGCTACAACGATTCACTGTTCTGCGAATTCGAGAACTCGCGAATAATCACAGCTAACTTCTCAAAGGTGTACCTCTAGACTAAAAGTGAAGCATGCTTTCCAGGAAAGCAGTCTTGAGAAAACATCTGAGACCGTTTTGCGCTTTATTTTGTTTCCCATTTAGTATGCGGAGGTGTTCAATACTCGCAGACGACAGTGGCTGCCCATGCGGCTGATGGTGGCTCGTCTCCATGGCTATGACCGCTGAAAGCACGTTCGCGATTGGCTACGGCAGTTTGAGAGAGAGAGAGATTATGCGTTTAATGGCACAAAGGGCACAGCAATTTGAAAACACGATCCTCATTGGCTGACTCTTAGTTGTTACGTCATGGCGACGAGTAAGGAGGCTTTCGGTATCTAGGTGGTGTTGTCCCAAGGCTTACTACATACTACTGGCTTACTTGTAAGCCAGTAGTATGAATAAATAAATAATAAATAAAAATAAGGCTATGTGGTGCCAGCACCAGACTATCAGGTTCAGGTTCACCCTGCCCCTTTTGGTCCAGGGCAGGTATCGTAAGAACACTACAGGCAAAATCTAGACAAAGTCTAGATACAAACTGAAATAGGAACTGATCGGAGGCTGTGAGCAGCTAGTTGCAAGGTGTTGCTGGGGTCCTTGTTGTGCAGAGCTGTTGGAAGTGTTGTCGGAAGAGGTCAGGTTGGCTGACGCCACCGTGATACGGCGGGTTTCAAAGTTGCAAAACGAAAGCCCCCTCCCTTACCCACCGGCATGCGCTAGGTGGTGCTGGCTGGCGTAAGTGTACCGTCCAGGGACATGGCAGACTATCTTGGAGAAACCAGCTAAAATACTCCATTTTTAAACGTTTCATACAACATTTTGCGTTCAGTATTGTTCTATTTTATCCGTTATTTTCTCTTCTTTACTGGAAAAAGCAGTTGTTCTTTTGTGTTCCATCAGGCTGTGCTCAATGCCACCTAGATACAGAAGGCCTGCTTATTTCCTCCTTTCCCTCCTTCGCGACGTGGGCATATAAAGTGAGAATTCGTCTGCTACTGCGGTTCACCGTTCAGGAACTCGCAAATGATTGCAGCACACTTGGAACCTTTAGACCTGAATCTGTAGACAAAAAGTGCAACATGCTTTCCAGAACAAGAGTCTTGACAAAGGAATTGGACCGTCTTGCGCCTTATTTTAAGTTTTAAGTTTTTACTTGACTACGCGGGTACGTTCAATCACTGTTCGCTGACGCGGTGGTTGTGGTTCGTCTCCACTGCTGAGCAGGTTCATGATTGGCTATTGGCTACTGCCGTCGAAAACACGATCGTGATTGGCTGACTCTAAGTTGGTGCGTCATTTTGACGATAAGCACGCTAGTGTTGGCTGCGGACTTGGCTTGGCTGCAGCAGGATTGGGCGCTCTAGGCTCTCGTTCGGTCCGGTTGGTCGATTGTGTCGTCTGCGGGAAACCCGAAAAGCACGTGGCGTATGCTTTGACATGAGAAGGCATTCAGGGATCAAGGAGAGTTGTGCTCAAGACCTGGAACTGATCATGCAGGTATTGCGTCGGTACTTTGGTGAAAGTTTGGATAACAACAATGCTTCGAGTGAATGTGCTGAGGAGCGCAAGAAAAAGTCGCGAAAGAAGCATCCTAAAAATTCTGTGGGCGAAAAATTGCTCGCTGAGCAGCGTTCAACGCAACACCAATCTACCGTTGCTGATAGCGACAACGGTAAAATCAGTCAGCGTCGCAAGAAAAGGAAAGAAAGGCCTCCTGGCAGTCATCACCAAGAAAACAGAAGGGAGAAGTGTAACCTGTTGCCTGCTGACCATTTAGTACAATATGCATTACATTCCGAATTATCCACGGATGACAATGGTGACGGCCGTGTTCCAAATCCCACCCACAAACAAAGCGAGGCGCTGCCAATTGAACATTCGGCGCGAGCTCCAGACCGCTCAGAGCTCTTGACGAATGACTATGATGCAGCACCCTTTTCGGAGGATGACGGTTCAGAGGGAGAGATATCTTGGGCATTGCTCAACTCAGAGGAAGGTTCGTGTATTTCCATTTCAGCGGTGCAGTATATCACCTCTAGCAGGGATACCTCTGCATCATCACTGTTTTTCTTTTTTTCTTTCTTTCGTTTTTGCACCTCTCCCCAAAATTTGTGAGATTGCCCAATACAGCTCAGCTACCAATACATTGTACTCGTAAACATATACGCCCTCTTGAAAGCCTAGCACCCTCTCCCGAAGGTCTATTTCTGGGGTAATTGCATACCTCTAGACTGCTAGTGCTATGCAGTGATGGCCACTAACTACTTCTACAGTAGTTTAACTATAACTACTAACTAATTTGTGATTGAGTAGTTTAACTAGTAGTTCAACTACTTTTCAGGGGAGTAGTTAAAACTACTTTTTTAACTACTGCAATGTAGTTTAACTACATCTATAACTACTTAACGTTGTCCAATAACACCAATCCCTTGTAGTGTTCTTGGACACCTAAGTATGAATCACAAGCAATAATAAACTTTGGCTCAAGCCATTGCTACGAGCGTCAAATACAAAGCTTGCGGCAGGATTCTTTCTGTGCCTACGCGATAAACGAAGTTGCAGAATTATTTCACAGCAAATGAGGCTTCACTAGACAAGCATTAAAAGTAAAGATTTAGTACACATGCACGACACAATTGCTCTGCACCTCCGTTCTTATCAAACAAGTAGCTCAAGGTAAAAGTCGAAAGCACAATCGTGCCGTAAAGCTTGCGGCAAAATCAGAAGTAGTTGGCACCTTCAGTAACCTAACTACTGTAGTTAACTACTTAAAATAGTAGTTTAACTAGTAGTTGCCACTACATTTCTGCAAGTAGTTAATAACTACTTTTTAACTACAATCAGGTAGGTTAACTAGTAGTTTAACTACATGTAGTTAACTACTGGCCATCACTGGTGCTATGTGAATAATTTTAAAACCGTAGAGAATACTCACGTAACTACGTCATAGATAAGTGGCATACGCATTGATATGCGGCATACGTATGTGGTGTATGCATATATAGATCTTTGAGGCAGCATTCTCTTGACTGTGTACGACCTCTTGTGGTGTTTCCGGGCTTACCTGTTCAGCTTCAGGACAATTTAAATATAGTACAGTGTTTGACACGCATTCCGTTACAAAATGGGATTGGCATCCACCTGCAGCCTGCACACTTTTTTTTAATAATCTTTCAAAGTCTCATTCACACCCAACCTGCAAGGAGAAGGAGGAATGCAGGCGTGAACAGTGAGTACCGTATTTTCACGCGTATTAGCCGCGGCTTATGTGCGATTTTTTTTTCTCACGGGCGCCCTGTGGCTTATCCACCGGTGCGGCTTATCTGATGACTATTTTTTCCTGGTATTTTCCCCATACGCCGATTTTAACGAAATGGCCGACAGTATCTCTGGAAGAGCACTGCCCTGCCGATGCACGAACAGTGCGTAACAGGGACGGGTCCACATTCGAGTAGATTGATCTTCCTGGTGCATTCCCCCAAGCAGCTTTAAGGAAAGTGGTGACAGTGATTCGCGTCTTCTGGAAGATCACTGACCTATCAGTCCACGAAAAACACCGACAAAGGCACAATCTGATCTTGGTAGAACTCCAGCACTGACCTCCTCTGTTGTACACTGTGCCGATCCCGGAGTATGGACCACAGGCTTTATGGCCTTCTCTATGGTCTCCTTTGTCGCACAAATCAGTCGTCTCGTATTGCCCGCGGCTTATCTGCCAGAAAATTTTCAAAACGTCCCAAAAAAACGCGTCCTGCGGCTTATCTGCGGTGCGGCTTATACGCGTGAAATTACAGTACTCCCTACCAGTGTATTCACAGGAGTGACATCCTTTCGGAATATTCCAGTGGAAGAAAAAGCGAAAACACTGCACACAGAGACGAAGTTCCGTCCCATGTTATGCGAACATTCACACGGTGCTGAATATCGGGAGTGGGGTACTGCACTCTTAGCAGACGACACCGTCAGCATCTTTCCTGTCGTCTGCTGCGGAATATCCTGTGGCTGTGTTGTAGAATATTCCCCGCGGTTAGTAGTGTATACGAACACTTAACGTTGAGCACTCTCGCCGAGAAAGTTGCGACGTTTTTCGCGTCTTCCGCTTCTGCGGTGAATGTCGCTCGTGTGACTTCTTTATGAGTACACAACAAAATATCTTCCATTACTGGTTGTGGAAAACTTCTTACCCGAGCGCAACCCGCTACCAGCTCAATAAGTCGGGGGCCGTCACCCGCATTAAAGTGAGGATGACCGGGACTCTGTCACAAATTACAAGGTTCCTGAAATACACACAAGCGTGTGCTTCATTGCGGCTTGGTTGCTTGTTTCCGTTTCTTGCAATAGATCCATCTTACCTGTGTACGTGCTACTTCAAAGTTTGCAAGACCGTGT